>NC_143014.1:135902554-136202554 GCF_055824585.1 Amblyomma mixtum | reverse complement strand
TCTCCGTTCTTATCCGACTGTATATACAGGAAAGAAAAGGAGACTGTCCTTTGTCCCCGCGCCGTTGGCTTCTGAGTACTGTTAGTCGGATACGACTCAAGAACGAAGCGAAAAGTGCTCCTCAAAGGAGCCCCTCCAACCAACGGTTAGACCGATTCTCCCCCTTAACCGATCGCTTAGGACCTGCTAGCGTGAAGTCGCAGGGGGTGGCATCCGCTTGTGGGTTGTGGCGAACCTATGGGAAATGAATACTTCATATAAAAAAATCATTGTGTAGTCCGCTCAGTGTGTGTTATCCGCATCTCTGTGATGCCCGAATGTGCCCCTAGGGTGCCTAAGTAAATAAATAAATATGACTGAAAGGAGTGGGTGGGAAAGGAGTGCGAGTGGCGTATAGTTTCATTTTCTTACTGGGCGTTTTATTTCGCTTGGGGAGTTGACGGAGTGGGACAACTCTGACCATGCAGCGAGCAGACGCAGTGAGCGTAAGGGATGACACGCCATACTCGTATGGTTCTCTTTTCGGTGGTTCTTTGCGCTCTCGTTGGCGACGGCTGCGCCACTTTTGGTCGAGTGAAATTCGGCTTGCGAAAAGAGCGAGGCGGCACCAGCCTTATTCCCGCACCACCATGTTGCTGCGTTTTGGCAGGCATCCACTTCCTGAAAAAAAAAAAAAAAGATAGGCAACTTTTTCGAGTCTGACTAGCGAGAAACCAGTGAAGAAGCGAGCGCAGACTGTTTGCGCAAAAGACCATTCACTTCAGGCATTCCCTTCTCTGCGCTGGCCGCAACAGAAACAAACCCGCTGCAGTCCTCTCTCTGATGTGACGGAGGCGAAAAAGAAAATGGGAGCCGGGAGGATTGAGGGAGGAGTTGTGAAAGAGGGAAGAAATGCCTTGAAACCCCATTGCATTCGCTTGGAGATTGCAGTCCCGAGAAAGTACCTTGGCTCTCCCATTTGACTGGCGAGTGCGCAAAGACCGGAGAAAGAGGAGGGGGTCGAATGGAAAGCAAAGTGCCGAAAGAAAAACAAAAACAGATATGCCGAGACGAGATGGACCGAAAAGAGCGCCACGGGGGCGGTGGAAAAAAAAAAAACGAAGAGGAAGGGGACGCAAATCCCAAAGCGAATAGTGTGGTAACTGAAGTAAGCACCCCGAGCTCTGTCCGCCGATTTCCAAGGGAAAAATGAGAAGGGAGGGAAAGCGAAAAGGAGAGAGCAGGGGAAGAAAGAAAAAGGGGGGGGGGGGGATGAGAAAGGCAGCATAGCTAGAAACAGCTTTGGTCGATAACAGGATGGAGCTCGGTCTGGCAACCCCGTGCCACAGGGTTGCTCTCCCGCGCCTCTCGATTGCATGACCGAAGTGGCTGGATGGTGCTTACTTGGTCTGCCTCTGCACTGGGGCAAAAAAAGAGGGAGAAAAAGCAGGGGCGAGGGTCGGCCTGGGAACGAGCCCTGGCAAGAGGAGGGAACGTGGGTTAGTCGACACGGCTAGAAGGAAAAAGAGGCTCAAACGGCGAAGAAACAACGCAATGTTCACAGACTGCGTATCGATTGGGGAAAGGAGCCGACGCCCGGTCTTCCTTATTTCGCTTTCTTTCGCGGCTCTTGTCCTTAGCTTTACTTTCATCTGGGCGCTGCTAAGCTCATTCTTCTTGTTCCCGGATAGGGAAACCTTTCTGGATTGGCTCGGTCGGCGTCGGTTTAGCTTGTCTTTGTCTCAGGGGCTCCGTCCCGGCTTGCCTTGAGACGGGCGCGTGCGTGAGTTTGTTTCTGGCTCCCTTGCGGCGGGAAGATCTGGCGCCTTGGTTTCGCCCCCTTTTCGCCTCTTCTGGGCTGCTTGTGTTGTGCTCACAGGGGCGGCTGCCATTACTCCCTCGCCCTCTCGCTTATAACGGTGCCGCCCTCCTTCCCGGCCTGCTTGCGCGCGCGTGCGTGCTTCGTCTGTGTCGTCCGTTTCCCGGGGGCCAGAACGGAGCGACTTCTCGACGCGCTGCTTGCTCTCCCTTTCCCCCTCGCTCGCTGGGGAAGAAAGAATCCGGGACTGCTCCCTTGTTGCTTCACGGGCGCGGGGTGCCTTTCGGGCCATCCTATTTATTTGTTCCGGTCGAAGCGGCCCGCGTTGACCGCTGGTCCGGGCCGCGCTCGTCCGTCGCGCCCCCTCCCCCTCGCGCGGCTGGTCGCGCCCTTTCAGCGCGCACTTCTTGGAGTGGCCTCTCGGGCTGCGCTGTCGGTGGCCGCCGCGACTGACCGGTTTGCCGGGGACCCATTCACCGGCAGCCGAATGGAGGCCATGGCTCTGCTGCTGCTTCTATCGGGCCCGTGATGAAACGGAGCATCTTCTAACATGTGAAACGCGGTTCATTGACTTCTCTTCGTTATCTCGGTTGCAGACGACGGATGAGAAGCGCGATTGCGATTATGCTCTCATCTTAAGCGAATAAAACGAAACTCTTCACTCTTCCTTTCTTTCTTGGGGGGGGGGGGGGGGGGTGCGCTTGTTGTCACAGAAAAACACACAATATGTTTTTTTTTCTAGTTTTGGTCTCGGTGCTGAAGCGGAGCGCCACCTTGACAAGGAAAACTAGTGTGTTGGTGAAAGCAGATGTTCAGTAGGAAGTAGCATGTAATACCGTTATTATTGCCGCATTCTCTTGAAGCGAAAGCTTCACTACGGGACCTCGGGCTTCAATCGCGGACCGTGTAAATTTGAACTTCAGCTGAGTTAAGAGGTCAAACCACGAAAAAGAGGAAAAGAAATTTAATCAATATCCATGACTGGGAGTCGAACTCACGGTTGCGCGAAGAGATCTCCTTTAAGGGCCGCTTAGCGAGACCATTAGGCTATAAAAACAAAAACATTAGGCTATCCCCGCAGCCAACACGCCTCGTGTTAAACTGCACCCCACTCTCGCGCTGTGCATTGGAGGGCGTCGTCTTCATCAACTTCTATCTGCTCCGTCCCGCGGCTCTGCTTGCTCACCATCGTCTTCTACGCGGTGCTGTCGTTTCGCTCCGATTCGAATGTAGTAAACATTCTCTGTACTTTTTTTTTTCTTTTTGCGCTTTGGGTGAACTTGACTATCATGGTCAGCTCTACAACTCACCGACAAAGAAAATTTCACTCAGTGTAGTGCCGTACGGTGTTGGGCCAGGTTTGGCTCCTAGAACCCAATATCACGAAGCTCGTCTCTTGCGTTTGGCTTCGCTATTCCTGAACAAGACATGGTGTACAGAAAAATTAAGGAGAATATGTCTTCACAAGTTCCTTTGATCCAAAGGTCTTCATCCCAACGCTGTAGTTCAGTGTCTGAACTGTATACAGTTCTCATATGGGCTTTATGTGAGCGCGACATCGCAGGCTGAATTTGTGTCCGCAGAAGTTGTCGCATTTTGAGAGCAGGAACTCTCATGCATCGACAGGCTGACTGCATTAACTATGCAGTCAGCCTGTCGGAAAGGCAGCCATGGCTTTTAGCTTGTCCCAATGTTACACAAAATATAACGGACCTCTCAAGAAATCTGGGAGGAAAGCCTGCATGGAAGAACGATATCGGTGGCGGCCACGGCATTGCGCAGCTTCGCTTGGTCTGGTTGGTGTGGTCGCAACTAGTTCGGAGGGCCGACTGTCGGGATGCGCGTGTTATGCGCAAAGATGTCACCGCGGCACAATCGTTCTTCCCTGTAGTACTTCTTCGCTGAGTGTAGACCTTTCTATCATGTACACGCACATGTAGAAACACCTCCTCTCTGGACTGTTGCGAACCGGTTGCGCTACCGCTTCCACCGTGCTAGCGTCAAAGCAGCATGGCGACGCACGCAGAGCGCTTTCTCTATCTTTACGCCAATACCGACATCGCCAGCTGTCAACAGCTCATGCGCAGATGGCTCCGAGGGACCGTGTGCGCTCACGTCTGGTCCGCACCTGGACGGTCGGAGTTATTGCGCATGCGCTCTTGGCGGCTGACGCTGTCGAAAAACGGCAACGATAGCAGTGTATGCTATGCTAAAATTGGCAGTGGTTTAGCTCTGGTTAAACCTGGAGGATTGCGAAAGCAACCAGGATAGAGCGAGAGAGAGAGAGGCGATGGAGAGCGCGCGGCAGCTGCGGCGGCACCTCTGAGTCACCCGCGCAGCGACGGCGGCGGCGCGCCAGCTGTGCGCCGTGTGATGTCACTGCTCCTCGCGCATGCGCAGTATGGCCTTTCGTCAGCTCCGCGAAATGGCTTGGCGACTCGTGCAGTGTTGCTTTCACAACAAAACTCTCTGTTGTCCGGCGTTCGAATAACCTTACCTTTCTTTATGCACAGAGAACGCCGGGTGTTTTTACTGTGGTTGTCGCTGATTCGAGTGTCGCTCGGATGTGCGGATCTGCGCGCACTCTTGCAGTGAGGAACAAGCGTGCTTCCGAAAGCATCTGAATTTGGCGATTTTTCCATATCACGATGTGCTTTGACGCTTCAAAATGTTCCCGCTAGGTTCGCGTAGCGGCACATGGCGAACAATTGCTCTGGGGGAGTCGCGACAATGGCTGTCGCCGCCCAAAAGACTACGCGGTGGTGGCGTTTCCGCGTGCCGCGCGCATCAGCGCGGTAGGATGATCGCGGCGCCTTTTTGTCGCCCCCTGACTCCGGCTCTCCTCCTCCCACAGAGCACCTCCGTGCGCCTTCCCACCCAAGACTTCCGGACGGGATGAGAGCGTGCGGCCTGTAGAGGAGGCGCCACTGCTGCTCTACACGGACCAAGCTGTAAGCTCACCCCTTAATATATATATACTGCACCTCGCAGTATCCCGCATTCTGATGTGGGTAATTATCAGGCAGGCAGGGCAGGGCAGGGCAGGACAGGCAGGACAGGCAGGACAGGCAGGACAGGCAGGACAGGGCAGGACAGGGCAGGGCAGGGCAGGGCAGGGCAGGGCAGGGCAGGGCAGGGCAGGGCAGGCAGGCTGGCTGGCTTTTATTGCCATAAGGTGCCAGTCGAATGCAGTATACCGTCACCTGAGCTGAGTCATGGCTGTATACACTGAAAATACTACCTAGGAAGAAATATTTATATTATAGAAACCATAAATGAACGTTATTCCTTTAACCCGAGTGATGCATCACATCACTTCTCTGCATTTCCTGTTGTTTTTAGGATTCCGTGAAACCACTCGTCGTCTTTGAAGCAATGTGGCCTATCCACATTGAATGCTTGCACGTTATTGAGAGATGAGGACTATATCCCTGGACAGTAGTCTTGGAATAGCCTAAAAGCGCCGTGATGTTGCCATCTCGTCTAAGAGCACGGAAGCGGACCGGCTGGTGGCAAGCGCGGTGCGTTTTGCGCGACGGATAACGCAATCAGCGCCAGAAAAAAAAAAAAAAAAAGCGCCGCCTGACGACGGGCGTGTGAGTAATGCACTACGAATGAAAAGACCAAAAAGTACGAGCTGGCGTCTTTGCAATGTCCCCTTGCGAGCAGGATTTCCAGACACGGTACAAACAAAACTACATAACGAGCTGTGAATTTAAAGCAACTCACCGCCAACTTCCTCCTGAAACTTTGCGGGCTATTCAGAAACAGATGGTTGCTATGTTGCTTAACGCAACAAAAGTGCACTACTGCTCCAGCACCACAATACCTATAATTCAACATCAGCCGGTGAGTATGAAGCTAGTATTGCGACGAGTTTTTTTTTAATTATTATTATTTTGTTATGTGGCGCGCGCGAATGTGGGCTGGAACCTTCACTATGCGCTTTACCAGCAGTGCGTTTTGCATACACACAAGCGTCTACTTCGGTTTTAGTTTTGAAGCTATACGTGTCTCCTCGGAAGCCTTCGAATCCGTAGTTGGGAGGTGAGCATACGTCGATGACCCGGAGCCTCAGCGGCTCCTAATTCCCAGGTGCATTTATACTGGACCCTGTACCCTACGTGCGCCGCACATCAGAGGTAAAGCCCTTTTTCTTACGCTGCTAATGCGGCCTGCAGCGCGTAGTCGAGTCACGCCTGTCTCACCTTCGATTCCCAGCAAGCTCGTGTCAGTTGGCAAGCCGTGGCTACTTCTAGACTCGCCCATATTAGCGCGCATATTGTCGATCCGACTGATGAAAGATCATCAAGACTTGATCGCCTCTCTCTCTCACACACACACAAACAGTAAACACGTGCTTTTTATTCACGCTTTCTTCCAATGCAGCTAATTGTGCGCTTTCTCTTGTATGAGCCCAGCGCACGTGAGACGCCGAAGTGGAGACGAAACCGAGCAACCTCTACGGCGCCCAACGAGCCTGATCGACCGACCCTTTCGAGCGCGATCTCGATCGCTATCTAGCGTGCGCGCTCGAATCCCGGCCGGGCAGCGCCGCGGCGACTTCCTTCGCGCGGCGGCGGGTCCGCGCTCGCAGTCAGACCTAGTGTGCGTGCGTGTCGGTGCGCGCCGCGGCCTTCGAGGCGCGGAGAGCGCGGCTTGTTTGCGCCGGGCGGCGGCAGCCCTGAAGCGCGCCGCGGTCGCGCTTGAACGCGGGCGGCCGCCTCCTCCTCGCCAGTGGCGGCGGTGGCGGACACTTTGCCTAGTTTCACTTTCCGCTCGCGCGTCGCTGTTTTTTCGCGCTCTGTCGAAGCGCTAGAACAAAGGTCGTTCCAAGGACAGCCGCGGACCTGCGCCGACGGGCGCTTGACGAAGCCGCGGCGCGTCGCGCGTTTTCCTCGCCCAGAGCCTGCTGCTGCCGTTGCGAAACTGAGGCTGGCTGGCACCTGCGCGGCGCGCGCTGGAAAAGTCTGGCCGTGGTCGCCAACTATACTTCCTCCTTCTCTTCCCGTATTTCCCTTCGAAAGGTCCCCTTCGCACCTGGCACCTGAGCGGTACGCTGCGGTCGCGCATCAAGTGTGCACACGTTCCAACGGAACCGGCTGAAATGATGCTGCTTTTCGACGCAGTCTTTCACGGCACCAGGATGCTGCAAAGCCGCGCGTTCGGGAACGCCGCTCTTACCGCGATATAACTCATAACCCTCATAACGAAGCTTTTCGTCGTCGTGCTCTTGTTACGATGATCTCACGTGGAGTATAAAGACTAATTTCAGTTTTCATGTTTTTTTTCTCTCTAGTGGCGCGTAAGACATTAGTATATAACGTGGTATTCGCCTACGACCGGTAAAGCTACCCTTGTAGCTTTTCACCCGAGGCCCATTTCCTGTGTGTCCGGAAATAAACGTTCAGTTAGAATTCAGTTCAAATACTTTGAATTTCTTCTCTCGTACTGTTTCGATTTCATCAAGCAAACGATGCCATGATAAAAAGAAGCAGCTCGAAAAGACAGGGACGAACACAAGACAACAGGACTGGCGCTGAACGATGGCTGTGACGTTGTGACGTGAAAGGTGGGTTTAGGTCACTGCCGTGAAGCTTGAAAAAAAAAAATGCAGCATAATCGCTGATACGTTGTTTGTTGTCATTATCCGGCTCTCTTGAACCTAAAACTACGCTTCAAAAATTGTATTGCAGCTTTTTTCATGCCCTACGCGACCTTAACCCACCTTTCCCGTCACAACCATCGTTCGGTTGTTGAAACAGAAATCGTAACAGCATCAGAGAATATATTAATTACAAATTGTTTAATGGTCAGAGGCAGAAATGGATTTTAAGTAGGCCGTGAAGGGTGTCAACAAAAATAGCGATGGTTTGATCGGCCTGTTTCAGATAATGCACATTTCTGGTCCCAGAATGGAAACAGTGTGAGAAATTTTAAGACAATGATGTTCAGTCCCGACAACAATGGTAGCGATTCGCTGGTACCGAGGAAATTAACATTCATAACGTATCGGTTTTAAAGAGCCAGTTCCTCCTATGCTGCATATTAAAGCTTATCTGAGTACCTTCTACACGCGAAATAAGTGTGCCTTAGCATTACAGCTCGCGTTGAAGCCGCATTGCAGGCTGTCCATATTTTTCAGCTGCGCTGTATGAAGCCTGAAACAAGCGCGCCACACAGTTGTACCCACGCGAATGTTGTAATGCTGTATCTCTCTAGTCTTCCTTGGCGACGGTTTGCGTATAGCGCACGTGTGACGTTATTAGTTCCGAAACTTCGCACATGTATTTCAGTTTATGCATACGTGAAGCGCGAACAGAAATTCGAATCCCTGTAAGGTTTTAATTGTTATCGGGTTTAACGTGCCATAAGCGACTCAGGCTATGAGGGACGCTTTAGTGAAGGGCTCCGGATAATTTCGGAACTCACCAGGGCTCTTTAACGTGCACTGACATCGCACTGTACGGGCCTCTAGCATCTTGCCTCCATAGAAATGCGACCGCCGCGGCCGGGATCGAACCCGCGTCTTTCGGGTCAGCAGCCAAACACCATGACCACTGAGCCACCGCGGCGGCTCTGTCTGCAAGTAAGAGGCAGCGAGGTGAATACGATAGACCTATTAAAAAAAAGTTCAACGCCTGTGGCCAGTTTAGTCGTCCTGTAAGCACTCTGTTTTTTAGCTCTACATTGTACTGACACATCTTGTTAGTTAGGTTTTTTTTTTTTAATCATCGCTCGCCAGCTAAAGAAGCCCTTTAGAAGCTAAGAACAGTGAAGTATAGTACCCGCTACTTCGTGTGCCTTATCGCGACGCTTTGCTGCGCACGGGGTGAAAAGTGCGCTTGTTGCGTTGACTAATCGGATCACGAATTCGCGGCTCTCCGCTCATTGTGATGTGCGTCATCAATGAGCACCGGCGTTGGAGAAAAGCCTTGAAGCTGTTTCGGCGCCTCGGTTGGCATTTACGGCATTTACACCGACGCTGGTTTACCCCGCAGAATGTGACACATGCGAGTATCGCAGCAATATCGCAACGGAAGAATAGGCATCCTTCATTCAAGAATAAATAGTGCCTTTAGCTGTAGCAGTGAACGTCTCAGGATTAAACGATCTGCATTTACACTGCCCGGCGTGGTCATTCGAAAAGCTTAATGACAAGCAGTGCCCATGCCTGGAGACTTCGGCGGCAGCAGAGCGCCTAGTAAGCTGCTTCTATGCGCGAACAGCTTTAGTTTTGCTCTGCCTACTATAGACCTTTCCAAAAAGGGCTCCCTGGGCGCTGCCATATTGTTCCCTGGACTGCAGTGGGCACCTCCCGCTAGCACGGTGGAAGCGGCGAAACGCCTCCTCTCTGGACTGCTAGAAACCGGTTCCGCCGCCGGAAACAATATGGCAGCGCCCAGGTTGGAAAGGTGTATACCTACTATACCGTCCGTCCGTCCGTCCGTCCGTCCGTCCGTCCGTCCGTCCGTCCGTCCGTCCGTCCGCCTGCCTGCCTGCCTGCCTGCCTGCCTGCCTGCCTGCCTGTCTGTCTGTCTGTCTGTCTGTCTGTCTGTCTGTCTGTCTGTCTGTCTGTCTGTCTGTCTGTTCGTCCGTCCGGCTCTCTGTTCGTCTGTCTGTCTGTCTGTCTGTCCGGCTCTCTGTCTGTCTGTCTGTCCGTCTGTCCGTCTGTTCGTCTGTCCGTCTGTCCGTCCGTCCGTCCGTCCGTCCGTCCGTCCGTCCGTCCGTCCGTCCGTCCGTCCGTCCGTCCGTCCGTCCGTCCGTCCGTCCGTCCGTCCGTCCGTCCGTCCGTCCGTCCGTCCGTCCGTCCGTCCGTCCGTCCGTCTGTCTGTCTGTCTGTCTGTCTGTCTGTCTGTCTGTCTGTCTGTCTGTCTGTCTGTCTGTCTGTCTGTCTGTCTGTCTGTCTGTCTGTCTGTCTGTCTGTCTGTCTGTCTGTCCGTCCGTCCGTCCGTCCGTCCGTCCGTCCGTCCGTCCGTCCGTCCGTCCGTCCGTCCGTCCGTCCGTCCGTCCGTCTCTCTGTTCGTCTGTTCGTCTCTCCGTCCGTTCGTTCGCCCATCTGTCTGTCGGTCCGTCCGTTCTTTCGTTCGTCCGTTCTTTCGTCCGTCCGTCTCTGTCTGTCTGTCTTTACACAGACCGGCGGGTCGGTCCATTGCGCGATCGCACTGTCACAGTGATCCTTGTGGCGGCGCTATAGTGCTAGGAGAGAGAAGGCGCGAGTCGGTGGGCCTCATGTTCAAGCTCCGGGTTTTGCGTGTCTGATTCGGTAAAAATGACTCCTACGCTCGTCGCGCTTTTACGAGAGGCAGGATCCCAGGGAGACGTGCTCATCTTAAATTGGGAAGTGTGCATTTCCGGAGGAGGTTTGGATATTTCGATGAATTTTGAAATCTCTTTTAAATCTCTTTTTACAGCGACAGCTGTTAGCGGCTCACTTTTGGCGTGAGCGGCGTCGTCGCTGACCTAGCAGAACACGTGACCATGTCGTCGTACGTGAAACGACTTGACCATGACGTGAGGCCAAAATTTCACGGTCACACATCATCACGTGACTGTGAAATCACCGTCACGTTACCGACCGCGCGACGCCACGTGACTGATGGCTCCACCAGCAGCCAGGAAGCACCGAGCGCGCTGTGCACGGGTGTTGGTTGAGTCTCTCCATTGCGTCGTAAATAGCAAAAGCACGAATAGCTAAGCTGCGCTGGTCGAACACAGTTATGAGAAAGCATAGTCGTAGAGGTATTTTTCCCCCTCTTAGTGGATGGCTCTATAGAGCCCTTTTCTTTTCAGCCGTAACCCTCAGGAACTGATTCGTCAACGTCAACTCTTCCACGACTCTCTTGGTGTCGTTATCTTTCTAGTTGCCACGAAATCAGTTTTAGCTCGCGAAGCGTTCTGCACCAAATACGGTCGTTGACCTGCTGTGTCGAAAGGAAAAAGGTAAAGGAAGAGAGCAAGAGAAAAGCGAGAAGGGAAGGAGGGGGATTTACCCGAAGCAGATTCTGATTTGATACCGGAACCTGGAGGAAAAGGCACAAGGGGGACACATAAAGGGAAAGCAGAAACGAGTTCGACATGGTAGATGTAAGGACTTGGCTGCTCCAGAGTCGCAACCTGACGAAAGGAAACTGAACATAGACGTTTCCTACATGGGCTTTCCAGTCACGTAACGAATCCAGGCTCTTCTTTCTTACAACGTTTTTTTTGTCTCTCTGTTCTGACCCCTCGGCTTTCAGATGTAATTGTTAGCGGTAATAACTAGTGCTCTATTCTGCTGACAGTGTTCCGACTAAAGCGGCGGTACAGTGTTGTCGAAGAATGTTGCACTTCCGGCAGGTGCTTTGCATTGCCTGTTTGTGCGCTGTGTGTTGAAGTAGCGGGTTCGATTTACGCCGCTGCTGTTGTTACTCTCCGAAAAAAAACAAAAAAACTTGTGTGCGCCGTTACCTGCAACGTCTCTTTCGCGATCGTTTTACAGCGATGGCGCAGCAGTGCTGCCCAACTTGTTTTTCATACTTCATTAGTCGCATTTCCCGCGCAAGCGCTTAGGTCGCTCAACTTGCGTGTGGCCACACATGTGTACTTTTATGCTAGTTTATACAGAAAGAGCGACAAGATGCGCGTAGATAGCCGAGGTTTGCAAATGTAACCAAGAATTTTCTCGCGACAGCTGACGCGACGTGCTGCGCACGTAATGTTGCGCGGATCATGGAAGTTGCAAAAGAAAGCCAGGGTCTTTCTGCTTGGGTTTTCAGGCCGAGTTAGATGAGATGTGCTCTGCCCTGCGCTCACGGTCAGTGCGCATGAGCTGTAATGCTGATACTAAGGACCTCTTCCGCATTGTAAAATCGGTGAAGAAAAAAAAAAAGAAAACAGAGGACCGCGAGGCCCCTGACATTCCCACGGTACGCTCCGGGTGGCCATTTGGCACGCTCGTTTTGCGCGGATGGGCGACATCGGCGTCGTCAGACACAAGACTGCCGCGTTAAAAAAAAATTTGAGCCCTCCCCCCCCCCCCCCCCGTACTTGTTATGCCTTCCAGCGTTCTTCCCATGCGTCCACATTCTCAAAACATGCACGCGCACATTACGTTGCAGAAAAACTACGCTGTAATAGAGTCTCTTATGCGCTTGTCTTGCTGGGTGCCGCGCGGCTTTAGGGCGCGACGCGGCGGTAAAATAAAACCGCGCCGTTCTGATTCGCCGGCGAGGCGATATCGTGGCGCGATCTGCGGTGCGCGGAGAAAAAAAGAAACTTGCCGCCAGATCGATCCTCGCGCACGATAGTCACGGCCGTGGACGCGGCTGCCTCCTCGTGCGCGCGCTGCCGGCCCATTCAGAACGTGCTGCACATCTGAAGGACATTGTCGTCGGCGCTCTGGCGGGCTTGCCCGCATTGTGTGCGGCGGTTGCCCATTGGGGCTGGCGCGTTCTTGCTTCTCTTCTGTCCTCCTGCTTTTTGTTCTCCTTCTGTCTAGACTGCCCTTTCTGTCGGTGCAGTGTTGCAATAGTTTGTGCAGCTATGTACCATAGCTAATTACCCCTTTCGATGCTTGGTATTAACTAGCTTCTCGTGCGCTATACGCCTCGCCAGTCCTGCTGCGTGACGGATAGCTGTAATAAAAATTCCGATGAGAGGAACCTTCCTTCTGCAAGAAAGGACAGTTGTAACGATTCTTTTCGGGGATTCGTTCTAGGGCCACTTGACGCCGCGCGACTGACGGCACTTGCTGACTGTCGGCCGTGACGTCACACGCAGTCAGTACCAACGGCGGTGGGCCAAAGGAATGAGTGTGAGAAGGAACCTTTGCAAAGTGCGACGCCCGGTACGCACAGCATGCAGCCCGAATGCGGCGTCGCCGCAGGAGGCGCGTGCCTTTCCAGTCCAGGAGGCAACCAATGAGTCAACCACTTGCTCTTTCCTGTAGAAGCGGCCGTGTACGCGAACGCGGGGTGATGCGTTGCAGCATGCCTGATAGACCGCGTTTAGGAGTATTGGGACTTTCCCGACCTTACGTGGGGGCAACTGAGGTTGCAGGCGCCAAATTTTCTCGGAAAATTGGACAATGTCTTGAAGCTCAGCGCGTGTCCTGTGACGTTCATGTTTCTTCATTTTTGTCGCTGACAAAAACAACAAAATGTCTTCCCGAACGCCAGCTTTCAAGATTTAACCTCAGCGATGGCGTAGCCGCTCTTTGTCCTGTGTGAGAGGTGTTGGGCTCGAATCATTGCACCGCGCCCGGTTGATGAGTGCAAGCGGCTTTCGGCCTGCTGCTCGGATTTCCCTGGCGAAAGAAAGGCTTTAGGAGACACGAACCGGTCTGAAATACCGGTTGTCGCCTTCTCGTATGGTGTAGCATTTCGGACCGTATTTGGGATTTATAGAAACAGCTACCGACGTGAGACCTCCCCGTTTAAATGGGTAGGCATGCGGTGGGTCCGGTGCTCAGCCATCGAGGAAGCGGGGTCTGGAAAACAGGGGGTGCAGGCTCCTCTCCGGCATGGGGAATTTTGGCGTCAAAGCGAATGTTCCTTGTTTTCCAGCTTAACTATCCACGTTTTCTTGCTGGCAATGGCCACTTGCAGGAAACAGCAGTCTGGGCAGATGTATTTCATGCTTATCGTCCGTTGCGCCAGCTGACAGAGAACGGGGAGCGTGGCGGCTTAGGTCAATGACAAATGGCGAAAAGGGTAAACACAAATTGATGTTAGAATATAATTGTAATGTTAGCTCTGCCGTGTATAATCTCAGTCAATTGTCCCTCTCGGACTATAGTCATGGCTGCAGGGGCACTTCAGTGTCTAAAACTTACATTTTATCATGATCTCGCACTTCTTAATATTTATTTATTTATTACAAATACCTCAAGGGCCCTCGGTTGAGGGCTTTACATGAGGGGCAATACGGAGCTGTCTTGAGATAATCGTTCTGTCACTTGAGCCTTCAGCACCACCTGCGCCCATCTGTCTCTAATCACCAAATATGACCAGCGTTCTCTAAGTAAGAGGTCAACTCATCCTCGGACGAAGACAACAGCAATGCGTCATATCGCATATGAAAAGCAGTTTCCCGTTTGCGCAAAAGTCGGTTCCTTCGTAGTTTTCTTTCAAAGCTGGGTAATTTTCTGCGCCAAGCCCGCCTCGTGGATACTGCAGTGTCGCGCGTCCAGGCGTTGTTAGGCAAAGCCCCCCATCGCGCTCATGACAGCGCTACCGTTGTTGGCGTGGTCACGAGAGAGCCGACGGGTCCCGCGTGCATGGGCGTCGACCGGCCCGTGTTCCCGGTGCGTTTCGCAAAATCGCGGCCGGCCAACCCTGCCGGGTGAGTCGACGACATGGTCGGAATCTTCCGGCGACGTCCGTCAAGGGCCGCCCGAGCCAAACGTGTTTGTCGGGGGGGCATTCCGAAGAGGACAGCCGCGCGCTTGACAAAGAAATGGCCGAGGGATCGACCTTTCCGCGCCGAGGGGAGGTCGGCGCTGCACAATGCGGCGGCCACCGAAACGGGGGTTGCGGCGGACACGAGGAAGCGCCTCCTCTCCCGCGTCTTGCGCCGCCGGAGCAGATGCAACAACAGCGCCAACCTGTGTGCCGGCGGTTCGTTCACCTTGCGCTTCCCGCCTGACCGGGGCCGCCCGTGTGGACGCGTTTCTCGCTTGGCTGCCAAAACGAGGACCTGCCTCTTGTTCTTCCTCGAGAATCGGCCGCCGCGGGGCTCCACCGCCGCGGCCAGCCGGCGACGTCGGGCCTGCGCCGCTGTCAGTATTCGCAGAGCCCGCTTCTTGCGTTACCTCCGGGAGGACGCGTTGTTTTTTTTTTAGCCTCTACCCGGCGAAGCCAAGTCGTCGGAGTGGTGTCGATCTTGGGGTCGTACCGTTTACAGCGCGTCTGATTGGGTTGGGACCATTTGAAGCTCTGGTTAAGAATCTGATGCGGTCGCATGTGGTGTGGCGGCAGCGTCTGCTCCTCTCGCATTGAAAATTGGCAGCGTTTGTCTGCCCTTTTTAATTTTATCTATACTGGCTAGTTTTGGGCCTCCTCGTGTGGCGCAGCGCCCAGCGCGTGGACGCAGCCTTTTCGAGCAGGCCCGAAATTTGCTCGCCTTGGTCTCCCTAGCAAGTGCTATGCGCGGACATTATTACCCGCCTCGCTTCAGGGAAGAAATGGCTACAGGCAGTGCCATGTGCCGTTCAAGTCTACTGCTGCTCCTCCGAAGACACCTAAGTGATCGTGCCATACTGGCCTCAGAATACAGCCGCAAGTTGCGAGCTTGGGCTTCTCTGTGGCGTCCAGGTCCTGCAGGAATGCTCGGAGCGGTCACCCAGAACGGAGTCTTGCCACACGGAAGACGAAGAGGGATCGCGGAGGAACGATCACCGCGTGGCGCGGCTACCGCCGGTGTCAGCGGCCGCGCAGATCGGGCCCTGTCCGGCGAGAAAACTTGGGAGGCTGCGGAGGGGACCGGAAGAAAGGGGGAGGAGGGGCGCGCTGTTCGCTTGGGCACTCTCGCCGCCGGCGTTCGTCGGTTTTGTTCTTTACGCCGACTTCCTGGACCGCCTGCCCACCGTCGCCGCCACTGCGGGCAGCGCCGGGCCCCGCGACGAGGAAACAATGCCGTCGACGCCTCTCCTCCGGGCCGCGTTTGATAGACACGGAAGCGCGCGCTCCGTCGCCGCCCGCGGGCGCCGTTCGACGAAGTAATCGTTCCCCGGGTTGGTTCGTTCGTTTGTCCCCGTCTCGTGCCTGGCCGGCCACTTAGCGCGTCCCGCGGTGCCGGCGCGTTCATCGGTTTTAAATACTTTTTGTCCTTGCTGTTGCTGCTGCGCCCGAGCTGTCACCGGGGCGAGGCGCACCTGTCTCCGCGGCGGCACGAAAGTGGAGCAAGCGCAACGCTTCCGCCTGCGGTCGCTTTTCACCCGGGCTTCTTGACCCCGCTTGACCGCGTTCGCCTGGCTGCGCCGGCCTCGCGCATTCGCCACCGCTGAAGGATATGTGCCCCATGCAGCACCCACGCCGCCTGGTGCTGGCCCAGTCTTTGCTCTGTTTCCTCGCTGAACGTCTTCAGAAGCAGCTTTCTACACGGGCGAAACTAAGCGAGTCGGGAACAACGCCGCCAGCCCTTACTGAATCGCCACTAGCTATGCTCGTAGGCATAGCGGCGAGAAATTCGCTCGTCGCGGTGGACGGAAGATTGAACGAGTTTATCGGACGTTGATACAGAAGACTACGCAGCGTCGGTGTCTGCTTCCATCTGTTCCACCGCTCGTACATCTCGCGCTGCTTCTGCGAGGATAAACCTAAAGGCTCACAACCTCCGTCTTCAGCCGCCCGTTTTATAACGTCGCGCTATCCGCGGCTGCTAAATATTTACCGCGTCGCCTCGATATCCATCAGCAGCGGAGCGGAGCCCAGGCCGCTGCGCGATTGGTGGCTTTAGTTTCAGAGGGTCTCCAGTGATTGACGAGGCGCTTCTTAGGTGGACAAGCATTGCCCCAGTATGGTGGGCTTACAAGTGCTTCGGCGATTGCTACAGGTGCGGAATTTCAGTGCTACACTTTAGCATGTTTCACGTAGCCAAGCGGTAACGAGGAAAGAACGAGTCCCTCGCACCGGACGCTTACGTCGTCGCTGGAAACGTTCGTACAACTCGTTTCGTTACATCGCAAGCAATGAATGCAGACACCAAAATGCAAAACAGTTATGCAGTATTAATAAAGTTTCAGTCATCTCCCCTAATGCTCAACGCGGATATTGCAGGAATATAGGCGCCTTCCCTATCATCGAAACCTCCTCCTCATCGTAACGGTAAGCGCGACCGAGTTCGAGTGACCGAGTGTTACGCGCTTTCTTCTCACAACTTGCGTAGACCTTCTCGTGTGGGCGAATGTAGGCGTTGTAAGCATTCCCGCATTAACAGACGTTTTTAGCGGAGGCGTGCACACCGGTTTACCTGATGCCTTCTGCGCACGCGTGGTGGCCTCTCCCATGTCACTGCGCGTGCCCAGGAGGCGTCCGGTAAACTGGTATGCGTCTCCAATAATACCTCTCCGGTCTCCTAAAAACGTCCGATAAAAATTTATACGTGCATTAGAACGGGAGCTCCCACCAAAGCCCTTGTATCCTATCAAGGCTTTCGCTTTCTACTACTCTTTCCTCATCTTCTTCCATGACCAGCAGGGTCATTTTTGGGCTCGGACAGAAAACCGTGGGAGAAAGAGAGACTTAATTTTTGTTTAGCCAAAAGAAGTTGCAGGAGCCGGGTGGTCGGGGCCCCTAGTCCAGGGCCGCGCTGGCGGCAGCTGACTTGCGGACTAGCTGGATCAGCCAGGCTTGCTTGTGCAGGTTGTCGCTGGTCAGCCCCATCTCCCACGGCTACTGTGTCGCGTATGGCACTGTTAACGTTTCGTATGGCTTGTCCTGACATTCCCAAGAGGTATGATAAAGCGTGGGGCTTGTTCCGCACCAAGGTGAAGATTACGAAATAATTTACTCTGTATTGTTCTCCACTTTGTGGCGTCCGAGGAGGATAGTTATTTGTGTGGTGGTGAGAAATGTCTTCTTTCGAGTCTGAGGTGTTCTAGCCTGTCACTGTTCGGTCCTAGGAGGGGGTGGAGTAAGGATGGGGATCCGCCCTGCGGTGTGCCTTTGTTGGACATGGAAACCTTGGGCAGGTCGGCGAATGCATACGTTTAATGCATTCCTACATTAAAAATTGACGCATCTCGTCTACTTGGGGACTGTTCTCATGAGCGTGTGCGCGGGGGAACAGAGCTCGTTCGCTACGAGGTTAAACCGCAGTGGTTTCACTTCCAGATGACGTGAACACAGCGCGTCGCGCGTCTCCGCCTGACGGCTGGACACTCAGTGCTCACGTCTTACAAGCGAGGGACAAGAAGCCTTTGGGAAATTGCCGCGGAGTCGCTATGTTGTTGGGGAGGTGCCTTTTTATTAGCCGCCTGGCGTCCCAGGTGCCCATTGCGGAACGCCCAAGGCCGCCGCGTCATTCTTGTCCTTTGCGCAAACGAGGGTGACTCTCTAGTAAGCATACCCTCCCCCCTCCCCCTCCCGTATGTGTGTGTGTGTGAGGCCTAGAATTTAAAAGGGCGGAGCGCGCGTGCGGCCGCGCCAGCGTTCGGGCCCTAACGACGCGCAGAGAATGAACGCGGAGGGGGAAATTACCGCGGCATATTCGCGCTTGTTTGCCGAAGAAAGGCGAATATCCAGAAGTGGGAAAGGGGGGAGGGCTCAACTGCGCCGTGGCCGGCTCGGCGAACGTCAGAGCTGTCAACACGGATGTTTGTCGCGCGCCTTCTTCTTTATTGCTATTACAGTTTCTTTTTCCTCCTGCTTAGCACGTGGAGGGGGAAGTCGTCACAGCATTTCTCCATCGTTGACGCTCGCTCCTAGCTGCCAGTGCGTGCGCGACGTCCTTATCCGGGAGAAATGCATGTAGTGGCGGCGAGTGGTCGGCTGAACCCGGGCTGTGCGAGCCTTTCTTGCCGCGGGACAGATCCAGACTGCGCGGTTCCGTTCTCCGTGCCATCAGGTGGCGACACTGCATTGCGTTCTTGCTCATCGTGGTGGTCAGACTGCGATAAAGACGGAAGACGCAAGCGCACACCCGTCGTCGGTATTCGCACTGATTAGCATCCGCCATTAAACTGTGTAGTTTGGATACCTGTCCGGAATGGCTTTATCTTTCGTCTGCAGCATAGTTTAGGCGAACGATACCTTGCTGGCTGACGCCCGTTCGTCGTGTGTCACTTTGCGCATCGAACTCCACGCCTCTAACTACCTGCCACCTGAAGGAATTCCATTCATGCCGTCAGTAATTGATCCTCGAAGTTACTATTTATTTGAAAGCGTGCCCCTTACTCTGCTTCCAGCTGGTAAATGTGTAAAAATAAAAACTTCTGATGATATTCCTGCAAGCCTGCATCTGTATTAGTGATCACGACCTTTTTCCCCCTTTCGTGCTGACTTGAAATATATGCTTTTTAACTGCTGGTGAGGTTAAGCTTAAACTCGAATACGAGTCCGTTTCGAGGTCACAAGCTGCACCTCGTTCGTAGTTGAGATCGGCCGCCGAAAATCGCGCATAGTCCTGCGCGTTTCCCGGTTTTGTGGCGTCGGCGTAACGCAGCGCCACACTCAAGCGTCGCCGTGCAGTGGCGTCATGCAAAACGTCACTACAACGCACCACGCTGGTTGGTCCGCATGAAGTGACGTTATTCACCCTGGTAATGCACCACGCTGAGCGATCTGTGCACACTGATGTCTCAAGCCACAGAATGGTGACGTCAAGCGTACTCTGCGATAGAAAAAAATAAATAAATGATAAACGATAACGTATTCACCCACGCAAACAGCTGCAGTTGAATCTCGCGTTACGCAGCGGTAACCGTTCTCTGTGGGTTTTTTCTTCACAATTTACCTGCTAATATACCAGCTGCATGCCGTAGTTTTTAAGAATGGCTACACTGGCGCATATTTTTGCAGCGTCATGAGTTCTTTCCTGTCCCCGTTTGTTAAATAAGAAGTGCAGGCATGCGCACTGTCAAGTTTAATTTTGGCCCGCGTGACCGCCAGAATTTACCACTCGTTAAATGTTCATAACCCCCCCCCCCCCCCCCCCGCTATAAATTGAGTTGGGACACATATCACGAACGGGAGTCCGTAGCCAGTCCCTTACTTGGGGATTTTAACATGACAATCATGCTGGTACTATTTGTTTTTGTCTGCAATTATTCTGATTGATTGATTGATTGATCGATTGATTGATTGATTGATTGATTGATTGATTGATTGATTGATTGATTGATTGATTGATTGATTGCAAAAACATCGCCACTGCGTTCGTGTTTGCGCTTCAACAACAGACAGGTGCATGGTCGTTCACTGTTCGACAAGAGCGGCGGCGTTTGCGGAAGCGAATGATTTTATACGACTCTATATTCAGAAGGCGCTGCCAGCGGCTTTCAGCACCCATGGCTCCCGCGTCACTGCTGCTGAATGAAGTCACGACGTTCGCGGTCCCATTTCTAGCTCTGCACAAACGATCGGGCGACGCGCGCTCGTGCCATTTGAGGCAAACGGGAAGCGGATGTGCTCGGGCAGAGTGGGGCCCGCGTTTGTGGCCGGCCGGTCTCGAAACGACGTCAGCGCTGCCGCCCTGTTGCGCCACGCCGGTGCGCGACGTGTGGGCGGATCCCGGCGAGAGACAGATAGCACCGAGTCTGCCGGAAAGGTCGGCCGCACCGTCGCGCCGAAACGGAAACGCGAGAGCGGCGCGCGTGTCACGAGTTAAGCATAAAGAGGAGTCGCGGCGCATGGGTGACACACACACACACACCACCCTCGAGGTCGGCGAATGCTTGGCGGTAAATGTACGCGGGGCGATTATGCCGCGTGTGTTTCCACGAGTTACCACTGACGTAGCGGGCAAAATTGGCTTCCTTGACAAGCCGCTATACGTGAGTTATGGCGGCGGTGATGTGCGTCACGCCGAACCGAGAGCCGCCGCCTGCACGCTATTTCGTCTCGCGCAGGAAGGGAGGGAGATAGTCGCGGAGAAAGCTGGCAACGCGAGGCGGTGGAAGAAGGCGCGGCCTCGGTGGAACGTACGGAAGCCCCCAGCGGCAGGCAAACGCGGCCTTCTGCCGAGATCACTCACTCACGACGGCGCCCTCTGTTCAACGTCGCCGTCTCCGTGTCCTCGTCCTTTCCTGCGGTTCTCTCTCGTCCCAGGAATCTTTCTTTCATTCCTGTTGCAATCCGCCAGCATCCGGGGAGAGGAGGATGTTTGGCAAAACACGCTCAAAGGCCGAAAGAGGCGGCTAACGATTACACACGAGGCCTCGACCAAGCGTGCAAATCGAATCGCCGGCGCGAACCAGCGACGGCGAGCGCGGCTGGAATCGCGAACCTCGCGACCGAATCCAAGCATATCGCGTCCGTGTGCTTTTTTGCCGCGCGGTCAGGGCTGAACTGGCTTTGATGGCTGTGCGTCAGTGGCGAGGAAATTTGGCAAGGGTGTCCGCTGCTGGGTCCCTTCTTCTCCGCCCGCCCGCGCTGCGCTTTCCGGCTTTTGTGCAATCAAAAGGCGCACGCAAATTAAAGGAGAAGGGAGAGAAAAGGACCCGGTCTCGCGCCGTCTTCTTCGTGCGCTCGAGTGAGCGTCCTTGGCGAAGCGCGCAAAGCGTGCAGTCCGAAATCGCGAGCGAAGGACGCAGGTACTGCCGGCGAAAACAACAAGCCATCCTTCGCGCGCGCGCGTTTCGTCCGTTGCGCCGCCATGCGCGCTAACGACGCCGCTGCGACACCGCAATCGGTACCGTGTCCGGACTAAGAGGTCCGCGGCGAGGGAACCTGGTATTTATTAGGGAGGCTTCCCTGCTTTGTATCGCGTATCTTCGCGATACTTAACTGGACCATAATTGGGAGTGGGTGCGGCAGCTCTAGGGACATTTCTACATGCTTAGGCGCCCGCTGCTGGCTTGCGAGTCGTCGTAACCCTCAGAACTACAGCATAGCGAAGAGCACGGCGAAGGATGAAAGTAGGGCGATAGCGAAGGGAGGGCTGGGACGAAAAGGAAGAGAAGAGAATAGGGATGGAATAGAGTAAGGCGGAAACGTGAGGTGGAAAGTGGAGGACGAGGGTACGGCGGGGTCACGCTCAGTTTGCGCCGGCTGTTGCGTAATGACTTCCTAAACGCGTTTACAGATAGTCGCCATGCTTAGAACGTGCACTGTACCCACCTGTGCACAAGCGACTGGTTAGAAAAAGTTTATCGATATTCACAGGAAAATGAGGAGTCACAACAAGAAACATATACAGTACGCCAGACAGGACGCATATGCGGTGGATGCGGTGGTAGGCAGATATCCCCGCAACACTTCCATTAAAGGCGGCTCACATGGAAGGATTTCTGAAAAATAACGCACTGTCTTGCTTGAGTGATGCGATTCCTTGCGCAATGATTGTGGGCCTCTTAATTGTCGCACAGGTGCCGGGCTGATTATGTTCGAATTAGCGTAAGATCTACCACAAAACTGCTAGTCGCAACTTGAGTAAGCCACGAAGCTGTAGTCTGTCCGTCAACCAGCACATACGTGGGCGTCTATGGGGGCAGTTTGTGGAGTTCACGCCGTTTGCCACGGGAAATGGCACGCGCTACTCTGAAATGTACGGACCACGCGCCTTGTGGGCCGCTCCAAACGAAGACGCGTACTTTGTGGCTTCAGTGTTTCTCCTTGAAGCAATGATAAAAGCACGTCGCAACGCGTTCTCGCAGGGATCAGCAAACGCGGGAGAGGACGCCGCAACCGGGCAAGGGTTGCCGCGCCGCTGTACACCACTGAGGAGCTTGTTCAGTGCGATTGTTTAGAGGCCTTGTGCGTCAAAGCGGCAGTGCTTCGAAGTGTACGTACTGTTAAGGGTATCTTAAGCATCGTCCAAGTTTTCTACCTCAATATGTCGCAAAATCAAGCTGCGCTCAAATTTCACATTAGGGAATGTTTTTGTTGAACGTTTGCCTGAAGTGTCGCTATACGGCGGAGCAGCGGCCGGCATCTTAACGCGAGGCTAGTTCCACCTATAGCTATTGGAACAACCGCACCTGAAACCCGCGGAGGAAAATGAGCAATAAGAGAAAAATCATTTACTCGGTGTAGTATTCGGCACGATATGGCGACTGTACACAGGGAGAACTCCCACATTCGGTTCCTTGTAGCCGCGCCGCCCAGACGGGAATGTGTGGAAGAAACAGAGAAAAGTAATACCCAGGGCACACTCGTGAAGTTCTCACTACATCAGTGCCAAACTACCTGCTGTAGTAAATTTCCCCGCTCAGTTTGCGCCTTCTGCTCCGAAAGTATCAGAAACTCATCATCATATACCTCCTGAGGTTTAAGTAACGGTGTTGGAAATGCTGCTGTGAGAGGATGGTCTCATGGAGACAAGAGTTCGAAGGGTGTGTATAGGTTGGGTTGTCGTTTAACTGCCTTACCGCGGGTGTCACCGTTTTTCTCTGCAACTGAGCTCGGGCTTTAAAACGATGCACAACACTGGCGATTAGCAGTGACGTATAGAGAGTAAATTGAATTGCGGACTGCGCAGCAGGCTATGAAAAGGAAAAGGATAGATGTAACGCTAAGAGACAGGAAGAGAGCGCAGTGGGTTAAGCAGTAGGTGCGAGTTAATGAAGCAGTACCTGCAATTATGAAGAGGAAATGGACTCGGCAGGGATGTACTGCCGAAAAACTTGTAACCTGTGGTCAGTTGAGGTGACAGAATCGGTTCCGAGAGATAGCAAACGAAGCAGGGAGCTGCAGAAAGTCATGTCGACAGCTGAGATTATATTTGTGGAGAGAGGGTGCCTGCAGCGGGAGCAGGACAATGCAAATTGGAAATCAATTTGAGATGCGTTTGGTCGTAACCGGGATGATGATGATCATTACGATGAAGAAATGATGGTGATGTTAGCGACCCTATCTTGCGTCGCGAGAATGAGCTCTCGTTGTACACATGTTGTACAGAAGTTGGACACACACGGTACTATATTGCCTAAAAGAGTGGTAAGCACTGAGACGAAGCTTGGCGTCTCTGCGTGCGTGCGTGTGTGTTGGCATAGCGCTGTGTTCCTTCTGTCATTTCGAGTCGAGAGATACTAACTGCCACCCTCTGCATGCGCACAAAACTTGTGTGCCGCGAAAGCTATACCTATAGAGCACGACCTGTAGCGACTAGGCACGAGGGAACAACAGGGTCTCCTATGGACGAAGAGCGGGCGTAGGGGAGTGCTCCGTAAGATTCGCGATGCGTCCATGAGCAGCCAATGTGGGAACTAGTGCGTCCGCGTACGAAGCTTCTGCAGCGGGCGCATATCGAAAATGGTGCCGTCCAAGGGGGGCGTCTTCGTTGAATGGCCAGTCAACGCCCGAACCTCCGGTCGTCCCTCCTTGTGAACGGTGAGGGCGCGACCCCTGTTTACTCGAGTATTTCCGAGTCGCCCTCTTCATTGCGCGTATGAGTGGAAGCGGAGACGAGACGCACTGAGCCCCGCCGTTAATTCGTTCTCTTGCGCCGAGTTTCTCCTTCGCGAGGGAACCCCTAGGCGTTCCCTCGCGCTGCTTATACAGTGGCGGTAACGAGTTGTTTCCGTCGCTCAATTTAGAGCCTTGTCTGTACTCTCTCAAGCGCAGGTTCACTAGGCGCGCGTTTCGTCCTGTTTCTTTTTTTTTTTTTTTTCAGGATTTCGCAGGGGCGCAATCGCGGCACCGTGTCTCAGCGCGCGTCGTGGGGGAGGGAACGTGGCGGCGACCCGCGCGGTTTATAAATAGGCCGGGGGCCCCGCGGCTGGCCCCGGTGGCCGGGCCGTAGGCCTCGCGATGGCCGGGCGGCCGCGTTCGGGCCCCCGAGTGCGAAGCTGCCGGCTCGCGCGCGGGGGCCACTCTCTTGTGGCGCGCCGGCCACTCGTCTCCCGCTAAACATAGACGCGCTCCAAGATCAACAAACCGGCGCGCCAATATCGGCGCCCCTCGTTGGTCCCGGAATCGGGCTTTCGCGCGCCGATTGGCTTGCGGCGGGGACATGCGCGCACCGGACGCTGCGATGCGCTGTGCTCCGGCGTCGTGCGCTTGCCAGCGGAGCAGCGTGCATTGCGATAATCCCGATGTCAGACGCGATCCGTCGCACACACGATTTCTTCGCGAGAGGCTGGCGCGAAACTGCTTATCGATTTGCGGGCTTTGTGAGGACAACGTTTCAAACTGTCTCCACTTTCCTCGTCTGCATCACTACGTTCGCTCCATGAAAGTAACAGACGCAATGCTAATGTCGGCTTTCCGATACCGCCGCAGTTCGGCTGTCTCCCGACAGTTCGCGCGCAGCTGCAAGGTGAGCGGAGCGAGGTGCGGTAACGGGGAAGTCCCCGTCGTTTTGCAGCTGCGGGGCTCGCTGCCAGCTACCCCGCAGCACGTCGCGAAGCGGCCAAAAGCGACTCTATAGCTTCTGCTCCGAGTCCTTGTTGTTCCGTACGGAAAGGCTCCCATCAGAAACCTGTGCCGAAGCACGGCGGAAACTTTTACGATAACTCAGGAGGCAGGTTCCGCGTGTTGACAGAGCAGCTGCGCAAGGCCTCCGCCGCTGGCGCTCCGTCAATGGTTGAGGCCTCACACGTACCCCGGGTTTTTCAGCTTTGCTAGTGAAGCAGTGCTTTTCGCACTATAAGCTGCGCTCTCACACCGCCGCTTTGTTTTTTTCGACTTTGTCACTGCTTATAACCCAGAGGAGAAGACATGCCGCTAGACGATATTGCAAACTGAGCCCTCTGCTCGAAGATTTTATTTGATTTCGTTTATTATAAGTCGTTCCATAAGGAACGTGCTGCCGCTAAAACCTTTCTCGAGAAATTATTTGATAGCGGAGCCATACATCCGCTGTAGTCAAGTAGAATTTCGCACGCTTCTCTCAGCCGCCCGCTCCTCCCCAAAACGGCTGCTCTCGCGTGCCGGGACAGCTAGCTTTCGCAAGCAACATTTTCCTTTGTTTTGCTGCTTAGGAAGAGGCGCTAGGTTGAGTGAGAAGTCACGCTGTGCGTTCCGTCTGTGCCGGGGCTTCGCCCACACCTGTCGCCTGAAACGGGCCAATCGCTATAGCGCACCGCGCTATGGTGAAACACTAACAACCGAGCCGTAGAGCGGAGTAACGTGTTTCAGAGTAGATTCAGAATATTTGAACTCACTGCGAAGGCCGTTTGCGTGCAACTACCTGCGCAGTAAGGCTGTGACGCAAGAAGAAAGACATCGGCAATTCAACAAAAAGCACAGACCTCGAAAGAAACGCGAATGCGGTTTGTGATGGTGCTTGCGCATCGAAGGCGTTCATGTGCTCTTTCACATATGCGCGCGTCTTTCCTGCTTTTAGTGAGTGCGCATTAAACGGGCTGTGAAAACGAAGAAAACTCTCGCTGTTCTTCGGCGAAAGAAGAAAAGAAAAAACTGGAATCAGGTACCGTGCTTTTTAATGCCGGTTGATTATTTTTCCTCTTCTATTGGTAGCTGCCACAGGTGACGTAGAGGCTAACAGTCAGCAAGCGACGTTTGTGGGCGATTTCAGTATTAGACGTTTTTAGAGTACGGTAGACGTATTAGCGTAGACGCGTACCGGTTTACCACACGCCTCCTTGGCACGCGCTGGGACATGGGTGGGGTCAGGCGAGGCCACTGCGCGTGCGGAGGAGGTGTCCGGTAAACCGGTACACGCCTACGCTAATACGTCTCCCGTATGCTAAAAACGTCCATTAGAGACGCGGCCGACCAGCGAAACGGGCAGGATAATTAATCGGGAGACGATTTGTCACAGATTACGACTGTGGGTGTTGAAATCAGTTCGCTGTGAAAGACGCGGCTGTCGTATTCAGAAATCCGAGGTTTCCATTCGTGCAGAACAACTAATCCATCAGCAGTAGCTGCTACTCCCCTTTCCTGCCTTTGAGCTTCTGCCCTATTCTGCCCTTGGCCGGCCATCTGTCATAACCAATGCGCTTATTTCAAAACTTCACCTGAGAGCTGCTTAAAGATGATGATGATGAAGATTATGAGTTTCTATGTCGCAAGGGCATCGCTGACCAAAGAGCGCCCTAGCACAAGGTGTTCTCGTCTACTGAAGGTGGGGTCAGAGACCCATGCATTTCTCAAGCATTTGACCCTAAAAAAGACGAGCACCAGGCGAGGGGAAAGCTTGTACCCATTGAATCACCGGTGGGTACCCGGTGGCAGTGGGGATCGAACCCCGCACCTATTGCATGCGAGGCGGATGCTCAAACCAATAGGCCACTGTTGCGGTACAGGTGAAAGAGACGCGCGCGCTCGCACCGCGAGCGCCTCGCGTAGCTTTGTTGGGTCGGCTTTCCCGCACGCGCGGGTACTCAGAGGGAAAGTGGATTTGAGGAAGTCAAGGACGGTAGAGGCATACGGCGGCGGCGGCGGGCCGTTGTAAGCTGCAAACACTTATTGTCAAGGAGCGCTTAATCGCGCCTCTTTTTCTGTATATATATATATATATATATATATATATATATATATATATATATATATATATATATATATAAAGATGGAGGAGGCACTTAAGGGTATAACGCCTTAAGGGTATAACGCGATAGCGTAATGAGTTAACTCCCATGTATGCAGACGGTTATTCTCTACTTTACGTTTATAGCTCCCCGGGAGTCCTCGTACACCTCCTGGCGCAGTGGTGCAACAGTTAAGCGCCACTGCCCTGCAATGGCATGTGCTCTCATCGCTGAGAGCAAATGCCATCGCAGGGCCATGGCCGGCCCAGATTGTTCTTCCAAGTGACCAATTATTAATTTAACTGCCACCTACCACGGTGGGCAGTTTGCTCACTATCCGGTGGGCAGGCTGTGATGACGCCGCAAGGTCACGTGACCTAGGTGGCCCACCTGCATCCTAGGCTGCTCTCTGGGCACCACCTGCCGGAATCATGGTTGTGACTTTTCGCTCACAACGCCGACAACACCGACGCCTGATTTTCTGGAAAACGGGGCCTTTAACGCTATCGCATCAAAATGGATTCTGGAGACAGAAGTGGGTGTGTGTGAAGGAGTGAGTAGGCGATGGGAGGCGTTTGTTGTTGAGCGCCGAGTCAGCAAAACATCACCATGCCCATGGAATCTGGATCCTCGTGCTGGAGGTGTTAACCGTCGTATCTTCACCGACATTCGGTACCTTAGCCGGCTACAAAAGGAACTGAAGCCTATGGAATGTTTCATATTCACCTTTCAGCAAGGGGTGCAAGCCATTATTGATTTTAGCTTTCTTTAATTAGATCTGCAGCATATCGATTTTTGGCACGCCTTAGCCAGTGACGTGCACATCTTTACAGCCGTCATGGAGAGATATCTGGCAGAACCTTCGTAACTATTATCCCGGCCTAATAACGTTGTCGCTGCAGCGACATCGAGTTCGAGCGCGCACCTGGCATAATGCTGGCATCGACGCCGAGTGATGTTTCTCCCTACGGCCCCAATGAATCGCGCCGGACGTGGTGTTCACTGAATAGTGAAATGACGGTCGCAGTACACTTCAGTACACTTCAGTACACATCAGTACTTCCAGTTGCTCGGAGTCTGTCAGCGATGAGTCTGTGACGAACATGTGGACGCTGCTAGCTCTCCAGACTTTACTGCCTCTATTTCCGCACACTAGCTGGTTGGTCTTAACGCTGGTTTTCCAGAAACACTGAGGAGCGGGGGAGGGGAGGAGAGAACAGGATATTATGAAGAATTTAGAGGCACCCTTGAGCGATGGCTCCGGGTGTGTGTTGTGCTTTTTGCGCAGAAAATGCTCTTAGTTCCCGATCTCGGCAAACTTGGGCGAACATCGTTAGGGAACCGCTACTAACCGGAGGGTGAACACGAAGCGAACTTACCGAAACTTTCCGTCCGAACGATTATCAGCTTGGCGCTCGCAAAGCAACTGGCTTGCCGGGAGCGGAAGCGAGCCATGTGAGCTTTCGGAGGTTCTGCTATCAAGGCGAGGATCAGATTGCCGGACGCAGGGCTCTACAGTTGTGTGCGACAGCGATTGCGTATCGATTTCGCGAGTTTAATCATCGCTCGCAAGCGATAAGGCCCGTGGCGTCCAGAAAAAAATAATAAAAGAGTGAGGGCTGCCGAAAGGGGGTGGTTCGGAGCGGGCGCAAGAACAGCGCCGCGGATGGAACGGTTATGCTGACTAGTGCTTCTCTGGCTTTTTCTGCGCTGCAGTGAAGTCGACGGCAGAATTGCTTCGTGTTGTCGTGTAGAGTGGCATGACCTGGACAAGGCCCAATTCAAGAATGCGGCTAACGCCATCTATAGCACATGTAACAAGTGAAGGCGGGCTAGTTGGTGGTTGACAATGGAGTGCATATTGCAACCGCGCAAAACGACGAGGGACGAAGAGAGGAAAGCACAGGACAAGACGCGGATGGCACTCCATTGCCATCTATAGCATATCCTAGATGCAGACAGCAGTGCAAAGCATTTCATGCTTACAGCTACTGTTGACGATGTGAAGCATTGCAGTTTTTGTCGTTTTTTGCTTCCTAAATACGAACAGCTTGATCCCTTAGTCGTTTCACGACGCAAGCTGGCTGGCCCGCGTTAATGCACTAAAGGGACCCTCCCTATCCGACTTGAGGCGTCATCAGACTAAGCTCGACACCGCCCATTGTTAAGACGGCGCTCGTTAAACTACGGCACCTGCGATTTCAGAACGGAGCGCCATCAGAATCCCTCACCGCCGGCTATCGCCGTCGACCCCTCGGCATGCTTGACGTCGCTGTCGACTGCGCGCGTGCTTGGCACGGGGTTTCGATGAGCGCCGAGAACCTCAGCTCGCGAGTGCTGGCGCTTTTGCGACTCAGTGACGAGTTTGCTTGGCGTCGCCGTAAGGAGCCATCAATCAGGCGGTCCGGCTACGGTCTCGCCTGGTGGCCGCGCGCTACTCGCGAGCGATTACCCGGCGCCCATAGCAGCTGTGAATGAGTCGTCGGCGGCGGGCTGTCGCCGGCTGCACGCGGCCTTGTCACGCGCTTGTTTACTTCGGCGGCTCCCTTCGGAACGGATGACGTGCTCATTATCTGGCTCGCTTGCTCTTTCGCTCTCACTTCTTTTTCTCTCTCGCATTGTTTCCTCTGCGTTGCTTTGTAATACAGTACCCGCGCTAATGGGCGGGAATGGGACTCGCCAAAGGTTTTCCTCTCTTTATTTTTTTTTAAATTTTTTTAAGGCGAGATAAGTTTTGGAAACATTGTACCTTTTCAATTCTGGTGTTCTATAGTGAAACACTAAAGCAAGGATTGATAGGTGAGCGCTTCTAAGTGTCGTGAATGTGTCTCCCTGGTGTCCTAACCCTTTCGCGCAGTTAACTATAATTCTGATAGGTGATGTCGGTTACTCGAGTTGCATCTTTAGGAAGAAAAAGAAGAAATAGTTATCAGTGGTTGATGCACCGCGCAGATCCGTGAAGCTTCGAGCTTGAAAACATGAATCTGACAGGGTGTCGTGCCAATTAGGAGACGATTTTTTTTTCCCGGGAACAGGTGATTAATAAGCAGTATTTATTTTCTCCTGTCGTTACGTCTTTAAGTTCCAAACCCGGTTGGTCGTTCCTTTGTGACTTTCTGCCTGAAATAGGAGCCGCTAGCGCCTCGTGTTTCTTTGCTTACTTGGCCGTTTCTGAACGCAAACAACTTTGTAATCCGAAACCTCGAAAGTATGTTACCGTCGTCTTTATGCCTCAGGCTGCTCTGCGTTTCGCCTCTGAGGCATTCCTTTTGGCGGAGCCCCACTCCGGTAGCGTAGTGGCGAACGCTTTTATCGTGAGCAGCGCCTTGGGGAAGCGTGTGCCAGACGTATCCGCAGCTGTGCCATTGCTCTGTGCAGTCTAAGGGCTAGATGAAGCATAAAGGAAGAACTGTGGCTACCCTGTACTATCCTCGTGCCTGAACTTGTTACTCACGAAAAAACCGTATTTAGGGTGCATGCGGCTGTGGTTGCCGGACTAATTTAGCCAGAACTGGAGAGTGTCGACGTAAATTCACTCCGTCGCATCCGAGAGGAGCTCCTGATTCTCACTTCTGGCTTCGTGCCTGGATAGGGAAGTGCTCGCTGCTGGTTGCCTAAACATGGACGGGGAGCTACTCGGAACACGGCAGGCTTTTTTTTTTTTTTTTTAAGCTGCAGATATACCACGGGAAGCGCGCGCAGCAGGCCGCGACAGGCACGTGTCGTTACCTGCGGACCAGCAGCGAGGCGACGTCGGCGCACCTACGCGTTCGGGGTGCGTTTGCGAGACGTTGCGCGAGACGGCGCCCCGTGACGCTGCTGCTTCTTGGCGTGAGTCACATTTGTCGCGTGGCTAAACGGCCAGCCGATGATGCTTGTGCGCGCGCATCACGGCGTTGGCACGCACTTGTCGAATGCCCCGCGCGGCGCGTCAGGGCCGGCATTCCGGCGAGTGCTCGGCGCGGCTTCGTGGCAGGTAAGGGTGCGCGCTGAGGCCAATTGGCAGCGGGTTCCCATGGGCGCGGCCGCCGGATCTGCGAGGCGCGCCGGCGACGCATCTTCTTGAATGCTGGCCAAGACGGCTTTCTCGGATGTGTACGCGGTCTTTCTGTTCTTCTTCTTTGTTGTTTATCTCGCTTTCTTTCTGTGCCGTGGCGCTCCTTTGTCCCGGCGACGTCCTTTGTTTTTTCTTCCTTCGACACTCTGTGCAACGAGCCCCGCGACGTACGTGAGCGGAGGTTATTCGAGGGTATATACAGGCGAGTGTCGCCTCGAGCGCCCCTCGCTCGCTGTGAGCGACGCCAAACGTCGGGCGGCTTCGCGACTGGCCGCACGCCGGGCTGCTTGCTGGCTTGCTGCGTGTTTTCTGTCAGAAGCTCACGTCCCTCCACACCACCCTCCGCCATTGGCATTTCTTCGCTGCGCAGCAAGCTTTGAGAATCCCGCGTGACTTTAGTTCCTCGAGAAGTGTCAAGTGGGCAAAGCGATGGCGTGTTTCAGGCGAGGCAAAAGTTAAACTACTTGCTCTGTTGCCAGCTTGTGGCTATTCTGTCACATAAGAAGCGAGAGGAGTTCTTTCCGAGAATAGCGTCGCTGCGCGGCGTGTGCGTTGAAGAATCGGCTATCCGGCTGAAGACATGGTGATCACGCAATCTCGGCTCTCCGTCGACGGCAGCGTTCATCGGACAGTAGTGCAGTTTACGCCAAGACGTCTGGCATCGCGAAGCAGCCCTTTTATAAACGGCTGTGCAGTATTCGCCATTTTCAGTTAACGCGTGCGTCAGGCCTAAAAGATTCTCCATGCTCGTGCAGCATGAAGAATTATCCGAGAGGCTCTTCTGGCGCAGAAGGGCTCGCTTATGAGCTCGCAGCAGTCAGCGCCTTGCCCCAGAGCCGAGTTGTAACACACAGCGAGTTCGCTGAATCTTCTGAAGTAGAATGAGCAGGCACGTACAGCTTGCAAAATAGCGAAACAGGCGCGCAGTAACCTGTTAGGGGTTTCGAAACGGCAGCTAGACACTGCCCGCAGAAATATTTATCTGCCTTGGTACTGGGCCTTCTTTACTTCCTCCTTCGTTACTGGCAGGATGTCCCATTGCTGTGCTCGACTGCCTCCCTCAGTAACTTGATGATTAGATTCGCTATTGTATAGATTTTTGTAGAACTCTTCGGCTAATTCAACTATCTTATCCATATTGCTGATGACATTGCCCTCTTTGTCTTTTAGCGCATACATCTGGTTTTTACCTATGCCCAGTTTTCTCCTCACTGATTTTAGGCTACCTCCGTTCCTTAGAGCATGCTCGATCTTCTCCATGTTAAACTTTCTTATGTCGGCTACCTTGCGCTTATTTATTAACTTCGATAGCTCTGCTAGTTCTATCCTGTCTGTGGAGTTAGACGTCCTCATGCTTTGACGTTTCTTAATCAGACCTTTAGTCTCCTGAGATAGGAGGATAGGACGAAGGAGGAAGTAAAGAAAGCCTTAGGAGCAATGCAAAGAGGGAAAGCAGCTGGTGAGGATGAGGAAACAGCACATTTGTTGAAGGACGGAGGAGAGATTGTGCTACAAAAACTAGCCACCCTGTATACGCAATGCCTTGTGACCTCGAGAGTACCAGAAGCTTGGAAGAACGCTAACATTATCTTAATTCATAAGAAAGGAGACGTCAAGGACTTGAAGAATTACAGACCAATCAGCTTATTGTCCAAGGTATTCACTAAGGTAATCGCTAATAGAGTCAGGACAACCTTGGACTTTAGTCAACCAAATGATCAGGCAGGCTTTCGTAAAGGATACTCGACAATAGATCACATTCACACCATCAATCAGGTGATAGAGAAATGCGCAGAATATAACCAACCCCTATATACAGGGTGTTTCACCTAAGACTTTCTGCAATTTTTAAAGAGAAGCTATTTGAATTAGATGCGCGCTTTTTCTGGCATAGCATTGTCAGTGGTGTAGTACATCATAATGCAGCTAAGACGTGCTAACTAGCAGGCTTGTTAACCAATATTTAATAGTTAACTTTTAAACTATTACCGTTGGGCTCCTTAATTATTGAGAGACATGCAGCCCACCGTAAGTGATGTCCATACCCGTTTTTAGAATTTCGAAAACGCGATTATCCTCGGCGCTGTCGCCCAACAAATTTCGCCTACATCGCGCCAAAATACATGCAGTTTGAGAAGCTTGCAGGCAAAGCAACCTCTCCAGTGCACGTAACTCGTCGAAATAGCCAAAATTTGTTGGGCCACAGCGCCGAGGATAATCGCGTTCTCGAAATTCTAAAAACGGGTATGGACATCACTTACGGTGGGCTGCATGTCTCTCAATAATTAAGGAGCCCAACGGTAATAGTTTAAAAGTTAACTATTACATATTGGTTAACAAGCCTGCTAGTTAGCACGTCTTAGCTGCATTATGATGTACTACACCACTGACAATGCTATGCCAGAAAAAGCGCGCATCTGATTCAAACAGCTTATTTTTAAAAATTGCAGAAAGTCTTAGGTGAAACACCCTGTATAGCCTTCATTGATTACGAGAAAGCATTTGACTCAGTGGAAACCTCAGCTGTCATGCAGGCATTGCGGAATCAGGAAAATATTGGAAGATATTTATAACGATTGCACAGCTACTGTAGTTCTCCATAAAGTCAGCAATAAAATTCCAATACGGAAAGGTGTCAGGCAGGGAGACACGATCTCGCCAATGCTCTTCACTGCCTGCTTACAGGAGGTATTCCGGGGTCTGGAATGGGAACAGTTGGGGATAAGAATTAATGGAGAATACCTGAGTAATTTGCGATTCGCTGATGACATTGCCTTGCTAAGCCACTCAGGACAAGAACTGCAAAGCATGATCAATCAGTTAGACCGGCAGAGCAGAACGGTGGGGCTAAGAATTAACATGCAGAAAACCAAAGTAATGTTCAACAGCCTAGCAAGGGAACAGCAGTTCGCCATTGGTAGCGAGGTACTGGAAGTAGTAAGAGAATATGTCTACTTAGGGCAGGTAGTGACCGCAGATCCGGATCATGAGAGGGAAATAACTAGAAGAATAAGAATGGGGTGGAGCGCATATGGCAGGTTCTCTCAGATCATGAATGGTAGGTTACCAATATCCCTGAAGAGAAAAATATACAACAGCTGTGTCCTACCGGTACTCACCTATGGGGCAGAAACGTGGAGGCTAACAAAGAGGGTTCAGCTTAAGTTAAGAACAGCTTAAGTTAAGAAGTTTGCCGGGATACAGTGGCGGCAACCGACAAAGGACAGGGTTAATTGGAGAGACATGGGAGAGGCCTTTGCCCTGCAGTGGGTGTAGTCAGGCTGATGATGATGATGATGATGATGACTGGGCCTTTGTTTCGTGGCTGGTTAGTTTTAGTTCTGCAACTATTCTGTCGTTCGACGATGATTGTTTCGCAGTAACAGGAGCAAAACACCCAGCTTACGTTCCCGATTGGCGTCTCCGGGCCGCGTCTTTCGTACTGAGCCGATTGGTACTGCAGTATGTTTCGTTGGCCAGTTTTTTGTTGTTTATTTAACTAACGCTTACAACGACGACGAGATTCGCCGTATTCTTCCAGACGGTATGCTGGCACGACAATAAGTTTGCCGAACCCTAGACGTCGCTGTACTTGAAAAACAGAAGGAAAACGGCAAGGCTCGAATTTCCCATTGCCCCGTGACGTTGGAGCAACGACCTAATAACACGGGGTAAAATCATACAGATGGAAACTTGGCCAAAGGAACCAGCGCCGCTTAGATTAGGGAACGTCTCTTCCATCCACGCGAAAAGTCGGCGTGTAGCCAGTGTCCGTTACTTTTGCAACAGGTCAGCGGCATTCGCGCACCAAACCAGCAGCTAGTGAATAGGGACAAAAAGGGAAGTGTCCAAGAACTGCAGTAAAGACGTCCCAGTTGAAAGCCTTGGTGGCGAAAAAAAAAATGTGCAGGACTCGTCAGTGGAGAAGAGAGCCCAACGCGCACTGCTGACAGGAGGAGGCGTTGTCAGGCTGCGTGGTGGACGCTGCGCAGCCGGTGCAAGGGACTGGAAGCGAAGATATACGGTCCCCCACTGCTCTCGGTGCCGAGTGGAACATTTCGGCTTCATCACATCACGCAACGTCAGCAATGGGCACGTGTGTATTTCCGTATCGGGCGAAACCACTCGGGACTCAAGTGCGAGGCGTTTTTCACGCAGAAGCCGTTCAGTGCAGCGAGAGGATGGGGCGCGATAGGGAAGCGCACCTGAAGTTTGCTTCCACTGCACCAGCGCCACTTCTCCCCTGCCGGTCATTTTGGCGTTGCTGTCCGGGCACGTCGCCGGCGGAGCGCATTGAGCCAGCAGCCTGTCGGCTGGTACGCGCGTGCTGCTCGCGCAGCTGGCACTCTCTCTTTCATTGTGAGCACGTGCCGTCCTGCTCGCGGGCGCACAAAAGTGGTGTTGCCGCTCGCTGTGAATTCCGCGGCGTTCTAAGAGTGGAGAAACTGGTTGTGTGTGCGGCTGTCACAATAGTTCTCTGAACATCAACGGCCAAGGAATGCCCGTGTAAATCTACAGATTTCCTGGTGATGTCCTACATTCTTGGGAAAAAAAATTTAATATTGGAAAATTGTAACGTACAGTAACGGAAATATTGAAGGTAATGGTCCACCCTTTCTATATGCAGCAAAATCTTAAATATTTTTCATCGCTCGTATCGAGCAGTTGACGATAGGAAAAACGTTAATACGAAAAAAAAAATGCAAGCCTATCGATGGGAGATTGCTATAGTCAAATCTTCCAGTATATGAAAAAAAAATGTGGTCATACATTTTTTACTATTCAAAAATGTTTTTGTCCGGAATTGTTGCGTATGAAATGGATCAGAACGAGAAACGGCAGGCCTCGATAACTGCTATGGGCAGGGTGAAGTAAGCTTTTTCCTGTTACTAAACACGTTTGGTATGTCGCACGCGTAATATTATTTCTGCGTAGTTTTTGCTGTAATTCACTAAGCATGCAGTGTTTAGTAAAGCTCGCGCTAACGAAACTCATTTTTTTTACCGTTTTTTATTTTGGAGACTGACTGCAGCTAGCGGCATTATGCAGACGCGTGTGAGGCAAGGTCAGTGATCGCCTGAATGTTCCGACTTGTGACGCCGGGCTCAATTTTCGAAGTTGCTTTACATGTAAAAAATTTCAAGACATAAAAATAATCAAAATGTTTGCTTGCACATGAATGAGCGTTTGCATATGAGCGATGGCTCTGCAAATAATTGTTTTGGGAATGCGCGTGCGCTGTAATCGGAATTAAAATAAATATACGAACCGCTTATCTCCGTTGTAGCGATTGACAAACTAGAGCATTTTTTCTCTTAGCCGTATATAGCAAGCAGCTGGTAGGCGCATTTCGTGCGTGTTTTCGTTTTTCTCCTCAGCCTCGCGTGTCGCCTTAAGGGCACTTTATTTTAAGTTAAAATAAAAATTATTTCCATCATTATTCATCGAAACACGTAACAAAATCATTATTATTTGGCCAACAAACCTGCATGCACCGAAGTGCTCAGTCACCCAACGAAATTAAGCATCTTGCGAAGATGGCCGTGCCAAAAAAAAATGGTATTTACCTCGAATTCCACGTCTTAAATGATCTCGTCATTTACTTGCGATACACATTTCGCCGTTACGGTACCGGCTTTTTCGTCAACAATCTGCTTCACGTAGTGAGCCTGATCCACTAGCAGTTCTTTTTTCAAGTTCGCAGCGAAAAAAAAAATTCACTGTCCACTATTTCTTTTAACCTACATCTCAGAGCGTACTGCTGCGACCGAAAGAAGTGCGAACAGCGGAGTGCCTAGGCTCTCCGCTGTTGGAATTTATTTTCGTCACGCTTATACTTGGCTCGCAACACAAATACGCTAGAGACATCCGTGATACAATAATGTACCACTCTAGCGTCTTTTTGTTACTACCGAGATAAAAACGCATTGAAGATAAATTCCGACTGCGCAGCGCGTGGGCGCCGTGCTGTTCGCATTTTTTTCTAGCGCCCCTGTACATTTTGCCAATCCTCTGAAGCTCGCCAGCGTTCAAGCACGAGGGAAAAAGCTCGGGACTGCACAAAGAGATTTGCACGCTGGCCAACACGTGCAAAGTACGTGCAGAACTGGCTTTTTTTCAGAGGAAAGCGCGCTGCTCGCGCAGCTACTCAATGGGAGGGGTGACCGGTTTGCCCGGACAAAAATACGGAGTCAGTCGGAGAGGGCGCTTTTCACTGGCGTCCGCAGCGCCCCCCTGCGAAGCTGCGGTCCCCTATGGGGCCACACGCGGTGCTGCGGGCAAAATAGCCTCGTTTCTGCCGTATATAGACGTTGTGTGCACACGCTCGGATAGCGGCGCCGATTCGCCTTTCGGCGGTAAAGGCGCGCATCCGGGGGACCTTGGCGTGGCACCCGTATCGCGCGGTGGCGGCGTCTGCTGTGACGGCGCCGACATGGCCACTTGAGCTGTCGTAAAAGGAGATGGAGGGGGGGAGGGGGGCGCAAGCGGACCACGTGCCTCTCGGGCCGGTCTCCTTTGTGGCGCGCTTCTTGTCGTCGACAGGTGCGCAATGGACGGCCTCCCCCTTTGCGGCGAGATGCTGGCGCACGCGTGTGTCGCGGAGGTGTCGGTGGAGCGACCGCACCACGCGGTCTTCGCAGCCACCCGGCGCGACCTCAATCGGCAAGGCCAGGGGCCGGCACGGCGAGAGGGTGGCCGCCGTCGTGCCGTGCGAGCGGGGCCGGCATCCGCCAGTGACGACATCCGAGCGCAGCGGCCGATGGCGGTGACGCGTAGCCGTCTGGAGCAGTGCCACGGTAGGCACACGGGCTCGCCGGAAGAGGGCGCTTTCGCAACGCCTCTCGGCGACCAGGACGCAGGGACAAACAACGGGCGGATATGAAAGTGGAAGCCTCATCAGCCACGTTCGCCGAAAGCTCGCGAAGACGCCCTGCGCGTGCGGCTTCTGTCTCGGGCTTCTGAAATATTAGGGAGTTTGTGAGCAGGGTGACCGCATCGGTGAGGAGAATGGCGGTGCGCCAGTGCGCATGCGCACTGGCGCCCCCTTTATTCCCATCCTCCCAACCGATAGGGTCCGCCTGTTCCAGACGTCTGTGTTCACTCGAGAGGGTCACTGCCTCCTAGCTTCCGCCCAATGCATCCAACCCCCAGGGGGCGATGAGCAGGAGCTCCGGAACAGGGGCAAATGGGGGTGGGGCAGTCGCCTCCCCCCCTCTCCAACATTTCTTCAGAGGGGTCAGCCCTCCCTCCCCGCCAGTTTTCATACTGCCTGCACTCAGGTCAGATTCCTGGGCCAGTTGGCTCCATAGCCAGTTGTAAAGCATTTAATTTCAGCAACCTGAAGCAATCATGACTCAACAAAATTCGTTGACTGAAATTGAAAATTGGTTTTTGGGGAAAGGAAATGACGCAGTAGCTGTCTCACGTATCTCGGTGGACACCCGAACCGCGCCGTAAGGGAAGGGATAGAGGAGGGAGTGAAAGAAGAAAGGAAGAAAGAGGTGCCGTAGTGGAGGTCTCCGGAATAATTTCGACCACCTGGGGATCTTTAACGTGTACTGACATCGGACAGCAGTCTGGCGCCTTTTGAGTTCCGCCTCCATAGAAACGCGGTGGCCCCTGTTCATGAGCGTGATTAGCAGAATTGAAACAGACTGTGCGCGTTTTAATTCGGTCAGTCACTCCTCCTGTGTACATCTTTATAAAGCTGCCCATTTAAAATTAACCCATTACTAATGCCTTATTTAAAGTTAACCCATTAAATATTGTTTTATATACATTAGCAAATGCACTTTTGAACACCGAAATTTTAAAAGATAGTAACTAAAAGTAAATAACGTGGAATAATTAACATAGAATAAATAAACAAAAACCTCAACAAACTCGAAGTCCTGCCCCCGCTGAAAAAAAGTTCCGGAGTCTCTAGTGGCGAACATGTTTATTGGCAAAGGATGGCGCTCCTTCAACGTGAAGGTTGTGGCGGTTAATGGACTCGGGTTTTGTGTGAGCTCAGGAGAGAAAGCGAGACTGTTTCTAAATAAGTGCACTGAAAACCTATATAAATGACAAAGAAGTACTAACTTAAGGAACACTGAGGACAACTGCATTCAACTGTTTTCATTAGCAAAAACGGACTCCCTGGCTAACGCATTTCTCACCGAAAAAAAAAAAATGATTTAGGAATCTTCCCGCCAGTCGATTCAAACGCGTGACGTCCTTACCAAAAAGGACTCCGTGATTACCGTTTTGAAGTGAATGGAGGAGTAGCATAGCCTCAGAGATTGCTTTCGACGAATGTATTTCCCTTGCTGAATCGCCCGGTGACGGCAACACCTGTGTTTCGTTTTCTGGTCTTTGTCTAGCTTATAAAAGCTCCGTTTTCGGTTAGAGTGGCCTTTTTGGTATTATAACTCGGTACCCTATCCATATACAGGTCAACTTGTATTTGACCTCGGTGTACAGAGACACTGGCAAGCATGGGGGAAGGAATGCTGGCGAGTAACACGCACACGTGATTAGCAGTAAAAGGAAACGCGAATTAGCAGTAAAAGGAGAAGCGCGTCCTGCAAAAGTAGGTGAAATTATGACGTGCATTTAAGAGAGCGAGAGGGAGAAAAAAGGAAGAATGCTGTCAAATGAGAACGGGGGGGGGGGGGGGGGGGGAACACCGGGACGTAAAGAAGAGCAGAGGGAACTCGACCAACTCAGCCCCAGCTATGTTTTCGTGTAAGTTAGATTTCCGCACCAGGCACGTGGGTGACATTAACCGGCGAAAAAAAAAGTATACCCTGGAAGAATTAATTCCGCGGGGGCACCCAACCCGCGGCGGCGACTCTATAGGCTCGAGCCCGCGCAGGTCAGGGCACGTGAGCGTGACGCCGAGCTTTCTCCCCCCCCCCGCATGTGCGCGGTGCCGCAACGCCGAGGGCTGGTCGGTGCGACGAGAGCGCGCTCTTCTCTGTCCTGCCTGTTTTGCGGGCCGCGTTGACGCACGGCGGCCGCGTGCTGCGTTCATTCACACACGTCGGCTTGTTTTCGAGCTGGCGGCGGCCGGCGATAAGGCCGAGGGCGAGGCACCCGGTCTTCGTTTCCTGTTGTTGAGATCGATCCATCTGCTGACTGACGCACACTAGTCGCGCGCCGCCCTACGGGGTGGCGGTACCTACCGCTGACGCTCGAGCCGCGCTGTCCACCGTGCGGCCACTGCGCCCCGGGTCGCGCGACTTGGGATACGTAGTTGGGATACGCAGTGGGCTCGCAGTATACGATATGCGCAGTTATGATACTTTACCGGCATTTTTTACCGGCATTTTTTTCTTTTCTCTCCTACGAATTCAAAGAGCAGCTCCAATATATGGTTTATAGTGAAAGGTCCGCCTTTTAAATACCTCGTAACTGCTGTTATACAGCAACCGCGATGTGGTGCGCATGGCCGTGGTGGTGTTAAAGGTGGTGGTAGCAGCCTCCCTGTGGTACAGTAACGCTGTGAAAGGTGTACTACTCTGAGATCAGGTACTTTGTAGGCGTCGAGGTGTCGAGTGAAACGACCGGGGCGCACTGTGTGAGAGAGAAAAAGAGATTACACTGGCCCCTCTTCCTTGGGGATGGAAATATGTCTGGCGGCCTGACGGCCATCTACGTAAAGGCGACGTGCAGTAATGCCCTCGTTACCCAGCATGGGTTCAGGGATTATCTGAGATCATCCACGATCGCTGACCCTGCAGTCACTGCGATGATGTCCGACAAAGCTGTCGAAGAACGATTCCAGATTTTTTTTCTAGTTGCGTATGCTCGCAACAAATGTCAGGGCCTGCTTGCAGAAAAAAAAAAAAAAAAACGACAATGCTAGTTACCGTGCCTCTTCACGGGTCTGTTATTACTGAAATTATCCGACAATGAACCTATACCATTGCATACCCCGTTTCAAGCCTCCGCCTTGTTAATAATCGGGCTCACTATAATTTTCATCAAATACTTTAAATTGCTTTATTTTTATCATTTATTTCCACTGCTCTAATATTCACTTTGCATTGAAAACAAACATCCCGACCAGCCTAACGTTGGTGGCTAGCTGAAAAAATCAAATTGGGACATCAATGCCGGGTAAACGGTATTGATTATTCCATGGCTATTGGGCCTCGGATCACCTGAATTTAAGAAGAAAAAAAAAACGAAGCGAGCATTTCGATTCTTGTTCACTTAACTTCCCAAGAAAGTCGGAGGTCCGTCGCTGAGCATCGCCCTACTTTTGAACCAAAAATCGAACTCATTGACGAAACATCAGAGCAGAGGCATACCCTGATTCTTGCCCTTTATATTGATTGACCTGTCCGGATACCTGGCGGCGCGCTCAGGCCATTGTTCGAAACGTGTCCCTTTGGCGGCTCGACGCCGTTATTGAGGTCGACCGCTGTCCTTCCTGGCTCGGCGTTTCATATTGCCGTCGCTCTATCGCTCCCGTTTTATAAGGAATCGGCCTCCAAAGTAGGCCAAAATGTGCAAGTTAAACAATGCGGGGCGCTTCCTTCGGAAGCAGCGAAGCGCCACGCCGCGAGAGCGCCGGGCAAAAGCCACCGCGGGGCGACCTAAAAGCTCTCCGTAGTAGACGAATTCGCGGAAGCAGACGACAAGGCGGCAGCGGCTGGCGTGTAGCAGAGTCGCTTACTCAAAGCGTCATGGCGGCGGCGGCGGCGTCAACAAAAATATGCTAAACCGGCGAAGAGGTTGGCGCGGCTTTGACGGCCTCGCCACGAGGAAGACGAACAAGCAAAGAAGGCCGGGCAAGAGCAGGAAACGGAAGCGGCCACGCGCGCCTTTTTTATCTTTTTTTTCTTCCACCGCGGGGGCGAGAGGAGTGGCCTCTCTTCGCCTCTTCTCGTCGGTGGCTGGTGATGCCTTTTTGCCACTTTTTCAAACCCGCCTGGGTCGTTAACCCGGCGGCCATTTTTCTGTTCCATTTCCCGCTGGCTGTGCTCTGCTAGGTCCGTCGTCTGCTACCGATTCTGTTTCCGTTCGTCTGCCTCGGTCAGGTCTCGCTGCCTCTCCATGACGATTGGCGTTTTCCTCCTCGCCGCCGTGTCCCCTCGCGCTTCCCGCCTGTGTCTTGTTTTGCGCGCCGCCGCCGCGAGGCGCACGGATATTTTGCAGGCAGCTCATGGGAGGTCCCGCGCGCAGCGGCGTTACACTCCGGCTAATTGGATCGCGCCCGACCTTCTGCCGCGTCCCGGACTCCGCTCGTATCGAGCCGATCACGTCGCCGCAGCAGCACCAGTGCCCCCCCTCCCGTTCTTCCCCGCGGCCGCTCGAAACGCCACCACTGACCAGCTGAAAGCTTGCGTCCCGGACGCGCGATGCATTGCGTGTGAGACGCCTCGGCAATTGGGGCCCCGTTTGGCACGTTCTGACCCACTCCTGAGTAGTTACCGAGCGCACGAACGGTGTAATGCTCGCTAAAATTGTGACCGGGAAGCGAGGAATCGTCGTCTAATGGTCACAGACGCATGTTGCAAGGATGTGGAGGGGAGAGGGCGGAGGAAGGAGGGAAGCGAGCGTCTTCAGCCTGGACCTTCTGGATGCGCAAGCCTCCGGGGCACCTCAGATCGATGTTCAAATCTTGAGACATCCGTAGCAGACGATTCGTGCGCGAATCCAAATCTGATGTCACTCCTTTTTACGCCTCTGCTTGTAGGTGAAGAGAGGTGCGTGCCGGCAGTTTTACATAAATGCCGTCGAAAAGCACCTGTGAGGTCCCAGCCCACGTCTGTGACCTCTGCGTTGCCTTAAATTATTCACAAACACCTAGTTTCAGCGTAACTGCCCCAGGAATAGACACGTCTTACGTAGCGTGATCGAAAGGGTCAAAAAGAAAATATTTAAATGATACGCGTCGCGGGAATGAAGCTCAAACATTATTTTTGGCGGTTGACATCGAGCAGATTTGTTTTTTACTTCGCAGCATTGCAACTGCTTACTTAACATTAATCAGTAGAGTAACTGAGTTGCAATTACAAATAGCCGAGCGGGAAAGGAAGCCACAAATGGCACAGCATTTATAAATGAGCATTTACTTAATATAGTGTGAAAGCTTATGCCACTCTGTTAGAAAAAAAAAATCAGAAGATAAAGCTCCAAAGCAAAAGCCAAAGCTCCATAGCAGACCGAGAATGCGGCTGCGCGAACTCGAGAGCGTCTTGTCGGTATCGAAAAGCTAAGCGCGGCTGGGCACGGGATATTTAAATTAAGGGATGCGCTTTTGGCCCAGGCATTTCATGCAGTTTGCTTAGTTTCGCAATAAAGCTACCGCTGTAGAAATTACACTTGCGGTTTTTATTGAGCCTCAAAAACTATAATAATTTTCGAAAATATTCACGCATATATATGTACCAATCGGTGCAAAGGCTAACACACTAATTAAATAGAGAAGCAGCAATCAAGCAATTAAATTCGCCTGACTGTTTAAAGCACCGCCAGCAATACTCGTTTTCTCTGACTGGCGTTCTCTTCTTTATTTATCTTTTTAACCCTGCAGCTAATTTACGTCTAACACACTGCATCTTTAAGCTCGATTTGAGACATCGGTAAGTACCGTAAAATCTGTGCGTGCGTGTGTGTGTGCGTGCGTGCGTGTGCGTGCGTGTGTGTGTGTGTGTGTGTGCGCGCGCGCAATCCTTTTTTTTTTTCTCGTGTCGTTGGTGTGCACTGTTGCGGTGGACGCCGGCATTGGGCGGCCCATTAGGTCGGACGTTGGCGCGCTCAGACGCGGCTGGTTTTCTGCTCGGCGGATTTGATCTGGATGTCGCGCGGGATCATAACGAGCGCAGTGGCCGACTTGGGCGCACTTCCGCAGTCCGCGGCGGTTCCGCGCCGGCGCCACGCTTTGTGCCGCGTTGCCGCCGATGGCCGCCGCCGCAGCGCAGCCGGGCGAAGGCGGAACGCGGCATTCAAACGGCGGCCGGCCCCGCGCTGTCAGCTTTGTTCCGGACATGGTTTTGCCAGTTAGATCCAGGTCGACGGGCGGGCCGCCTCGGCTGCCTTTTGGCGCCGAACTGTGTGCTGGATCAGGTGCGGTTGCGAACCCTGACGTGTCACTGCAGCTGGCTTCGTGTGCGCATCTGTGTGCGTGCGTGTGTGTTGCATCTTTCACCCATCTCTCTAACGGTTCAAGTGTTAACATAGGCCTTACCGTTACTAGAGCAGACATTGAAGGCTTCAAGTGTGTGCGTTTTGTCGTCGCTTTTTAACGTGTAAATGCTCGGTAGAATACCTAAACTTTGGAAGCTCCCTCTCGGAAGAAAGAAAACACAGGTCAGGGGCAATCATCCGTCATCATGCAGTTAGTACATGCGCTTTTCTGCCGCATACTGCTCTGCTTTGTCCGAAAGAAATTTTCACTACGCATTCGATGCGTCGTGTAAAGTTTTGACAGGGTGATGGTAGCACTTGCGCGTTGTGTTTCGCAATATTACATTAACACTCTCGAAGTTAATCCTCGGTCCTTCACTACGGCTTGGCTCATAATCCACAGGGATGAGCTATGACACGTTGGAAATCAATCAATCAATCAATCAATCAATCAATCAATCAATCAATCAATTTCAAACGAATCACTCTTGGATGAACCCGATAACTGAGCTACGCTAAGGACTTTTTCGCCTTCTCTTTTACGCTGCTGACCGCGGCAGTCTGGGAAAACTCACTCGTATTTCGTTCGACACCAGTCTCTCCGTCGATCTACCATGCACGCGTTCAGCCTCGCAATACGCAGCCAGTAGCAGTCAAGCAGAGCGCAAAGGTTCGGTTACACGGAGAGGAAAATTGGCTTTGGGCTGGTTTCGCCCCGTCCCCCCACACCTGGCTAAACACTCGCGCGGTTCGTGCTAGCATTGTGACACGTGTGCACTCGCTCCACGTTTGTTCGCCGCAGAGTTCAAATTTGTCCTTCGGCATACGCATCGCGGGTGTCCTTGAATAATGATGCGACGGGGGCGTGCGGCCGCGAGTGTCTCCGACGGCGACCGGGGATCGGTTACGACGCAAGCTCGCTCTGGGAGCAAGCGGCCGACGCGCTCGCGGGCCGCGGTTGCGAGAAATTAGGGCGCCGTGTGGGAGGCGCGAACCCGATACCTGCCGCGGCGGCGCGTCGCCGTTACGCAAGACGCCCGGGCCTTCGCGGCTCGGTGTCGCGTTGCGCCGTCGCGGGGCGACCGCTAGACCTACCCATCAGTACAGCCGCATGTTGCGCTTAGGGCTAAGCGGGGTAAAAGGTGTATCCGCAGTGTGTGTTACGCTGCCACCCTCCCGCCCCTATATCGACCCCGAGACAAGCTGTCTATCGGCGATTCGCGCGACCTATAGCGGGCGCCTCAAGTAATCCGGTGTGGCTCGTTACGGAGGACTCCTCCTGGCGTTTCTTTCACGCATCACTGTCGGCGGCGGCAACTTCGTGTGAATCAGGCTGTCGGTCTCGAGGGTGTCGGGAATAAACGAGAGACAAGAAAGAAATCGCCATGTGGCGTTTGAAAACGGCCGGCATGAAAGGGGAGCGGTAGGCGCTCGACGCGCAGCACGACGGAAATTTAAATCAATGACATCGATTATGAAGACTTTTGTAGAACGAACAGGTGAGTGACAAAACTAGAAACGCCATTTCCTGCGTTTAGCACTGCAGTTAAGCACGACCCAGCGATCGTTTGGGATTTGTTTTGCGCTTGCGCAGGAAACAAACTAGAAAAATTTGCCACTCGCATGCCGCTTGAGTTTCCACTGATAAAGGTTCGCCCCTTTTGCGTTTCTTGGAGCTTATGAATTCCATCAGCCACGTGCTAGTTTAAATATGAATGTAGATTTCTAATCGCGTGCACAGATGCAAAGCTAGAACAATGAGGTCGCCTTTCCCGCGCACTGTTTGGTAAGCAGTAGATGGAAAGCGTGCAATGGGCGTAAGGCCGCTGCGGTATGATTCTTTTCGTTCGATTTTATTCCATTCTGATCACCCGCCATTCTTAGAGACTGATTCCAGCCAGAGAGATGGCACTGGGCACTAACGAAGTGCTAAAAGAATCATAATGAACTTGTTTATTGGTTTATTGGGGTTTAACGTCCCAAAGCAACTCAGGCTATGAGGGACACTGTAGTGAAGGGCTCCGGAAATTTCGACCACCTGAGGTGCTTTAACGTGCTCTGACATCGCACAGTACACGGGCCTCTCGAATTTCGCCTCCATAGAAATTCAACCGCCTCGGCCGGGATCGAAGCAGCGTCTTTCGGGTCAGCAGCCGAGCACCATAACCACTTTAGTTCAGGCAAATCATCTTTTTAGAAATAGAGGCTCAGTGCCTCATTAGAACTGTGCCGTCATGATTCCGCAAGCGTTATGCTGCAGCGGGAAAACTTCCTTTTCCCATGCTCACTCCATTGCTGGCGCCAGGAAAATTGCCCAGTGGCACTTAGCGACTGTTCTGTCTTGTTAGCAGGCAAATATCCATGTAACAGCGCTCATGTGGTATGTTTTTATAATAAAACTACGACGACAACGTCTGAACAGTCTCAATGTGCCGGCGAAGCGATCGCAAACGAGCAAGCTGGCGTGGTTCCGCGCGCCTATCTGGCCTATCGTGTTCAGACTAGTTTGCGCCGCCGCCGCAGCACGGCGTCGCTTTCGTGAAAAGAGGGTGGCCTAGCGACTTCGGTGTAAGCGTCGTAAAGGGCCTCGCAAAATATCGCATTATTTCATTTCACACTGGATCGGATTTAAGCCTTCCCCGTCGGTGCAAAGCTGTTTAGTACAGTGGTAATTATTGTTGCAGTGAACTCGCGAGCACGTGGCTTTCGATGGAGAGCATAACTGAGACGCGTTAGCGTAGACATACGCCGGATTACCGGACGCATGCACGCAGTGGCCCTCATGTCCCTGCCACTGCCTCTGCGCGTGCACAGCAGGCGTCCGGTAATCCGATATTCGTCTACGCTAATAAGTCTCCGCTGTGCTAAAACTCTCTAGTACAAAACTTTAGCAACACCGTATACGGCAAACACGACAACTATACGGTAACTACTACCGTACGGAAAAATGTGGCTAGGCAATCTTAGCAATGGTAGCAACGGCAACACGTTACCATATTTGCCGTACGGCTGTCCGGCTGCGCTGAAACTGTCTAATTCTAGGAGCGCGCGTATTGTTTTGCGATGCCAGAGTATACCTTGCTTCATGTTGCAAAAATAGCGCGAAAGAAACGACGACGAAAGAAAGGGGACACACACGAGCGCTTATTTCGCGCTATTTTTCCAACATGCAACAACTCCAACTCGTCCAATTTTGCATCCTTTGTACTTTGCTTCAGCTAGGCGCTTTAGTTGTGAGCGCACAAAACACAACAGCCACAAGGATGGAATGTTTTACCATTGAAAAACATTCTTCATGGAAAGGGACAGTTTTCTGGACAGTAATGATGATGATGATGATAAAGAATTGATTTCAGTGGCGCACGGGAATCCAAATGCCGCTGTAGCAATAACGGGTTCGGTCCGCGTGAAGCCGGAGGCCCATTTTCGGAAGCATTTCCACCCAGAGAAGCCGAGTTGAAAGATGTATCAACTGCGCAGATTAACTGTGGGCAGTAATTCACGATGAATGGGACAGGCTGATAGCAGCTTTTTATTTGTCATGTACAATTCGTTGCCGTCCAAGGTGGCAGCCGTCATCAGCGCGAACGGCGAAACCACGCGGTGCTAATTGCCTGCCCAGCTGTGTGCTTTTTCTTTTTCATATGCCCGGCTCACTTCGAGTCTTTTTGCAGTAATCCGTCTTTCGGGCTGTCGTGGTTTGTGCACTTCTATTTACGAAGCTGGCCTAGAGCAAGCCAACGCTCTGCCAATGCGAGATTTCGTGCGCGCCAGCGTTGGTAGCTGCTTGCATTCTTGAGAGTTGAACAGTAGAATCACTGACTGCTCTCGACCAGGAGCGCTACCACCACCTTAAGGATGAAACAGAGATGATAACCTGTAGTGGTCTAACTGCGACCCATATAGGCACATTTAAACAAGCAGCGGCGTAGTCTGCAGTGTCCGATTTTGAGTTTCAGGCAAGGCCTACGAAACATGCGAAGTAGACATAGTACCGATTGCACTTTCCACCAACAAGAGGAACGCAGCCGCATTGTTTCAAACATTGGCGAGCGAGGCCGACAGTGTTTTCTTTTTTTTTTCGGCGTCTCTATACTTCCGAAATTCCAGCGAGCTTGTGTAATGGAAAGCCTGTGCAGCGGGTGACGTGTGCGCGCGAAGAAAAAAAAGTAATCTGTTAGAAAACGCGCTGCGCACGCGTATAAGTTCCTCGCGGCGTCGTCAGATAGCTCTGATAGCATTGAGCGCTTCCTTGTTCACAGTAAATGTGATCGCTACTGTATACACACTCGAACACGCACGCACCATGTCTGCGGTTCTCTTGTCAACTCCGTCAAGCACGTGACATGCAGACCAAGGAGAAAAGAAGCCTGTGTAATCAGAGGTGGCGACTGACTGCCACGGCCCCGCGTGGGCTTTGATAAGGACATCGAATCGCTCGCCGCATGCCTCCAGCGAGCGACCGTCATCGAGATCAGACGTGCTGCTGACAAGAGGCCCGTCGGCAGCTGAACCACAACCCCCGCGGGATTGCTGGCGATAAGATCGACGACTGCGGGCAATGCGAGTCGGTGTCTCCGTCGTGCGCCTGTAAACAGTGCCGTCCTCGGCGCGCCGCTCGGAGCTTTTGAGCGCGTGTCTTTTGTTTGACCGAAGACTTTCTGCAATTTTCGAAAATAGGCTTTTTGAGTTAGAAAAGGGTTTTTTTCTCGGCACATCAATGTGCAGCACAGACGTGCTACCTAGCATGCTAGTGAAATAATATCAAATAGGTAAGTTTTAACTATTACTGTTAGTCTCCTTATTTATTAAGGCGTATAGCCAACTGTAGGTAACATCCATATCAGTTTTTAGAATTTCGAGAACGCAGTTACCCTCGCCGCCGTGACTTAAAAGTCGTGAGGGATATTTCTCGCGCCATTCGAAAATCGCGCGCCTGCGGAGAGCGAACAGCGACTTCCATAAAATGGTGTCACTCCGTGGAGCACGTGCCATGTGACGTACTCTGCCCCGCCCGCTCTGCGGTGCTCACTACTCTTGGCTACTTCGCTACCCCAGCGCGGGAAGGGTAGAGTTATTAGACAGCTTTAGCTGTGCGTCCGCGAAAGCTTTGCGTACGCAACGGGCGCACCTTACGCGCACTGCCGCCCACCTGGCAACGACACTTTTAGTTGAGAGTGGCTAGTGTAGCGCCCGAGAAGCGTAATATGCAGTGGCGCCATCTAGTGACAGCAAGTAAAGGCTCTTGAACTGTGTGCCGAAGAAAGTTTATTCGGTTTTATTAATGGCTGCAATGCATGCAGGCTTTGTTTCTTTTTAAGTGTAAGTCGATTGAATCAAATGAAAACGTAAATTCCAGTGCAGAGTTGGAGAAGTACTTCGCCTGATGTCGCTGCTATGACGACAGTGTACGGCGTGCGTAGTTAGGCTTAACATAAATAAATTCGTCATCTTATCACACACACACACACAAAAAAAAAACGATGAGTATTTCTCACCTATATCATTACGGAGGTTTCAGGATTCGCAGAATAAAAGCGAATACAACTGTTTATAGTAGAATACAACTTAAAAATAAACAGGAGTTGCTAACACCTGGCTGTTTTCCGTGGCGTCCTGTATTACTGCGCTGACCAATCGCAACAGTGAACAAAATCAGCTTCATAATATCTGACTATATTAAGCGAGCCAAGTATCAAAATTCCAGAGCTTATAATTTTCTTCTTGCAATAAGCTTCTTGTTTAGGTAACAAAAAAAAAGTTTCAACAATGTACTAGTTTCTTTGTCGAGAAGGAATTCTGTGCAGCGGCCCTGAATGGGCGCGGAACTTCACTACAGAAGCTATCGCGTCGGAAAATGCAGCGGCAGCGCAGTGTGTGGTTCCAAGCGGTCGGGCAGGCAGCCTGCTAGTTGGAACGTCTGTTGCACTACGCTACTGACACTGCTTTGGCCTAAAATTCGTTATAACTAAAAAACATATTTTTAAAAATTGCAGAAAGTCTTAGGTGGAACGCCCTGCAAATAGCACACGCTGAAACGTAGTCTGTTGTATTTCTGCGCCTAAAATAAAACCTACCAGACAGAAATCCTTGGCAGCCGCCTCGGTGGCTCAGTGGTTATGGTGCTCGGCTGCTGGCCAAAAAAAAGACAAGGGTTCGATCCCAGCCGCGGCGGTCGCATTTCGATCGAAGTGAAGCGCTAGAGGCCCGTGTACTGAGCGCTGTCAGTGCACGTTAATGAACCCCAGGTGGTCGATATTATTCAGACACGTGTCATTGACAATCACTGACAATCAGACACGTGTTTCGCCGGCGTGCTGCCGCATCCCGTCTTGATAGTAGGTGCTTTTAGCATACCGGCGACGTAATAGCGTAGACCTATACCGGTTTACCGGACGCCACTGTGCATGCGCAGTGTCTCCGCTAGTACGTCTCCGGTATGCTAAACGCGTCTGCTATCAAGACGTGATGCGGCAGCACGCTGGCGAAGCACGTGTCTGATTGTCAATGCATTCCACATCTGGACAATGCCTGATTCTGAGGCGTTATAATCACCAACACAAGCGCGAGCTTTACGAACCCTTCGATATCGAAAAGATATGCGCGACATGCGTAAGTACCCGATCGCGATGGCACGGACAAGAAAAAAAAAAAAAGGAATATCTTGGAAACCCACGACGACAAAAAGTGATAAACGGACTCGTCCTCGCCTTCACATTGCTTTTATTTTTATTATTTCCTTTCATTCTTCCGGTATTTAATGCGAGCAATGCAATAAACCTTGAGTTGTTAGTCAGCGCTGCGTGCGTGTGTCTCCTATTCTCGGTCCTGTCTTTCACGCGCTGTTTTCGTTGAAATCATGCACCAACTGGCCTGGCAAGGTTTTGTAATTCGCCATAAAAACCCAAAGTAACCAGGATTCCTTGCCAACAAACAGCGATCAGAACTAATTACGAGTAAATGAGGGCACGAAAAAAAAAATTTAATGAATGGCGCATCCTTACGTTCTGGTGGGAACAGCGAGTTTTTTTTTTTTTTTTTCGTCGGGCCTGGTTTCAAGTGATTATCAAGTCGCCCCGTACACATTATACACAGTTTTGTCAGTTTTTCTTTTTGTTCTGGCAACACTGCGATGCCCCAGGACGGTTCCCGTTTGAATGAAAGCTTGCGCGTCACCTGCACCGGCGCCTTATCAAACACTGCCCGGAATGCATGGCTTGCCGCGCTGCCTCATCAAAACCAGGGCGACACGCGTCGCCTGCACCGGCTGTAACCTTTTCACCCGCCGCGCCATTGATACCGTAAGCACTTTCGGATCATCATCAGCGCCCATGTCGTTGATACACATCAAAACCGTGCATACTGTTGTTGTACGCTACGCAGACGCGCGCAGCCCTCGGGGAAGATGGGGATTCACGGAGGCTTGGGAAGTCGTCCGCAGGTAAACTGCTAAGCAATCCTTTGTACGGTGGTGTGTACGCAACTAACTAAGCATCAAAGCTTGAAATCATATTCGTCGTCCGTCGCCTGCCGCCTCTTGGTGGGGCTTCGGCCTGCCCCTTCCTCGCTGTAACAAGGCGTTCTGACGCAGCGGCGCAGTCGCGGGGCTATCAGAAAGCGGAGCGTCATCGTTCGCTGCGTTAAGCGATAAGGTGGCGATTGAGCCGAGAGCGAAATCGGCCACTGCCCGTGCGATTCCGAAGCTTTCTCGGCTGCCACGTGCTACAGGTCGTGTGCGCCGCACCACTGACTGGGACAGACTCGCGCGGCGGGTACAGATGTTCCGAGTGGGCTGCGCCAGTTGGGAACGCTTCCCGGGTAATTACGCACGAAATTAACGCGAAAAGGTCTCTGAGAAGGCTGCTATATGTGATGAATGGTTTGTCGGGCTTGCGAGGCACGTCAGCTTTATTGTTTTTTATCACACAGGCGTCCGACTAACTGCCTTCAGGTATTAGTGACGTGACCGTGCTTAAACGGGAGAATAATGCACTGGACAGGCTGTATATAGGAGGTATTCACTGAGGCCGCGCTACCAGACGGCGCGAGCGTCGTCGCGGCAGGCGCGCCATGTTTGCGGTCGTTTCAGGCGAGCTCGCGCAGTGTCACGGTGCGCCGTGAGGTACCCGGCCTGAACTGTTAGTAATCCGTAACATATTTGTACGTTGTTGAATACGTCAGCGACCACTTATCTTTGTGGAGCGCGTATTGTGCATGAAGTTTGCAGCAGAATTCTTCTGCGCCGTGATATAACCGAGCTGCCTCAACTCGGCAGCAAAACTGGCTGGCTGCGCTGCACGCAAGAACGTACACAACTTGCAGCTTTTAATATCAGTTGATAACTGTCAGCTAGTCATGCAGGGCACATCGTGGATAAACAGCACGATTAATTACCGAAATTCCAGAACTGCCACCGCAGAAATTGATAATTCAAGCGCCTAGCTGTAGTCCGCGAACTGCTGACGCTTCTCAGACGTACGGTCTTTCAGCAGAAAGGCAAAACGTCATAGCTGCCTTATTTACCCGACAGAACAAATACTGCCATGCGCTCGCAGCACGAACGGCAGACACAGCGAGAATGTTTTGCAGTTTTGATTGTAGCTACGTAGCGCTGCTTCGTATGCACAAGACCGTTTTCGCAGCAACGCAGTGTGCAGCCATTCCGCTAGATTCAGTTGTAACACGTCACTTTCAGCAGGTAGAGGTGACAAGTTAAGCTACAGCTAAGTGAACAGACCCTTCGAATTACTCACCTCTTCAAAAACGGCACTTCGGCCGTCGGCATCGCGGACGTCGGCACCCACAGCACGGCTCTTAGACTCACCCGCTTGTCAAGTAATTGCACCCTCTCATAGGTTTATATCCTTTAATTCCTTGGCCCGCCAGCAAACTTAAGCCGTGCACAAGGTGGGCCTCGATACCGGTGAATTCAACGCGCGGCGGCAGTCTTGTATACGTCGCACACCATGCCGGTGCCTCCGCATTCCTACGGGGGGGTCGACCTTTTCACAAAGTAGAACCTTCTGAGCGTGCCCGCTCTTTTCTGCTTCGCACAGTTCACGAAGTATTCACTCAGTCACGCGGCGGCACGGGTCGGACAGAAATTACGTGCGGCGAGACGCGAAATACACTCGCATTTCACCCATCACCAGCTATTCAAACGCTGCGGCTGGCTGCGGCGGCCGCGCGCGCGACCACCAACATGGCGAATGCCGCGCCGGCCGCTAGCGCCCCTTGCGGATGACGTCATGTGAATACCTCCTATAGCGCCGGCATGTGGCGCAGTCATCGCTGTCACTACTCGTTCGGTTCATTTTGGGGAAAGGCGCCAAGAGCGGACAGTGCAAATCAGCCTTTGTGTCGGGCCTCTTTCAAACCCGTCGCATCTTGTACCTACAGATAGCTACAGTGATGTGTTGAGGGGCTGTCTACGGTCTCTACACGTTTCGTCGCATACGGCTCGTGCGGGCGTCTGCGTGCCCCAGCGACGAGGCCTAAGCGTCCTCAGCTGCTTGTGCGCGAATCCGTTGCCGCACTAGCGGTGTGCGCGGACTCCTCTTCCTTTCCGGGGCTTTCACTGCGTGGCGCAGCCGAGGAAGTGTCCCTGTACGCGGGCGAAAGCTCTTTATTGTCTTGAAAACAAGGCGTCGTTCCTTAGGGTGCGAAGCAGCGCCGGCAAGCTGCTCGGTGGAGCGCTTTATGACTTGTGATGTGGCCACATAGCTTTCAAATACAGCGCCTCTTATCGCGCCTGTTACCGCTGCGCGGCAGGCCCGCAATGGACGAGATTGGAAATGGGACGCAGGCTGTTTACATCGTCTTTTTTACTGCGGTCGGAATCTGGGCACACTTGCTGTTGTGGGTCGGGACTTTCGGCGCGGTTGGGGAAGCAACGGAAACAGATGCCACAAAAGAAATCCATCGCACTTGGCAGCAAGGAGGACTCGGCAGCTGCCGCGCCGGACAGGCGCGCTATCAGCGCGCGTGGCCTTCATGATGCCGCACGCGTGACACAACAGCGGCGGAAGTGTGCGCGCAACTTCAAAAACATGGACAGCTGCTTTTCTTCGACGCCAATTCGTACTCTTTCTCCTGGAAAACCCGGTTTCGCGCCAGGAGCCGCAAGGATTCGCGTCTTTCTTCTCGCGTGCTTCCTCTTAACTGGACGACCGCGGCCTCTGCGATTCTCTAGGGGTCGCGCGCCCGGGGCTTGAACCCGTCGGGCCTTCCTAAGACGGCGTGGATGTGCGCTTTAAGTCCGTCCTCGATATCCCAGCTCGCTGCGCATGCCTGTGCCGCCGCCTCGGTGTCGGTTCTTCTCGTGCGGAGTTGCTTCCCTCTTTTTCTCTACTCTCGCCGGTATCTCACAACCTTGGCCGACGGAAGCTGGCGCGCCCTCTCCCGTGCTCGCTCTCTGCGGCCCGTCGACGCACCTTTCCCGTCGTCTATTATTTCTGTCTGCGTCTGTCTGTTCTTTTTTGTTCGCTCTTTTTCCTGGAGCTTGGAGGCCTTCGTGCAAAGAGCAACCGTCCGAGCATTCGATAGCTGCTGCTTTCTGCGCCGCGCGGCTTCTGCGTCGCCGACCGCGCGTCTCCACCTGAGAGCCGCGTTGGTCTGGCAGCGCAGCTCTCCCACGCCAAGCGCGTATCGAGGGTCGGTGTCGGCGTACTGCGCAGCGCGTTTGAGATGAACGAAGGCGGCTGCGAGCGTCTTGTTTGTGTTCCGCAGGACGTACACCGCCAACCGTAAACCACCGCAAGATGAAAAAAAAAAAATGAAAAACGGCTCTATCAAAGTGCGGGTCGTCATGATCGTGCGTCGAACCTTCTTGAGGCCTGCTCAGCTCCGGAATGCCATAGCCGCGGAGCCACTGCTGTCGTTATTGCTCTGTAGTTAAACAGGCTCAGTCAAACAGCATCTGTTCACGAGAGCTGTGATCGCTGCTCTCAGGATGCGGCCGATGTGCGTGTAGAATGATAGAAAGCGCCCCCAAAGATCTCTCAACGGGATTTCGGAAAAAACACCCTCTTAATCGTGGAAGTCTGGTGTAGGCGGAAATGGCCAGCGCGAAATTCTAACAATTAGCCTCATGGGCCGCACAGTGCATGACCGCCACTCACTGGCGGTTCTCGTCGTCCGCGCACGCACAAGTAGCCGCATTTGCCAGAAGTATGAGTTCTGGCGCTGTAGGGGGCGTCGCTTGCGGCTGACAATCATTTTCATTGCTTTGGGGGGGGGGGGGGGGGGGGGGGGGGCTGAACACGACTTGCTGAAAAGTAGCTCAGCTTCATGCGAGGTTTTATGACGTTCTTGCTCCTACTCAGAGTGGATCCATTGCACATTTAACAAACTATATTAACATTTTACCGCGTCAGCTCTAGGCGCAAACAGTAGGCGCCGGCGTTTAAATGAAAAGTTTCTCTCTCGCGCAGCTACAGAGGAATGCGTTTCGTCCCACACGCGCAGAAGGCGGTGCCGCGAGTGACGTCGCCGTGAGAAAAGGGAAAACGTCGTGGTGGCAAATTTGGCTGCGACTTGTTTCGAGTCTTTCACTCGCGACGAGGACCGCGCCGCGCGCTCCGCTCCCGGGAGAGCGGCGGGGAAAGAGAGAACTTTGAGCGACGCTAGTGCGATGTAGTGCCGCTTCTGGGCTGCGCGCGTTACCATTGCGCAACGCGGAGAGGTTGACGGGTGCCTTTTGCCTCGCTGGTCGACGTGCACCGGCGCACGCCCGTGCTTGACAGAGAACGGCACGAAGGCGAGGCTGCTGGCGGTGCGCGCTTGATTGCGCATATCGCCGCTTATCTGTGCCGCGCGCGGCCGATTGTTGAGGAGCGCGAAGGGCACTCAGCGAACCCGAAACCATGCCCTGATGACAACCGCACCGCCGTTTCACGTCGGTTTGCCATTAGCTTCGCAGTGGAGCGTTGCGCACGTGGCTGATTTGACGTGTACACGGATTGCGCATGACGTCATAGGCAACCCCGCACATGGGAGCATGTGATAATAAGCGCATTAGACAGCCTTTCACCGTGGGGCTGGTTCATCAGCGCGGCGGACATCGTAGGGAGACTTCCATATGCCAATGCGAAGCTCTGCTTCGAGCGCTGTCGCCCTGTAGAGTTCACGCTGCGGCAACCTTCGTGCTCGGAGCTCGCAGACGCCCTGACAAAGTCGTCGCTGGATTATGTGCGTCTGTCTGTGTCTGTGTGTGTGTGCGAGCGAGCGCGTGTGTGCGTGAGAGAGAGAGATTTCGCACTCCTGTGCTTGGATTTTTTTTTAAAAAACCCTGTGGCCTTATCACTGTTGTCAGCGGTAACGCTCCCGATTAAAGTCGGTCTGGCTGCTTGGCGCTTTCTTTTTTTTTCGTTGAGCGAACTCCGCAAGTTGGATTGTGCCATTTCCCGCTTCCGTTTCCTTCGCGCCCCTTTTGCTGTTTTGCGCGGGAACCCCTCTTGACTGCGGCATCCGGCACGTGTTAATGCTCAGAGAATCCTAGGCCCCACAGTGCAGCGTACGGGCGGAGCTGGTTCACTCTCAACAACGGATAGATTGTAGGCTCTTCACGGACCTCAACTTTATCCTTAGAGAACACGACCAGAAGGAGGCGCTTGGTAATAATTACAATTGGTCAAGAGGAAAGGAAAGCGCATGCTGTTGCACTAACTGTGGACAGCTCAACCGCGCCATGAGTGGAGGGATGAAACGACGGAGAGAAAGATTCGGCATATTGGAGGGCTTCGGATTCGTTTCGACCACCTGGGATTTAACCTTCATTGAACTTCGCTGTATACAACAGCTGTATCTTACCGGTACTTAACAGTGTGGCAGAAACGTGGAGGCTAACGAAAATGGTTCAGCTGTTGCGGACAACGCAGCGAGCTATGGAAAGAAAAGTGATAGGTGTAACGTTAAGAGACCGGAAGCGTGCAGTGTGGGTGAGGGAACAAACGTTTGTTATTGACATCCTAGTCCAAATCAAGAGGAAGAAATGGTCTTGGGCAGGGCATGTATTGCGAAGGCAAGATAAGCGGTGATCCATAAGGGTAACGGAGTGTATTCCAAGAGAAGTCAAGCGTAGCAGGGGTGGGGCAGAGTTAGGTGGGCGGATGAGATTAAGAAGTTTGCGGGGATAGGGTGGCCGCAGCTATACACACACACACACACACACACACACACACACACACACACACACACACACACACACACACACACACACACACACACACACACACACACACACACACACACACACACACACACACACACACACACACACACACACACACACACACACACACACACACACACACACACACACACACACACACACACACACACACACACACACACACACACACACACACACACACACACACACACACACACACACACACACACACACACACACACACACACACACACACACACACACACACACACACACACACACACACACACACACACACACACACACACACACACACACACACACACACACACACACACACACACACACACACACACACACACACACACACACACACACACACACACACACACACACACACACACACACACACACACACACACACACACACACACACACACACACACACACACACACACACACACACACACACACACACACACACACACACACACACACACACACACACACACACACACACACACACACACACACACACACACACACACACACACACACACACACACACACACACACACACACACACACACACACACACACACACACACACACACACACACACACACACACACACACACACACACACACACACACACACACACACACACGCACGCACGCACACACACGCACACTATATATATATATATATATATATATATATATATATATATATATATATATATATATATATATATATATATATATTCTCTTGGTCGAGGCCGATTTCAGCTACCAGGCGCCGCCGCGAAGAGCGTAAGCGCGCTTGGAAACAAAAGGCAAGGGTTTCACACTCCAAGTAGCCGGTTTTAAAATAGCGCCCGCCCCGCCGGCTCCTTCGCCGGCTGTCGGCGTCGGCCGATCACTCCCGAGCAAGCGCTCAAAATATTCGGCCTGCCGAGCAAATCTGTTGCCCCTCCCGCCTAACAACACGGCGCGCGCGCCTCGTGCGTGCCGAGGTTATTCTTGTGACATCATCGCGGACCAGTGTTTTTCTTGGCGACACTGCGAACCTGAGTTCCGAAAATTGCAAATAGAATCTTAACCTGCGTGCCGCGCAGGCCAAGAACCTGAAAGGAGGCGGTTGACGCACGCCCGAAAGGATATGGAAAAAAAAAGAAGGAAAGTAGTAATATAGGAAGTTTGTGCGTCGACTGTGTCTGCGCAGCGGCGCCTCGTCTGGTGCGTTCGATTTCAGAGCAACTCGATACCTGCTCTCGCTTTTCTTTGGCGGTGCAGGCGGCAGGGGTAACCGTTTTTCCTTCCGAGGGCGGCTGGGCGTTCAACGTTCTTCGCGTCGGCTTGAGCTGCCACGCGATCCTTCGCCGCCGGCTCGAATGCGCGGCGGCTCAAAGTGCGTTGCCTGGCGTTTGCTCGCGGTTATCCAAGATGCGCTGCACGATACTGCACTGTGGGAAGCGAGCGGGGGCGTCGTCGAGCTAAGAGAGCAACCCCCACGGCGCGCCTTCTCTCTGGTCCCGAGCGTGAGAAAGCCGCGCAGGCGGCCGCCGTGTTTACCTGTCGCGGGGCACCATGCAGTGGCGCGGTGCGGAGGTTCGCTGCTGGTCTCTGTCTGTCTGAAAAACTTTATTATTGTTGCATAATAGGGAGGGAGTTTGAGGTAGCTGGTCGCGGTAGCCGACGCGTGGCGGATTGGTTCAGCCTGGTAGGAAGAGCTCGCTTGTACGCGTAACCGCACCCGCGCGAATGGTCGTGCAGGAAATCATGACGACTCCAACTGCAGAGATTAAAAAAGAAGAAAAAAGAATAGGTTGTGGGGAACAAACTGTACTCTTAGGCGGCAAATAGCAAAATTTCAACCTCTAAGTACTGATAGGTGTTTGGCTTTGAAACACCTAAAGTACCTTGTGTCGAATCTCGCGGGAATTTATCGGTATTTATTCTTGTTACTTTGCAGAAACAGCGGACGCATACGCTTTTTTCGATATTTTTTATCGGAGAGTGTAGTCGCATGGTAACGCATTTAGCATATCAGATATGCACGCCTAAGTGTGTTTAACAGTCAGCGAACGCTAAGAGCTTCAACGGCGACGAGAGGAATCCTCTATTTCTTCCTTGCCTGTGCAAGGCACGCTAAAGAGTGCCGTGAACTTGCCGAATGACGTGACGGCATCGTGCACCGAAACCTGTGTCCCACGAGCGCCGCGATGTGTGTGTGCCACCCAAGCGGACAGCCGCTTTAGCGAGAGGGGGGGAGACAACGCGCTTGGTGAAAACACGTGTCGCGTTCCGCACAGTTACGCACAGTCGGCATGCGCGCATCTGTTGTTTTTCCCGCTCCTGGGCCGCATGTCCCGTGGCGCGTGCGCCCGACGCTGCCGTAGGCGGCATCAGCATGTGTGCCGCCTTAATTGACGCCTGGCGCCCGCGCGTCGCTCTACGGCTGGCTGGCACGCGAGGCCTGTGTCGTCTCTTTGTAGACAGGGAAGGCGGAGAAATGAAATGCGGGGAAGTTAATCCTGGCAGAACCGGTTGGTATTTCCTTTTATTCCTTTTTTTACGCAGTCTCGTGAAATTTAAGCCTAAATTCAGAACTTGCGCCCGAGAACTTTCCGGGCTTGTCTAACGAAACGAGGATGGTGGTGTTATATAACTCGTACGAAGCAGCCGTAGTTCGGTGGTTCCGGATTTGCCGGCCGGCCGCTCGCCTTTGTAAGCGGAGACTAGCTTTGTCGGGCCCACCTAGGTTGGCAGGGTGCAGTGCGGCTACCCACTGCGAATTTCTGGCTGCGCGCTGTGAACGAAAAAAAAAAATATCTAGCAAACTCCGAACAGAACCCAGCGCAGTGTTTTTGTACGGAGCGCCAACGTTTTCTTACTTTCAGGAAATCTACGCGGGTAACTGTAGTATGAAGGCAGCATTTAATTATTAGCGACCCTTACAAAAAAATTTATGGTGCTTCTGCAGAATTTTTGTTGCTCAATCGCATCACACACAACGTACATTCTGTGGTGTTCGTGATGATGTTTGTGTGGAGCCCTTGTCGAGGCCCTCCAGAAAATTCGCCGCCGATTGTCTAATGTGCATGTGTTGAATTAATGTGTGATGAGGATATGATGTATCCTGTGATGGATTTATGGTGAAGACTTGTGATGATGTTTTGTGGAATGTTTCCAGAAAATTTGCCGCCGATTGTCTGATGTGCGCGTGATGACTAATTATCTGATGAGGATATGATGAATCCTTTTAAGGGATTTCTGGTGATGATGTTTTGTGGGAAGTTTCAAGGTAATTTGATGCCGATTTTGTGATGTGGATGTTATGGAGTTTGTGATGTGAATGTGATGTCCGATTTCGTGGTGTGGATGTGATGTCTGACTTTGTGATGTGGATTTGATGCTTGATTTCTTGATGTGGATGTGATTTCCGATTTCCTGAGGTGGACGTGATGTCAGATTTTGTGATGTGGACGTGATGTCAGATTTTTTGATGTGGTTCGATGCCTGATTTCTTGATGTGGACGTGATGTCCGATTTTGTGATGTGGATGCGATGTCAGATTTTGTGATGTGGTGCGATGCCTGATTTCCTGATGTGGACGTGATGTCTGAGTTTTTGATCTGGATGTGATGTCCGATTTTGTGATGCGGATGTGGTGTCAAATGTTGTAATGCGGATGTAATGTCTGACTTTTGATGAGATTAGCGATGACAGAAATAATTTTAGAAACATTGTCACCATATGATTTTATCATGCAAGAAGCGCATAACGGTGGTAAACACCCAAAGAATAGATGAATGCTGCTGGCAACAAGTACACTGATCAGGTATAGCTTTTAAGTATTAATTTATTTCAAATTGGTTACATCAATCAATTGCCTTGTCATTTTATTTCCCTGGACACCATTGATGAAAGGCTTGTCCTTATCTGTTGTACCGCCACCCCAGGAAATTTGGAGCATGTGTAGCCTAAAAAAACAAAAGAAAAACAAAGTGTAGAGCACCTGTAGCATGCGCATGCTCTGAATTCAATTTCAAGGGATCAGGTCCTTGCATCGGACTCTGATTGTGGTTCAAGAACATAAGCAACATTTATGGAACGAGGTAATCGTAAAAAAAGAGTGGAAGCAGCAAAATGCGCATTTTACCCGTCATTACCATTTCATCCATTTAAGAGGAACACAAGGGAAACATAAAAACCTAATTTGATAAAAAAGCGCTTGGAGGAGGACGAGTGCAGAACCGCATAGGATATTAAGTACCTGCATCGACCCATCTTCATAAGAGCTTTAGTGCTAAGATGCTCACTGCTGCTATAGAGGAGGGAATATCTCTGGCACCTGTGCATCCACAGTCTTAGTTCGGCGAGGGTAAGAGAACATGCATTGCTCGAAGCGTAGCCGTACGTTCCAAGAAAAAAATTAAAGGTGCAGTGAAGAGGAATCTGAACTCGTCTTTTTGCCGCGGGAACTCAATCTACACGTTCCGAGCATACTTAGAAACTTCGACTTATTGCCCTGTGCGGCCGATTTCCCTAATTAAATCGAATTGACGTCCGGCTCCCGCCTTTATTTTTTGAATTCTCCCCGTACGGTGGGCGGAGTCGACCAACGCGTGGAGTGCCTTTCAGCCAGCTCCGTGGAGGCTTTGCTTTCGCTTTATTTTGTTTTTAGGTTTCCGTGAACAAATAGTTTCATTCGCAGATGATATGGCCGCAAAATAAGCCTGCGGAAATAAAAATACGAGTGGGCTGTTTGCTTCTACGGACTACTACGTATTACTCCGCCGATGGCAGAGCGGCAAGCCGCCACGGGACTGGGTGAAAGGCACTCCCCGCGTTGGCCGACTCCGCCCACCGTACCGGAAGAATTAAAAAAAAAGGCGGGAGCCGGACGTTAATTCGATTTAATTAGGAAAATCGGCCACGCAGGGCAATAAACCGAAGTTTCTAAGAATGCTCGGAACGTGTATATCGAGTTCCCGCGGCAAAAAGACGAGTTCAGATTGCTCTTCCCTTGCACCTTTAAGTATTCTGAATTTGGTCACAGTGCATTTCACTGCACGTTATAATCACGGCATCAAAGAGATGACATTTGAATTTATCTCAGAAGGACAAAACGTTGTTTAGTGTCCTGTTTTCTCCTTGAAATCTTTTTTCTCAACGTAATTAAACTTTCTAAAACGAATTCTGCGTACTTTTTGTGGATCGATATGGATCCTTCCCTGAAGACTTTTCCCAGCCTTCCAGAAGGAAAGAATTAATTGTCTTCGTATTGCATGCTCCACAGTAGAGATTTTCTGAAGTTCCGGTTATCACTAAATACAGCACGATATGCTGCAGGTTGTAACATTTCACGTGCTTTGGAGAACCTTCTGTATACAAAGAAATCTTAGAGTATCATTTACTCATAATCTTTAAATTGATTTCTTTAAGAGGTAAGTAAAATGCCCAAATACATATTTTCGTTATGTAAGAGTAAACTCTGAGACTCCTTTGCAATGCTCCTGCCGCGAGTCGAGGCTAAAATGATGAAATGCACAGACATACCGATAATGGCGCCAACTCGGTCCGAATCAAGAGCTTCTTTTTTTTCTGCGTCTTTGTTGGCATTGCTGCCTTTGCCAGTGAGCGACTTGCCACGGAGTTCATCCACTGTGAATACACTACGCAGGAGGTGGCGGGCGAACTTGCAGGGTTGGCCTCGGCAGTGAGCCAGCAAACGGTCGATGACCGTTTGGTCCACGCAAATCCCGTTGCCGATTTCCACCTGCGAGATAAAGTTTCAAACAATACCTTGATAAGCAAGTTAGCATACTTGCAAAAAGGGACATCAAATGTGAACCTTATTCCTTCAGCTAGGTCGTTATTTAGAGCGACCATTAAATGTTCTTCTTTGCTCAACAAGGTGGAGGTACGAGCAAATCTGTGCTTCCTTCTCATGACAGAAAAACTAAGGAGAGTAACCAAGAACACCAGTGAGACAGAGCAGCCATGTTGTACGCACACGGCAACAACCCAGCGTGGGCAGTATCGGAAGTCACGCTACCTGTAGCTTATTACTTGCAGGTCGCCAGCCGTTGCTGAAATTCTCGACGTTTCACGCTATGAGAGACGTTGTAGAGGAGGTTTCCGAAATTTCACTAACATAGGATTCTTTAACGTGCACGACACCGCACAAAACAGTGGGGCCTTGGGCTTCGCTTTCATCGAAGCGCGGTCGGGATCGAACCCGCGTACTGGTCAGCCCGAGGACTTCGGGTCGGGTTCTGGCCGCGGTGGCCGCGTTTTGATAGAGGATACAACTTAAGTCGCAGTGGAGCTCCGACCAGATTGAGGACCGCCGCACAGAATTTGTCTACGACAAAAAAGAAAGGAATGTAGACACCTGACTTTTGGTGGATGTTTTTTCTTGGTAATGAGGCGTAAAGCATTATTATACATGGATTACCGCGTGGTATCCTAACACAACCGATAAATAATTTGCAATCGAATTTCTTTCTCGTGCTGTTTCGGTATCGGTTTCAACAGCTGAACGGTGGCTGTGACCTCAAAGAGAAGTTACAGGTCACGTGAGGCATGAAAAGATAAAATTTAATCGGTGCTTCTCCATACGTTGTCTTCAAGGCTCGAAGAAGGTTAGCTTCAGTACTGTAGTAAATTAAAGTGACGAAACAGTGATTATATCGCAGTTTTTCCATGTCTCAGGTGACCTCTAACCACACTTTGACGTCACAGCCATCATTCGGCTGTTGTACGCATCATTACAAAGAAGAAAACATGCCACCAAAATTAGGTGTCTATAGCCCTTTAATGCTCTTTTTTACTTAAGCAAGAAGGTAATTACAATAAACAAATTGCGTGCTCTAAGATTTTGATACCTGGCTTTTTTAATTCACTAAAACATTAAAACATTTATTTATTTTACTGTTGTGATTGGCCAGTTTTGGAATACAAGATGCCGTGCACCGTGGCCGAGTGTTAAGAACTGCTGTCCGTTTTAAGGTCTATCCGACTAGCGGTAGTCGAAATTAATTCCGAGTACTCCACTACGACGTCCCTAATAGGAAACGTCGCTTTGTTAGGTAAACCCCGAGGTATCATATGCCATTAAATTTACTACTCACTAAAACTCCCACTGCTGGTTCGTTCGTCCACAAGGATTGCAGTTTCCCAGTACACAGCATGTAAAGTAGGCCCTTCTAACTTCAAAGCAGTATGAAATTATCTCAAAAAATGTTGCGATACATATTCCAATAAACTTGAATCCACAATGCGAGAAAAAAATTAACCATTTACCTTTGGGACCGCAACAGTATCTGGCTCACTTCTTTGCGTCAGAATTTTTTCTAGTTTTTTGACCATCTTGTATGATTCTGCAAAAAGAGAAACGATCATAAAACATGTTTTGGGAGGTCTGATAAATCAGCCTATAAAGCCATTCAATACGCAGCGCACATTAGATCACGATAAGTTGCAGAGTTCTAAAATGTTTTCTGGTCAATGAATACAAGCAAGAAAAAGTAAATAAATGCAACCAAAATGGTTTAAAAAGCCAACCAGCGATTTTGGACTCATATTTCCTTTATTATACAAGAAGAGACTGCTTGGTTAAGAAGTTCGATTATTGCATCCTCGCCATATTGTATCCACAGGGGCACGCCCACGGTGTGAAAATTGCCAATACAAAATACTTCATGGTCAAAAGTGTACCCAACATGTACAAAATTGAAATCTTATAAGGAGGGTGACATGAAATGGCTAAAGGCTGCGGCGGATTACTAGCTTGCGCCTTAAACACACGAGATTTATTACAGCCCAATGAAGACGATTTCGATAAAGTACTCAACAGTAGACGTTTATGCCACTTGATCAGTGCTACTGCAAATCACGGCAGCAATCATGTTGGAAAGGAATGCGCGGAATGTACGAGATCCCTACAGTGTTTCCTAGGCTGCTAAAAAAATTGTTCATTCGGTGATGTTGCCGGCAGTGATGTAGGCACTGCATCCTCTAGGGTGGGAAGAGAGTAAGCTTAAATATGCTAGCCGTCTAAAATAAATCTCTAAAATTTATTTTGAACTCTGGTTAGCTACACACAAAACCACAAGCCACAAAATTTCAAGGCACAGCAGAAAAGCTTACAAAGAAAAGACATGTGAAGTGACTTACTGTAGTTATTCTCAGCGGAGGCAAGCCTTTCTTCCAACAATTCAATCTGCTGCTCCAGGTTTGGTATGCGCTCTGCCGCGCCACAACTGCAGTCAGCTGATGCCTGCATCGATACGATGTAGTACGATTAGAAGATCAATGGATTAAGAAATTCAAAAGCAATGCCAGCAATTCTTTTTACTCAGCAGCCGGAGATGGGAGAACGGGGAACCACACATACTTTTTGCCTCTTCGGTGGCGGCTCTGTTGTTGGCGGCGGCTCTCTTGTTGTTGGTGGCGTCTCTGTGTTGTCCGGGACGGCACCTACTTCAGACTCCCGGACGAGTCTCGTACGTTGGCGCTCCATTGCGCGCATCGTGCCTGCATTTCATGCGACGCACCAAATCATGACAGAGTACTGGCGTTCATAAATGTGGCCGAAAAGTAAATGATGACACTTACCGAAATCCAGAAGGGTTGCCGGCGCTGGTGGCTGGCCGGCTTCCCATTCCACCATGACTGTTGTTCCTCGTAGCTCATCTATGGCGCTTTCCTTTGTTAAAAGCGCCATACCCGCCTCAGCGTCTATGGCACATACCGCATAAACGTCCCATTTTTTCTCTTCGTTCCATTTTACTAGAACATGTGTCATTTTGGGGACAACGAGGGTAGCTGGATTGCAACCAAACCGTTCTCACTCTACCTTCCGAAGAGTGGCTCGTGAAAATGCGGCGGACTTTTAGAATGTTAGACAAAATCACGTGACGATGGTGACGTACCGTGTCTGCGTGCGTAAGTGGGGAGGGGGTGATGCGCAGTCACATGTCAAGAACTGTGCAGGGAACTTTACTAGTTTTGTATTTTGTAAATAGTGTGCAAAGCTCTCCCCTGTCCTTTCTTGCTGTCGCTCCCCTCTATACTTCTCCTCACTATCCTCTCCCTTTCTCTTGCCCTTAGATAGCAATTGCCGTGGCCGGAAACACTCTTCTGCTTCAGCTTTTTTTCTATTTTCTTTTAAAAATAAACCACTACCACCACCACTCCAGTACCGGTTCTGGGATCGCAGAGTGAGCTTTTTTTATTTTTTCATTTCAAAAGAGGTGGTTGGAAGGCGAGTGAGCTTCTCAAGCTGTCCGCTGTAAGAGCAGTGCTATCATCTGTTCGGTCCCGCCGAGGAAGAGTGTGATTTTTCCTGTTTCTTGGAAGAGATATTGGGGGGGGGGGGGGGGGGGGGGCTTATCGATTGTTATAGTATTGTAAAGGGGCGAGCATGGAAGCGAATGCCGAAACGGGTCACCGACGTGCCCTGAGGAGGGCGCGGGAAGGGGCGCCCGTAAACCGACAGTACACGTTGCTGGCGGGAGTCAAACTGGCTCCTCTCCTTGGAAAGCGAGGGAGCGTTTATTTCCCTTTCCCTTCTTCCCCGAGCGGCTGGGCGCCGCTGAGACGGCGCCTGCGGTGTAGTTCGCGTCCGCTGACTTGGAGAATCGTCACACTCCTCCCTTTGTTATGAAGCCTGCTGCACGGCACTGGTGTCGAGCGGCGCTTGTTTACGCCTCTATAGGCCATAGTAGATAACAGGCTTCCGGACCCGGGAAGACCGACGAAGCTGGGGGTGCAAAGGGGCCGCACTTGACTGCTGTTGCCGCGCCGAGGCTGTTGTAGACGGCTCGGTGCTTAATGAGCAGCGAGGTGGGCCCAGCTGTTCCGTGTCCGTTGTCGCTGCCAGTGCAGGAAGAGGCTCCTCGTCGTCGGAGAGTACGCCGGGGGTCCTTCGCGGTCGCACATGGTCCGCGTGTCTGTTTCACAGCGTTCCGTCTTCGAGCTGTATTTGAAGCGACGAAGAACTTGTGGGATGGCGAACCGTTCCGGCAATCCAAGCTGGGCCTGGTCGGAAGTTTCGAACAAAGACCGGCTCGCCGGACGAAGGCAAAGAGCTTTTGCGTGCGTTGTTGTCGCAGCGCATCTTTTGCTTCAATTGCTTGTCCACATGCGCCCTTAGGCCGGGGTGCACTCGTTGAATGGGCGTTTGCAGTTGCCTGCCCATAAGGAGCTCAGCGGGAGGGGACCCAGTAAACGCGTGCGGCGTTGTTCTGTAGGAAAGCAGGATCCTGTCGATGTTTGTTTGGAAATCTCCATTCGCTGCCTTCTTGAGCTTCCCCTTAATTGTCTGCACGACGCGTTCCGCTGCTCCGTTCGATGCCGAAACGGGTCACCGACGTGCCCTGAGGAGGGCGCGGGAAGGGGCGCCCGTAAACCGACAGTACACGTTGCTGGCGGGAGTCAAACTGGCTCCTCTCCTAGGGAGCGTTTATTTCCCTTTCCCTTCTTCCCCGTGCATCTGGGTGCCGCGGAGACGGCGCCTGCGGCGTACTTCGCGTCCGCTGACTTGGGGAATCGTCACATCGATCCTCCCGCGCAGGGGTTGGCGCAGGGGGGTTGGGGCTCTAGGAGCGATAGTAGACTTGACCTTCGAAAACGTACCGTCTCCGAACGGAAGCTTCTCGCATGGATTTCGGCGGCGTCGAGGGACGCGCCCGGTTCTTCAGCGGGTCCGCGTTCGCAGCCAGTCCAGTACAAACTATATGCGCACCGCCTGTATGCATACCAGGAAGAAACTGAACGCCGAAAGCTGGCAGCGATAGCAAGAAAAGCAACAGAGCTGAAGAAGCGCAGAATGATGCGCTTCAAGGGGGAAAGGGGGAAGGAAAAGGAAGGAAGAGGTAGGATGGTCGCGGTAACCACGCAGGAGGAGAGGACTGGGTCGGTCTGGCAGGGATGGAGAGAAAGCATCGAAAAAAAAAAACCAGAGATAAGGAAAAAGATGGAAGATATGTTGCTAGGTTTTATGGCACATAATGAAAGATGAAAAAAAATAAAATACGGAATAAACGCTCCTTGTAAGAGGTGCACGGCGTGGGGCAACGAGATACAAGAAGAGACATGCGATGAAAACTGAGCGACAACTTCAGTATTTCCAGCTCAGGCGATCCGTAGCAGACGCCTAATCCAGCACAAATCCGTCTCGGCCAATTAGAGCTCAGAATTTGAGTCAAAATCGCTCGCTGAAGTACGCCTTTCGGCTCGTGTAGCAGGAAAACGTGCTTCTGATCGCCGATTGAAAAACGCCTCAGATCCCAAATTCGGTGATTACAACATGGCTTGAGCTAACACCCTGAAAGCATTTAGGATGTCAGCGGGGTGCTACCTCGCCATGTGGCTCGTGGGGTGGATCGCCGTGAAAAATAATTAAAGCTACTAGCCACGACCTTATTATGCGCATTTAAAACAGAAGTAGGGCTCTACGAGCAAATTTTAGCTAGGAATAGTAATTCGAAGCCACTTGAAGGGACGGCCATTTTGAACCAGGCTGTGCCGTCATAGACTCGCAGTGTCGTCTGCTACAAAACTGAGTGCGCGCTAACGGCTTTAGATTTCTCGTTGCGGTGACTCCCCAGAAGCGAGAACCACATGGGGAAAATTCCATGTACCGAGATGCCGAGACTTGTTGCGGTAGGCACTACCTCCTCGCCTTTGTCACGTGACATACTCAATATATTTCAGCTGGTGGCGAGTGTGCGTTCAGTCTGCACGAGTCGTGAACTTGACAGCACTGAACAGCTGCTGCCAGGTGGAGAAATGTTAAGGCCGAAAAAATATCAACAATATCTCTATGACAGCGCCTGCAAGGTTCCCGCTCGTACAAAGCGGTCACTACGAAAGAATGCTGGGCGAAAACTGAGTAATTTTGATTCGGCGCCAGAGCAGAACGACTTTGACAGCAATAGCGAAGGGGAGAATGCTGCGGACACGCCGTCATTGCACCACAGGAAAGAAACCCAGCAGAGAGAGGAAGAAGGAGCAACCAATTCACAGGACAGTGGCATCGATGTTTTGCCACCTCACAGCGAGACCGTGGAAATCTTCTCGTCCGAAGAAAGCTTAGACTCATCCTCTGATGACGACGACAGAGACGCAGAGGTCGATAGCTCAGAGCCTGGCGATATGGTGAGTACCCCACTTGTACCTTTAAAGTGCTCGTGCTAGCCTGAGCGATATGAAAATATCAATCCTCTATTTTTCGTAACACAACTATAATGTAGTATTTTAGCGCGCAGTTTCCGCTGGCGCTTCAATTTAAATATTTTGTGCAGATTTTCTTCGTCAGGCAGTGCTCCGGCTGTCTATTAGCAGCGCTAGCCGCCTTTTTACTTATTAAGTCTCCTTCAATATCGTTTTATATAGGGGCAGCTGCTGTATCCTGAGGCCAAACTTTCTAAAGCCCAGAGCCTCGTCATGGCCATGGCCCACAGCTTGAGACATCATTCTTCGAAGGAAGCCACAGAAAGCCTCCTTAATGTGATTGATGCCCACATGCCACGAAATACAAGTATTCCGAAGACGAAGTACTTGTTTTTCAAGAAGTTTTCATCGTTGTATGAGTGCAAACGCACTACACACGTGTATTGTCCTGAGTGTTTCGAGTACCTTCTCACACTCCCGTGTGAAGATACTGATGTTCTATGTCAGCAGTGTGCTCTTACTCATAGTGTCCCACTTCTTTTGCGAACTGGATTTTTTTTTTACACTCTCGATATTGCATCACAAATCAAGGAGTTGCTTTTAAGTAAAAAATTGCTCAAGCGCCGTCCACCGGCTTCCTACGATGTAGACGACATTACAAAGAGTCTATTTTACAGAAGCTTGCCTCTAACTGAGAACGATGTATCTGTGACATGGAACACAGATGGCGTTCCTTTGTTTGAATCCTCAGGGGAGTGTATGTGGCCTTTGTTGCTGCAAGTTAATGAGTTACCATATAAAGATAGGCTTCAAAATCTAATTCTTTCTGGTTTGTGGTTCGGAACACGAAAACCGAACATGAATACGTTTTTGAAGCCGTTCACGAAAATTATGAACACCCTTTCTTCAGAAGGCATTACCTGGACAAATGAGAATGGGGTTGCTAACACGTGTCGCGTCTTTCCAGGCCCGTGCTCTGTTGACAGCGTTGCACGATGCATGTTAATGAACATGCGGCAGTTTAATGGAGCGTATGGATGTGCATGGTGTGAGCACAGTGGTGAAGTGGTGCAAAAAGGAAAAGGGCACACTAGGGTGTACCCGTATCAAGAGCCTGCGGCAAAGCTGAGGACGCAGGATAGCTTTGTTAAGCATGCTGCAGATGCCGAGAGGACGGGGCAGCCTCGTCGAGGCATAAAAGGGGCTAGTATCCTTTTTTTTCTAGCATACTTCAGCTTCCCCAGTTTTTTTGTCGTGGATTACATGCATGCTGTGTGCAACGGCTTCGTTAGAACCACGACATCTATGTGGATAACTCACAAAACACGTTCCGAGTACTCTCTTCGTCGTCATCTACCTCAGATAAACGACAGGCTAAGGCAGATCACTCCAATTTGGGAAATGAGTAGACTTCCGCGACCATTGTCAGAATTCAAATTTTGGAAAGCATCGGAATGGAGAGATTGGCTCTTGTTCTATTCTCCCGTTGTTTTAAGAGAGTTCCTTCCGCGAAAATATTATAAGAATTGGATAAAGTTTGTTAAAATAATTCATTTTTGCTTGCAGTCTTCGATTCCAATGGACAAAATGGAACATGTGAAAAAACAAATGGTGGCATTCTTGTCTGAGTACCAAGATTTGTATGGAAAGCAATACATGTCGTACAATGCCCACATTCTTTTACACATGGTGGATCATGTAAAGCAGTGGGGACCCCTGTGGGGCTTCTCGGCTTTCCCTTTCGAATCAATGAATGGTAGACTGGTGCGCTTTGTGAATGGAACGCGGTATGCGCACTCCCAAATTGTTGAGAAATTCTGCATCCTTCAAAGCCTTCCACAAGTTTTGCCTGCGATACAATCAAAACATGACGATGTCAGTGTTTTTGTGCGTTCTTTGATTAAAGGCTATAATTTAAGGAAGAACTGCTGCCATAATGGCAAGGTGGTGCTCTATGGAAAAGGGAATGTCGATGCAGGTGGAACAAAGTTCAAGAAAGCCTCTGTTGGCGCTTTCACGTACTGCGTAAGTTCCGCAGACAAATCTCGAAGGAAGAACTCTTATGTTCTGGCTAATGGAAGTACATACGGGCGGGTAATAGAGATTGTTGCACTCATTGATGAGCCTTTGACTACCAACAATCACGTACTGTTCAAAATAAAAAAACTTCGTGTACTAAGCCTCTTTTTAGAGTGTGTACTTGGGTGCAATTCAATTCAGTGTGTGAGTGTTGAAGAAACAAATGAACATTGTCTTGTCCGTGCATTAGATGTAAAGAAGTGCATGGTGCAGTGCGTTCCTCAGAAGACCATTTTGTCAGCAGTTCATGAGGCTTATGTTTTAGAATCCAATTAATAACACTTGAATGAGCGTCATTTGGTGGAACTTCCCAGATAATCGCACTTTTGAGGGCCGATGGTGCTCCCCTGCTGACCCGATATACGCGGGTAATTTATCGGTAATATACACATTGGTTTCATGTTAAGAGCAGGCATACCTCCAAATGCCTGTTTAATGGCACATCATTACTGTTCACAATAATAATGAGCACTGATGTTTTTGCTGATATACAGCCCTTGATTTATGTTGCCCTCGACGTATTGTGAAAATGCATGCATGCGACTATGCTATTTTTAATTTCATTACATTTTTTCCTCCAAAAACCTAGAGGTTAACTTACTTCTGAATACAGCTTGGATGGTTCAAAGTGCGAAAGTAGATGTACATTTTTCAGTTCCCTCATAAGGACTCCTTGCAGAGAAAAAATTATTCATATAGCATATGTGCGTAGTGCTCTTTGTTGTATGTTTTACTTAAATATGTCTGAGTTGCAACTGCTGATATCTTGTGAGTGCAAGGTGTAAAACGCCTTAAACTGTGTATCTGACGGAGACCATCTGGAGTGTAATAATGCTATCTTCTTGATTTGCGAAGGATATATGACAATTTTCTTTTTTTCGTTTCTTCTTCTGTATCGTTTTGAAAATGTCTAATGTGCTGTAACATCTGTACATACCAGCCTCCACATGCAGTGTGAACATTGAAGTAATCAGGGTATTAGTGTATTTTAATGTGTGCATTGATGCAATTTTCAATTTCTGTATTTTTTTCAGTTGTATAATTGTTCGATTGCTTTTTTTCTTTCCGCGCTTTTTAAGTTTGGGAAGAGCGATTTGCATTCAAATAAATAAATTTTGGTTTTCGAAAGTTTGTTTATGTAACTTAACGCTTTATACACACACACACACATGTATATATATATATATATATATATATATATATATATATATATATATATATATATATATATATATATATTGTCACGTGCTTCGACAGAACCTCGACGGAAGAAGCAGAAGATGGACTGACCAGCAGGGAGAAAGGAAGAGAAAGAGCTGAAGGACGCTGGTAGGCTTCCTGCTTCCATCCTGCTCCGACCGATCCCCTCTGTGAATAAGCCCCCGTGCGTGCTAAGCACGTAACAGTTTGGTGAGAGGTGCCGGGTATCGACCACGGAGCATTCCATCTACCGAAGGAGCCGTAGACTCGCAGGCTTCCCACCACTGCCATCGGACATGCCTGGAGACGACAATGCCGAGCAACCCGGGATATCCACAGCGAACAACTGGCCACATTATCGAGAGCCCCGCACATTTTTTGGAAAACCTGAAGAGGATGTTGACGAGTGGCTGAAACACTACGAGCGGGTGAGCAAATACAATCGCTGGAACGCTGCTACTAAACTGGCTAACGTGGTGTTTCTCCTTGCCGCCACTGCCCTTGACTGATTCGACAATCATGAGGATACACTGAGTTCATGGGCTACCTTTACGACCGAGATCAAGAAAAATTTTGGGGATGAATCGGCAAAGAAGAAGCGGGCGGAACAGATATTGCTTCACCGCGCGCAAGTACGCGCAAGTAACAATATATATATATATATATATATATATATATATATATATATATATATATATATATATATATATATATATATATATATAGAGAGAGAGAGAGAGAGAGAGAGATACAGCCTGAAGAAGATCGGTCTTCCGATCGAAATGTCGAGTCGAATAAATATGTTTCCTTAAACGAAGCTATATATTCTTGTAAGCAGACAAGTACTTCATGCTCTCGCAATCTATGTGTGTGTGTGTGCGTGTGTGTGTGTGTGTGTGTGTGTGTGCGAGCGTGTGTGTGTGTGTGTGTGTGTGTGTGTGTGTGTGTGTGTGCCTGCGCGTGCGCGCGCGTGCGAGCGTGCGTGCGTGCGTGTGTGTGTGTGTGTGTGTGGAGCGAGGGCGAAGTTTGTCGTCACATATGGGGCGCTCTTGCAGCGCGGGTCTCAGCGAGCACGCGGTGTCGCGGTGCTAGATAGCAGCGCCGCGGTGCGACTCCACAGCCGTTTCTTCTGCCGGAGCAGTGGTCTCCGCTTTTGCGCACTCTTGCGACACCGAGCTGCCGTATGACGCACACGTACAGCCAGCCGAGTACCACCATTTCAGGAAATCATATACATGTCGGTTGTCTATACACTCCCTGGCCGTTCACAATGCGGCACCAGTTTTCTCGGTTACATTCCTACCAAAATTGTGACGCACAATCGTACGATGGCCGTGCAGCGTTCCGGGGGGTGCCATATGATTTCTTATTGCATACATACCTTACATGTTCTAGTCAAGTTGGAGATATATAAATGCTGTAACTCTAAGGCGCGGTTATTTTGAGGTGTCCACTTGAGGTGTCCACAATTTACGTTTAAAATTGCGTTTTACCGTTCGCCGTACAGCGTTACGGCGTCATGCGCGCGCGTACGGTCATGTGCACATGTGGGACAGTAGAGTTTTCTCATTACCACATGTAGGCAGTCTTAACTGAATGAAGCAACACAACGCTATAATGTTTCCTCGCGTTCATTTAGAATAGAAAAAAACTCGCCGAGCAAAAAAAAAAAAATGTCATCATTCGCTTTCTTGCTCTTAATGCTACTTGCTCCATGCACTGGCGACTACATCAATGATCGGCTCACACGCGTTATTTGAAATGATCACGCATTCACAAAATTTCAACTGAATGGCTGGCGTCACCATGAGTTTGATTCGATGAAAGAGATGGACGTCTTTTGACTTGTGAATTTATTAATAAACTAATGTTGCTCATTCTTCAGTAAAGTTCATGGCGTGTCCTGTTTTGGCTTTTTTTTTTTCATTTCGATGTGCTCTGTATATACAAGACTTAATGATTTGCATTTGACTAAAGAGCTTGCCACTAAATCTCACGGTTTGAAATTTAAAAGTCGTAGTTGCTAACGATCATGCATGCGTATTGAGTGTACACTCTACGTCCCTGAAGATCCTTGATTTTGCACTTTAAGGTGCATAATCGAAGAATTGTCAAGAGCGGGATCGTAAAAGCACGCGTAATTAAAAGCCGTTTTGCAGAGGTTATGTGTGCTAACCAAAACCCGCCTCCACGAACAGGTGAAGAGCATACGCGTGGCAGGATACCGATTTTGTTAAACGTAGCGTAGTCCACAAGCTTGCTTGCCAAATCCAAAAGAACAAGCGCACCAATGTTGACCAAACAGTCAGAAAGAAAACACCTAGCGTTCATCCAGTACGTGCACTAAGTCCCACAAAGCTTGGTAAAGGCTACGAGCGAAGCTGGCGTGAGGTTTCGCTTTGGTCCGGTTTAAATAGGTGGAGGTGAGCAAACGAGTGAATGAGGAAGCAAATAAAGTAGTAAGGTTTTTAGCGTACAGTTATAAACCGAGTATACATGCCAAAGCATGTCTTTAGGGCGCTCGTGCAATGGCCAGCAATGCTCATGAATCTATCCGCGCGCCACCGCTGGTTCAACACCAACTGTCGGCAATATTTATTTATATTCATTTCATTTCTGCATGGGCCAGGTCAATCGCCGTCAAGGTCAAGCTTCACGCAAACTCGCTGGGCGGTTACAGAGCTCGTGAAGTAGGGCACTAAAATATTGTCGTAGAAAGCATCAGAAGAAGTTTGGTGTAGCGTTGGTGTACTAAATAGCATTTCGACGTCACGCGGCTACTTCTGTATCGGTGAGACGGAATGCTGCATAGCGATCCAATAAGTTAGCTCGAAAAAGGTATAGAGAATAAGTGACGCGGAAGCCATCTAGCAGCCGTACACTGTGTTGAGTGTGAAAACTGTGGAGTCGTTTTGAATCGGACCGCAATCATGCCAGGCATAAAAACGCGATATAAAGGCTAATTTCTGAATCCAGTACCAACTAAAGAAATGACATGTACATCAGCAGCCTGTCGATAGCTCTCTTCCGAAAAGGATACGCATGTCTTATTCAATTATGCTGAACAATTCCTCCAAGGCGTGCGGCTGTGCGGCTTTCTCTTATGTTATTTGAGGAATTTGTATGGAATGAACTTCTGTTGGGGAACTGCATCAACACATTTGAGTAGCTTGCGCCGATTAAATTTCTGCAGTGAAGATGATCACAAATGTTTGAGGAATTCGCATGGAATGAACTTCACTAGCGGAGCTACATCAGGAACTTTGATGACTTATTGCGTACTAGATTTCTGCAGTGAAGCCACATCAAGAACATTTGAGCAATTTGTATTGAATTTATTTGTGGAGTGAAACAACATCAATAATTTCGATGATATTATGCGGACTGAATATCTGTAGTGAAGTCACATGAAGAATATTTTAGTAATTTGTATTGAACGAATTTCTGGAGTGAAATGACATCAATAATTTCAATGAGTTTATGCGGACTGAATGTCTGTATTGAAGCCACATCAAGAGTATTTGGGCAATTCGTATTGAATGAATTTCTGTAATGAAAGTACATCAAGAACTTTGATGTGTTCGTGTAGACTGAATTTCTACAGTGAAATCACATCAAAAGTATCTGAGGAATATATATTGAATGAGTTTCTGTGGTGAAAATCCATCAATATCTTTGACGGGTTTGTATGGACTAAATTTTTGATGTAAAACCACATCAAACGTTTCGTGTGGTGTAAATAGAGGCCTCTCTACAAAATCGGAGTTTCTGTTGACATCCTGGTGAGTCCATAAGAACCCCATGAGAACTCAACAGAGATTCCATGTCCATTTTTGTAAGGGGACATAGATGATCAGCAATCCTTGCTTACTTGCGAGCCGCCGCGGTGGCTCAGTGGTTATGGTTACCGTTTAATTAGCACTCAGAAATTTGGATGCCCAATGCAGGAAATTGCCGGACGCCGCCCTTTCCTCCTCAGTGGTGATGCTAGCGCATAGCGGCTTGGGACCCAAATGATGAGACCTGCTTGCGCTTTGTGCGTGCTTTCTCTGGTTTCTCGCATGTTTCAGCTCTCTTCTCAATTCCCTCCGTCTGCAATTTTGAGATTTTGTTCGTATTAGGTTTTCCGCCTCTGTGAAGCATATTTTGCTGACTCGTGCCTGTGCTCTTACTGCAGCTTGGTACGCACTGTCGCGAATGAAGTCACAGTTTTGTTTGACGGCCGGAGAACTGCGCAAAGATGTCAAATGATTCTGCAGCTTGTTGTTGTTTATTTTGTGAATCATACTAATATTTACATGTTGTCACTAATTGCGAAGTGAGTACTGATTCATAAGTGTTGAGTGTTTCTAAGGGGTATTGGTCGATTATTGAAAAATTAATATTTTTGGAAGGACTAGAAACAAAGTCTGCCTCCCATAGTGCTTTCAATGAATAAGTAAATCGGTTCAGTAGCCTTGAGTTTGCCCCCCCCCCCCCCCCCCCCTTATTCCTGCGTCGAAGTTATGCAAACATTAAAAGCACGCTTCAAAGTTCGTGTAACTCACTTGACTCCATAACTGATATTGAGATGTTACTTGTGGCGTGGTGGTGCTATTTGTGAGAGGTGTGAACTAAGTTGTTGGTCCTATATGTTAACAATTGCACAGTGGTTGCACAGTGATACCGGAATTTGCAGCTTGAGGGTCTCCGCGCTTCTGATAGGAAAGGATTCTCAGTCATCGAGGCGTATGCACTCGGAATGAGGGCGCGCTTTCAGTTTTTCGGCGCGAACGCTAGATGCTCCGTCGCACACGGCAAGCTTCATCGGCAGCGTCAGCAGTAGCCCCGGCCACGGTTGCCGGGCAACCCGGACGCGTCTCCGGCCGCCCTCATGAATAAAAAAACAGCTGGAGAGCAGACGACAGATCCCTCGTTGCGAACGGAGCCGCAGGTGGGGGGGCCACCCTCTCCGCGGTTGGTTTCACCAAACTGTCCCTCCTCGCACAGCGTCTGACCGACGTTTGTGCCGACCACCGTGTGCCGACTTCATTGTCTGCCGCGATTCAGCGGGCGACCTGCCGTTATTGAGAGCTGCTCGAACGGCTGCCCTCAGCTGCCGCCGTTCCACTGCGCGCAACTAAACGTGCTGCAGGCGCCGACTCCCGCGGTTGAACAGAGCTCCGTTTTCTCTCCCATGGCTTTCGCTCCAACTCCGTGTATTGTAACGCGCTGCGTGAAGTGTAGTTGAACTTCGCAACTGAAGGTACCAACGCTTACTGCGAGCTCTGTGTGTAGTCCACTAGCGGAAAGAAAAAATAGCATAATGAAGAGAGCTCAATAGCGAAAAAGGAAAGCGTAAACAATTCTTTTACACGCCATTCTCAAAGTCCTCTACTTTGTCTTCTGCGCTTAACACAGCGAGTTTAATCGCTGCAAGGTATCGGATGTGTGTACCTGGATAGGCCTATCATAGCGATCGCGGCCTCTAATCTGCTGTCGGTGACGAGCATCCAATTGGGTGCTTTGCCCGCGCCAACTGTTGAGCGTGGTCTTTCACAATAAGTGGCCGACTAACAACGGTCCCGCTGCTCCCCTGGCCGGGGAAAGACAATGGGAGCAGCGGAGGAACAGTGGAAGCGTGGAAACGGTAGTGGCTTCGTCGTCGTGATTTTTGTTGCTCCCGGTTGTCGCTAGGTGGGGCGACGCGGGGGAGCCCGTGTCCTTTCCCGTTTTCTTTCGCTCCACCCCGACGTTAGGTGGGAGATGGGGGGGGGAGGCCTCCGGTCGATGACGTCACGCATCGTCTGCTGCTGCTGCTGTCGAACAGTGCGGGGATCCGTTTGGCGCGTGGACAACATCTGTCGCTTCCTTTTATATTGATCTTGTTACTCGGTGCCCTCGCCCCCACTTGTGTGCGGGCGCCGGGGAGCCCCGCGCGAACTGCCTGACGTCGAGAGTCGAAGCGCGCGCTCGATATTTGAACAGGGTTAAGGAGCTGCTGGCTTCTGCTCGTTGTCTCGCTTCTTTGCAACTGCGCGCGCTCTCTGCACTTTCGGAGGATTCTGTTTGTCCTGCGCGCGTTCGAGCCGTTGTTGTAAGACGCTAAAGTTAGCGCGCCGGCGTTAAACATAGCCCCGCCGGCTGGGAGAGGGCGCTCCCGCGGTCGGCGAGCGCGCGGCGGCGTCTCCCGGTGTTGCGGCGTCGCTTGGCAGATGCGCGTCGCCGTGCCTGCCCTGCTCGCGCCGCTCTTTTTGCTTCTGGCAAGGGTCTGCTTCTCTCGGCCTGCGACTGGGCGTGTCAGGCGCGGCGCAAATGCTCGCTCACTGCTGATTTTCGCGTATATCTACGCTATCAGTTTTCTTCTTTTTCTGCTGTCTCTGGATAGCCCTTTTCAGAAATTTTCGCCAAAGAAGGGAGATTTTCTTGCAGCCTTTCTGTGCAGAACACTACCAAATGCAAGTCTAGCTCTCTCTGTGTCTCTCTTGATTTGGAAGCTGCAGGCAGGTGTGTAGCTCAGTTTCTGCAGGGTAGTGAAAGCACATGTCCCGGTCATTTTGCGGTCATGTACAGAGCAGTTGGATCGTTAGTGTTAACTAACCCGCTGTTGTTCCTGTCACTGCGCCCTGTATACAATACTGAGTTTCACCAACGGCTCGGTCAAGCGAATATGCACGCAGAGAATTCTACTGCATCACCAGCAGCAATAGTGTCATTCCGTAAAATCCCGGCGTCAGCGTGTTGAGAGCAAAGGAGTGAAGCCCCCGCCCTCCAGGAGGCCGTGAGAGGAGTCCACCACCACACAGCCACCTCCACTCTCAACCCTCCAGATGCCCCCCCCCCCCCCCCCCCCCCCCCCAGAATTACATACATCTACCAGAAGCCCATGCAGCAGTGGAACGAAAAAAGTAATTCTGAAATCAAATTCAAAGATGCAATGTTGAAAGGCGACCGATGTAGTGCGAAAGTCAAAACGCCCGCTGCTGTCACAGCTTTCCCACATAGGCTAGTATGATGGTCGTCCGTCAATTTTTTAACAATTTACACTCCTGAAGCTTACCGTGATAAAGCGGTGCGAAACTCCACGCAGTACGAGTAAGACTTATAAATGCTTGAAACCTTCGTCACTTTCAGTACATGATACTTCGCCTCACGCACTTCGCCGTTGTTTGACGGAGACTCATTAACAATCACGCGTATGAAAGGCCGGCGTGGAATAAATCCACCGCAGTGCTTGCACGTCATGAACAAGTAAGAGAGAATTGTCCATCTGCACTTGTTCAGTTTTTGCAGGCGAGCAACCGAATTCACAAAACTGCTCCTACGCCGCCGTGGTGTCTCAGTGGTTTTGGCGCTCGGTTGCTGACCCGAACGACCCTGGTTCGATCCCGGCCGCGGCGGTCGCATCTCGATGGAGGCGAAATTCTAGAGGCCCGTGTACTGTGCGATGTCAGTGCACGTTAAAGAATCCCAGGTGGTCGAAATTATTCGGAGCCCTCCACTACGGCGTCCCTCATAGCCTGAGTCGCTTTGGGACGCTAAACCCCAATAAAACTAAACTGCTCCTACCTCTTCGTTCCTAAGATAGTTCTGCGAACGGTCAGCGACCGTGGAAATCATGACAGTTGACAAGACCATAGCACAAGCAGGCATTGGCTACTTTGATAAACCCCGGTGTGACGCTAGCACAGCGGCCAATCGCGGACCAGTCGCAGGGCTCGCACAAGGGCCACGCTGGCATAGCGTGCATGCGCTAGATGACAGCTTACTCCCTCTTTACTTTTTTCTTTGAGAGTGCAGAGCAAGGGCAGTAAATGAGGACGGAGCAGCTTGTGAATGCTGTCTTTTTTTAATTGTTTTTATTTCAGTTCCATTTCATCCTTTTCGTCCGCCTTTCTCAGTGGCAGATTCCGTGTTAGCGGGTGCTTGGTGTTTTACTGTATAAGGGCTTTGGCGTATGGAAACGTTGGTAGCGGGCGCCGTAAGGTTGTCATAATGACGTGATAAGCGCCTCGGAAGGTAGCAGTAATGCGAAAATGACTGACGACTTCGGGCAGGCATTCTCCATTCGTGTGCCGTGAAGCCGAAGTTGAATGCACGTCACTGCTAAGGTGAGCGAAGCCAGTGCGCGTTTCTCATCGTTCAAGCCCCGGCTCACTTTTCATTATCGCCGTTGTCATCCCACTTTCTCATGTCGTGTGCTATGCACACTTGCAGAGGGTGGGAGTCGGTAAAACGCTTCAAGGAAACTTCGAAGAAGTGTTACAATGCACGGTCGTCGATACCATGCCGACAGTGACTTTGTTTTCGGGTGTCGCACTAAGGATACATAAGACTAACAAGTCTGTTTTCGTTTTACCATAGTTGACGCTGGGAAGAGGCGTCGAGGAAAAGCTGTCAATTAAGTTATCAGTGAGGTGAGTGACGTGTAAGAAATTTAGTGTAATGCAGTGAATAACGAGCACGAAATAAATCGTGGAAGGCAAGGAATGGGGCAGTCTTTAGTGCGAAAGTATATCTAGCCGCTCACCTAGGGTTTCAGCGGTGCGTGTCTGTGTATGTGTGTGAAGCCTCTGAGTAGCAAGGATCACTGGGTCAGTGGACACCTCAAGCACACTGTGAGGTGGCGGTGGTGTCCACCTACAAATTTAGGCAGTTATGCGCCTTTCCTTTTCTCAAAACCAGCGGATGGTTTAGACGCCGTTGATTTTGAGGAGAGGAAGGGCGCATAACTGGCTCCCTCGCTCAGTGGACACCTCAATCATGCTTTGAGGTATACGTGGCAGTGGTGTCCACCTACAAAAAACTGTGCTTTCGTACAATATTATGTGCCTAGCAATGCTAAACCGCCACCCATTTTTTTTTCGGGGTGCCAAAACTGAATGGCGCAAACACCGAACGAAACATTTTTACTAAGTATAAGGCCAACCTGATCCATCACCTAGGTAAAATAGCTCTATTAAAGTAGCTCGTTGGTCTCGCATAGCTCGAAAATACCTCTGAAAGACGGGGACTGAAAGGAACGAGGCTCACTTTTTCTCGTTCCCTCCAAGGCTTTCAGTACTGTTTTTCGAAACTACCTAGTTGGATTAATAGACCGGTTCCGTTTGTTTAAATGTCGACGCCACACAAATCTGCTATGTTGTGTGATTGTCGTCCTCGAATGTCGAGCGTAGAATTGCCCACCGCAGCCATCAATAACGGAGATGACGAAAGGCAGCCTGAAGAAGCAGCAAATGTGCACAGTCTCGCAGTGTCAGACAGTCTCTGCTTTGAAGTGATGCCTCATAAATAATAACTCTGGAAGCTGTCTGTAGTTGTCAATCATGAGCTTGCATATATTTATTTCCCCTAACCAATCTTTTTTTTTTTCTTGCAAGCAAAGGGAGTAAATTAAACTCTCTGCATGATGAATAATAACAAAAAAAAAAGTCCCGATGGGCGCGTGTCTTTTATTAGGCGTCTCACGAGTTGCAAATTGGCTCCACGCGGTGGAGTCATTTAATTGCCGACCCGAGCGTGCTTCAGTTGCACAGATTCTCATGCGCTTCCAGAAGGCTGTGCGCGCAGCTAGTGGAAAGGGGGGAAAACTGCACCGCGTAAAAATTATCCGGTGCTATGAGAGAAGTCGAGTTCCGCTAGTCTCTGGCATTATTTATCGTATGTTCTGGCACTTTTTTTCATAGAACTTTCTTTTTATCCCGACTTATCGAGGTAGTGAAATTACTGTTCTTCGTTCTTGGAGGGGCCCCACTGCAGGGTTACTTTTACTGTATCTGAGTGTTATTTTTTTATTGCGAAAGCAATACTAGTTGCACTTTCAGCCCGGCGCGTAGCGAGGCCGGTAGCTACCAAATTAGCAGATTGGATTGGATTCGATTGGATTGGATTGGATTGGATTGTATTGTATAACCGATGCATCACCACAAGTCTAACCACAAGCACCACCACCAGCTACACTACCAGCTGAACCATGGCGCAGCTACGGATATTGCTTTCGCAATTAACGGGCTTAACCAAGCTAAGCCACAGCCAATTTTTTACGTTGAATGAAGATAATGGAAACTTTAAGCCGTCGACTTTGCCAGTGACGCGAGAGAAGCGCACCTCCTTCGTGCACCGTTTGCCTGCGCTCCTGAAGACGCGCGCCGCCACTCCAGTCCCAGCGGAGTCGGCGGCCGTGTCCAGTAGCAGGCCCGGTCGTGTCTGCGCTTGGCCAGCCCGCGTACGGAGAGGCGCGGCCCCGGCCGATTTTGGCGCACCGTGTAATTTTATTACGGACAAACGGGCCCATCAGGGGCAGCCCTCTCCACTCCCGTCCTCACGCACGCGCGCTGTCTCGCTTCCCGCTGCTCCGTACGCGTGCAACGTGCGTCGTGGCAGCGTCGCTGCAGTCCGGCTTGTGGTTGTTTACGCCGGAGCGATGACGCGAGGCCTGGTTTTGAAGCACGCGTGTGGGTTTGCGCTGAGGTACTTCGCGTAGTGCCTCCGCTGCGTAAGAAGAGGGGAGGAAGAAGCAGCGAAGAAGGCGTGCGTGCGACAATAAATGTGCGCGCCAGCGCTCCTGTTTCCGCAGCCTCGTGTTGCTGCCAGCCCTTTCCTTTCGCGGCGCTTTTTTTCGTCGGTCATTCATTACGGCTGCCGTTTGTTTTCGCCGAATCTGTCAACACGCACGCGGCGCCATTGTGAATGCGGCTGTCGCTGCAGTCACTTCGGGCCGCACGAGCGTGGTATACGCCCACGCTGGCTTCGTCTGGTCCCCCTTTGTTCGCCCCCACAATGAAACACGCGCCGTAGGAAATGGGGCTGGGGCGGACAGGGCTCTCGCAGGTTTTGAGGATGACACGTCGTACACGACAAAATCAGGACGGACCATTTTATTCACCATATCGTCCGTGTGTATAAAAAAAAGACATGGAAAAAGATAGGCGCTCGCAACAATATGATTGTCGTCTGCTAAGAATTTATACATGCTGAGAGCGAACATCCAAAGCGTTTTCTTTTAGAAAAAAGCATCTCAGGGCAGCGTGTCCGCTTTGAAGAAAGTTTATTTTCTTCTTCCCTTTTTTATTTAAATACCAAAATGCATTCGTGTGTGTGTGTGTGTGTGTGTGTGTGTGTGTGTGTGTGTGTGTGTGTGTGTGTGTGCGTGCGTGCGTGCGTGCGTGCGTGCGTGCGTGCGTGTGTGTGTGAGAGAGAGAGAGAGAGAGAACAGACAAGGGAAGAGAAATGCTGCTCTTGTTATGACATGCATTTGAAGCAAGCCAACAGTCATCGAAACCAAGGAAAGCGTAGGAGAATTTTTCTGCCTTTCTTTATTTAATTCGTGGTGTTAATTATTGGGAAAGGAACACCGTAATAATCTTATGGCTTAAAAATTATTGTTTAGATAGTATGAGAAAAAACAATCACATACCGCGGCTGGATCTCATTTCCACGACCTCCGAATTCCGCATGCGGTGCTCTAACAACTAAGGCGCCTGTCCCATCTTCCACTCTTTCGGGGTTATCTATATTGCATGTATTGTAAGCTAACCTTGGGAATGTTCACCAGCGCCACCTTCTCCACACGCTCCATACATGGCCGTGTGCGCAAGAAGGGTGTAGGTTATCCATATTGGCGAGGTGAGCTTGGGAGGATGAGAAGAGGAAGAAGCTGCAGGCGGATAACGAGGCGATAGCCTTGACGCAATAGAGCGAGCTCCAGCAGGTAGAAGAAAAGCAGAGGGAAATCGCGGTAATCCGTCACAAATGGCAACCGCGCAATCCATCGGTGGTGGTGCATTTCTGCAGCACACGTGTGTTTAGAGGGATTATCTTTTTTTTTTTTTTTCATACGAGATCAGGTTTTAGCGGCCGGGCTCCCAGGTTGTAACGGTGGTTAGGAGGCGCGAGACCGGTTCAGCCGTTCTCACACAGTTGCTTTCCTGCAAGTGCTGGTAAACGACAAGAGAGCCCTGTCGGGCCCAGTTAACGAACCGCGTACAAACGCGGCGCAGACTGTCATCTTCACTCGACGACTTCCGCTTGCCTCAGTAAGCCTGTTTCGACGACTGAAGCCAGCTGTTGTACGAGAACATCGGCGTTGCTTGCAAGGGTAAAAATGAACTCATTGTGTAGCCGTGCGTTACTTGTAACACAAAAGTGACCAACTTTGGTTTCCATCAACGTGTGCATCCGTGCTGCCGATTGTCCCTTCTTGGACAAGCTGCTTCACGAGCTCATCTCAGTCGCGCGTGCTTCTTTTTTTTTTTATGCTTTACACTCGAAAATTTTTGGCGCAGTGCGTGCTTGTTCTTTTCCGCAAGGGGTGTGCGCGTCGTCGCGAGCATTACTGCTCGTTTTGATAAGTTATTGGTTCGTGTCCCGATTTAGTCCAGAGAAATGTCAGCTGGACCCTTTGAAGCGATGGCTTCATGGCAAGAGGCATTCTGAAGGGGACGTCTTTCGTGCCTACCCCGAAGCCAGCCCACGTACACGCGCGCACAGATTCGCTTTTCGCTTCTATCAACCGCATTTCTGAGCGCATGAACATGTCACTGCGATCGTGTGCGGGCGTCTTATTCTGACCCTTCTTTTCTCTCTCTAACGGCGCAGGCGGCGGGGAGGAGGAGCGCGTGCTTTTCCCTTTACCCTGAATGCAAGGACTCCTCGGAACGTCGCTCCACCACCGGCAAAAGTGAGTCCACGCTGCTGCGCATACTCGAGGGCCTCTCCTCGTTCGCCCCTGGCCACCCAGAGGAACGCGCGGCAAAGCGCCGAACCAAGGCTGCGGCGTCTGTTAGTCCGTCGGTGTACTAGTAAGAGGAGACTCGACGCAGCCACTCCGCCGAAACCGGATGACGGGGCCGACCTGCGCGGCCCCTGTCCCGATGTCGGCCCGTGGCCTTGGCCTATTGCGAGCACGTATAACTTGGCGTGTTTTGTGGAATGCCACCAACCACTCGGCATCCTCGCTGTCGGCGCGTACGCCGCAAAATCAGAAAGAAAAAAAAAATGAATTCGTTCACTCGCGGGTGGCTCTCCGCTGTGCGGGGTTATCGAATACGTTGCTGCCATGAAATGCATTGCGCACGTGCGTGAGACTTTCGTCCCTAGTTGAGCAGATCAGTCCGTACCTACCCGGTGTTTGTGGGACCTTTCGCTCTGGGGCCGAAATGAATGCCTGCCCCCTGTGCGAGTTTCGTTCCTTTCGGTAACGGACCAAAAACAAGAAAAAAGAGGAAAGGAAAACTATTGGCCCATTGGGTGATAAACACAGCGTGATTGGTCATTGAGTAATGATTGCAGGTACTAGCCGCGCGAGGGAAGCAAGAATTAAACAAACTCGATTGCCTTCAAAGCAGAAAAACAGCGTAACTAGGAGGGGACGGGAGGCGTACTCAATCAGCTGAGCTTCTCTGCGAAGGCTTGGAGACAGTTAGTACTCTGTTGTCGTTTCGCTCAACTCAGCAGTAGGATTGCGCTCTGCGCCTCTGTAACTGGATCTGAAGTGCTAATGGGTCAAAGAGTTGCCTTAATTAAATAACATATTTGTTCCGTCTTTTTTCTGCCGCCGCGGTGGCTCAGTGGTTATGGTGCTCGGCTGCTGACCCGAAAGACGCGGGTTCGATCCCGGCCGCGGCGGTTGAATTTCCTTGGAGGAGAAATTCTAGAGGCCCGTGTACTGTGCGATGTCAGTGCACGTTAAAGAACCCCAGGTGGTCGAAATTTCCGGAGCCCTCCACTACGGCGTCTCTCATAGCCTTAGTTGCTTTGGGACGTTAAACCCCATAAACCAAACCAAACCACACCAGCCGCCGCGGTGGCTGAGCGGTTATGGTGCTCGGCTGCTGACCCAAAAGACGCGGGTTCGATCCCGGCCGCGGCGGCTAGAATTTCTTTGGAGGAGAAATTCTAGAGGCCCGTGTCCTGTGCGATGTCAGTGCACGTTAAAGAACCCCAGGTGGTCGAACTTTCCGGAGCCCTCCACTACGGCGTCTCTCATAGCCTTAGTCGCTTTGGGACGTTAAACCCCATAAACCAACCAACCAACCAAACCACACCAAACCAAACCGTCTTTTTTCTGGAAAGACACCATCTGGTGCGCGGCGCAGATGTTTTGCTCTACTGATAGCCGGATGGTGCCACTTAAACGAGCGTGACTAAAGGTAATCGTGCAGGTTTTGCGCAATGCTATAGTCTGATACAACTCAAGAACGAAGCTGCTTTCAGAGGAGGTCCTCCCGATTCTCATGACGTCACGGTTAAACCCCTGTCGCGCTAGGTTAATTCGCAGTTAATCTCCTGTAACACTATGACAGGGGTTTAACCGCCGCTTAGCCGTGTCATCATGAAAGTAGGGCGACGCTATTGGCCGGAGGGCTTCCTTTGATGAGGCATCTGCCGCTTCGTCATTGCGTTGTGTCCGAGTGTTATATGAAAACGCGTGCCAAAGAGCGGCGCTTGCCACCCGACGGGTCAGTTCCTTTTGATGCATACATGTTGCTGTCGACCTGAAAATGAGCACAGCCGCATGAAAGCACAAGAAAAAGCGTTGCCTGTTCTTGGTGGTTTAGTTCAGTAAAGGTATCTCTACTACCGAGTTGCCGAGTGCACCGAGGCTTGCACTAATGGTTTTATGCTTTAACTCCCACTATTGACCAGTTTTCAGACCAGCATCGTTAGTCTCGTGTAGCGGCTGTAGTCATCGGCATAAGCGACAACTGTTCGCTAAGTAGCGGAGTTATTCCTCCATGACCCGACAAGAGCTTTACAGCTGTGCTGAGCTCTTACTTATGCAACTACACGGTTGGCTCTGCTTGAAGCAGCGCTGTCAATCTGTGTACGTGATAGGACGCGTGCTCGCCCGTACGTGTCAGTGGGGTGCGCTTCAGGCAACGCTAACGGGCCCTATACATACGCCACGCAGTCACGTGATTGCTGCTAGCGTTCGTTGACGTGGAATTCTTCCCCGAGAGCGACACCAGCCTCTGCATACGTGGCTTGAGCGCGCCGGAATGTGACGCCGGATGCAGGCAAGCGTTGTTGGGCTCGAGCCGGAGGCTAAACGTGCAGACATCTACACGTCGGCAGTCTCCGCTTTGCTGCATAAAGGCTTTTGTGGTGCGGCGCAGATGGGATGCAGTGTCATCGTGATGGCTGCAGGCGGAATGTCGATGCCTTTCTTTTTACAGCGTGAGATGTGTCTTTTTTTTTTTCTTCTTCTCGTGAGTCGAACTACGCGAAGAAAAAAAAGAAAAAAGCGCTGGCAGTCGCATAACGGGAACACTTTCAAGTGTGCATTATTATAATACCCGTTCTTAAGGTCACTATTTGCATCGCGTGTGTTCTCCAGTTGTCGGGGGGAACATTAAGGTTTGGTTATATGTACATTTTTCGCACTCGAGAGAATTGTCCTTATGCTGTCCTCTCATCAACCTTTTCTATACCTCACCATTCAAACAAAAAATGTACAGGTATCTTTACGCTGCTCATGTAAGGCCGTGTAAGATTTAAGACCGCGCATATCTAGTCATCAAAACGTAACTAAATACATATGGGGTCTCTCCATTCGCGCCGGTCCAATGTTGGACGGAATCCCCCGGTGGGGAGTAGATTTGTAATGAGGGAGTAATTACTCATCTGCATCCACCCAAGCGCAGCCATATACGGCTGCAAAGAAAAGCTAAACAGCTTTCTCAGAAACCTCATAGTTGAAGAAAAAGGCGTTCTGGTCCGGATTTATAGCCGTGTGGTTGCGCTTGGGTGGATGCAGATGAGTAATTACTCCCTTATTCCATTTATGCCGGCATCACTTTTCCACTGGCCGCTTCTGTATTTTTATCCGTTTTCTTTTTCCGGTTGATGCATTTTATTTAGCGCACTACTCTCCCACTGCCACTTTCCTTTATTTTCTCTTGTAACTTTCCATGCTCTCTGCCTACAGTGTTAAGAACTACCGAGTAAGAAGCCATTTGGCGTTAACCTATTGCTTGTAACCATAGTAGACACCCTGTGGTTATGAGACAACTCCCTAGACTACCTTCTGCGTTCGCATATGTTCTTTCATGCGTATGCCGTCGCGTTTATTTACACGGATATGCGGACATGTCTCTTGCAGCTTAAAGAACTCGCACCTCCACGAAGCCGTGGGAGGAACCTGCTGCGGTGGTGAAAAGTAGCGCCGACAGCAAAAGTGGTTCCTGCACTACGCACCACTGCTACAGAGTGCAAACTGCGCATTATGCGGTCAGCGCCGAATCGTTGCAGGTTATATTTAACGCGGCTGTGCGTGGCAAATTGCTTTCTGTCCGGTGCTGTCGGTGCTGGCTCCAATGGTTTATCTTTCCAGTGTTCTTTGAGTACCGCTGCCGCGATGTGGCAAGAAACAAAGAACACACCTGCAAGAGCAAACATAACAGCTTTGCGGCAGTGTCTCGGGGAAGATTAAATTGTAGCTTTTTCGGTGTAACTGTCGCAGCTCACGTAGCGGAATGCATGCGAGGGCCACTGCTGTCTCAGGGTGCGTAGCCCCGTTCACAGCAAACGCGATCAGTGTTTTTGCGCAGCGTCAGCCAGCGTCCTACACTGCGTGTCACTCTTGATACGCCGAAGAGTGGCATGCCATTGGTGCCGCTGCCTTGTCACAGCGAGCTGAGCGACCAGAAACCGAGCGCTGGCGGCGTCAGTCTGACCCTCGCTGACGGCTGGCGAAAAAGCCCATCAGCGAGTGACGCCTCCGCTCTGGAATGCGCCTTCCCCGCCCTGCACGAGTCCTTGCGAAGTGCGCTTAGTTTTTTGCGCTGTTTATTGCCAGCGCAGGTGAACGCCGTGTCTGCAAGCGCACCAGCTGGGCATACAAGCGGTGCTTCTGGTGAGTCGTGAGATCCTCGCGCGTATCGGTGCGCGCCAGGTGATAAAATTCATTACGTTGCATCCCAGGTCGCTTTAATTAAGCACGGCCGGTACTGTGAAAGTTAAATTCGCCCGTACCGGCGTAGTGTTTTTCGAAAGTTCTCAGTCCGCTTTGCGCGGTGCGGCGGAATGGTCGCTGAGCCGCGCGGAAGAGAATAACGCCCCCTGGATTCCTAGAACGCTGTCGACGTGGAGGGCACGCAGTCCGTTTTCGCTGCACGAAGCGTTCTCGACGGTCAGGAGAGCAACTGAAGGCCCATGACTCGATGGCTGTTTTGTCCACATACTTGAAGTGACCGAACAGTTTGCGAAAGCTTGGTTTTTTAAACGGCGGTGAAGCATGGGCCCGCATCCTCCTCCGCCCTCCTTTTCCGCTTCTTGCTGAGTTGTCCCATTCTGGAAGGGCCAAAAGGAAGAGCTTTCGTGCAGTGAGTGCGTTGCGAGTGCCTGTTGCGCTTATTTATTTATTCGTAGGCTGCTTTAGTGAACGCTCATGTCGGTTTGACATTTCTTCTGTCGTCCATCTATCGCGCTGGCCGAGGTGGTCCAGCGGCAGGGCTAACTCCATTCGCAGCTTCCCTCTCGTTGCTCGTCCCGTAGCGATGTGCCAGGGTGGACGGCAGCTTCGGCGGCCTCTGTGCATGCGTCAGCGCCTCTTGCGCGGACAGGTGCGTTGCCCAACCGAGTCCTGCGTGTCGCCATGCGCGGTAAACCTGAAGGAACCGAACAGCACCCTTGAGATCTCCCTCCCCGTCCTTCTGCGGAGCGTTGCAGCGGCACCTCTGGCTCGAGTTCCGTCAGCGTGTGCGCGCTAATAACTGGGGGCCGACTGTCCCCCGCTTCCTCCGGCCTGAGCCGCCACGCGCGCGCACTAAGGAAATTGCCTGAGGAAATTACTGACATCTAATACGCTTACCACCGCCGGTTCGCGTCGACGCCGCTTAGCAGAGAGAGGGAGAGACGAGGGGAGAGGAAATGATGTCGGTGTAACCTCACCTTGCCTGATTGGATAACTCGCGGAGGACGCAACGGTTTCGCCTTTAGCAACAGCAAAAAACAAAAAAAAAAAAGAATGGCGCTAGGCATTGTGTTCGTGGCGCACGTATATTATGCGCATTACAGTTGCAACACTCTCGTTCCGATCCTGTCTTTGGGGGGAGGTGCGTGAGCAGTATCATAACGCGTTCAAGGTTAACTTCAAGGCTCCGCGCTGATTACATCATTACGCTCATCACGGTGTGCATTGCGTACTCGCGCTCTTCAGTGATAATACTAAACGACCGCCGCATCGCGCGCGCGCTCGCACGTGCTAATTGAGCGCGCCCACAGTGCTTGCTTGCTCCCTTCGTCTCACCCGCTCCTGTCCAGGAATTGATGCCCCTCTGCGCGAAGGTGCTTTCGTTTTCCTTTTGGACAAGTGTGTTCCTCCGAGCACCTCATAATACTGCTTGCCGCTTTTTTCTTTCTTCTCTTTTCTTTTTTTTTTTTGGGGGGGGGGGATATTTTCTGTTATTCTTTCGTTTATTGAAATGTCTGACAGTTGCGTACAAGCTGCGATCACGGACGCGACGCGCAGAATTTTCCTGCCCAGGAAATTTTGCTTTATTATGGTATGGCTAGACTTATCAAAAAGAATTGAAAATAGAGCGTCCCTGCCTGTGCCGCTTGAGTGTAACGGGCTTAAACGAATTAAAAATGTGATGTAAAGGATATAGCTAAAAAAAAATGCGTAGCAGGAAATAAGATTAAAATAAAGTGGTAAAAGGGAATACTACTTTACGCGGAGCCAGAGCCAGTTAAAGGTTTGGTTTGGTTTGGTTTATGGGGTTTAACGTCCCAAAGCGACTAAGGCTATGAGAGACGCCGTAGTGGAGGGCTCCGGAAATTTCGACCACCTGGGGTTCTTTAACGTGCACTGACATCGCACAGTATACGGGCCTCTAGAATTTCTCCTCCAAAGAAATTCTAGCCGCCGCGGCCGGGATCGAACCCGCGTCTTTTGGGGTCAGCAGCCGAGCACCATAACCGCTGAGCCACCGCGGCGGCCCAGTTAAAGGGGATGGAACTAAACGGGAAAAGTTCAAAAAAAAAAAAGTAGCGAATATTAACAGTTTCTTGCTGTATTGGCTATTGGAAGCGTGAGAGTGAACTGCACCTATAGAAGAGGCTAAAAAATGCGTCAAAATAACACTGGCTGTCTTGAATTGTAATTTCGCAATCCATTCCTTTGTCTCCGTGCCCCTGGTTAGGAGGTCCGGCTTTGTAGATGAGTTGGCGACTGGCCGAGTCCTTGCGAGCTGTCAGCCCTAACGTCACAAGCGATAGGTGCCGACAGTAAAAGAGCAACACAATGGATAGGTAGGAGGATGGTTATAAATTAAAGCCTCTGGGTATGTCTTAGGCATATTGGTGCTCGCTACACCCATTCTACCACAGAAGCAATACGATGGCCACACAGTGACCATGACTTCTCTTATAGGACTGCTGCTGCTACTTTTCCGTTTTCTTGTGTTCCTGCTTCCGTTCTCGTAGCCGTGGGACGGGTTGTTTATTGTCGCGCATGACTCTGCAGCCTGAACCGAAGCCTCCTCGATTTCTGTACCAGCCAGATATCAGCCGGCTTCGACAAGTCAAATACTCTCCTATATAGCCCTTTCTTGGGCTCTCTCATTTCGCTAGCCTTCGTCCCAGCTCCGCCAGTGGCTCCTCCGCACGTGCACTGAGAGGGAAGTGGCACCCTATCACTCCATACCACGGCAAATTGGCGAACGAATGCCAGCAGCTCGCGCTATGATGTCAGCCATTGCACCCCATTACTGGCTCCACGTAGCGGCGAGTATAAGGAACAGAAGTGCCCAAACCTGTTCTCATTGCGGAGCAGGAGATATGGCTGACACTGAAACAGGGGAGGCGCTGCCTGAGCCATACTTTATGCCCTGGGTTTGACCACGTCGCAGCACGGATAAACGGACAAGGAAACGCGGTTAGGCAAAACATAATAAAGTGAACCTGCGTGTCACTGACTATCGGGGCTGCCTGGATAAGATCCCCTTTTGTCTCGCCTTATCGCAGCCGGTGCCGCGCAGCGCGCGTGGGAAAGGTTCGGGCACCCGAACGGCCCGCGGCAACAAGAGCCCGTTTGCCACCGGAAAGTTCAACAGGGCACCTTGATATGAATTTCGTGATAGAGTTCCGCGTTTGCGTGAAACGGAATAAAGGTATTTAACGGGACATTCCGTGAGGCGTCCTCACATGGGAAAGCCACCGACTTAGCTGCAGGCCAGTAGGGACGTCGTTCAGAGGGTGAGAGAATTCGCTCCATCTATGGCGCCCGTCTCAAAGACAACGGCACGTTGTCGGTGCTGCTGCTCCTGCTGCTCTTCGAAATCCGGCTGTGCATTCTAGGGCTCACCATTTGTGCCGGTTCAATTAGGAAGTCCTTGTAACACGAAATAGTACGATATCATTTTCTACAAGCCTGAGCACCTTGAACCTATGCAAAGCTATCGGTGAAGAGGTGGAGGGGACATACGGTGCGCGTGGTTGCTGCTACTCTAGGTTTATGTATGCAGTGGCGCAGGAGCGTGACGTGTGGTGCAAGTAGCGCAGTTTTCCTTGCTGGTTGGGGTACTAAGAGTGTTGTCAGTTCTACAGACTGGCACCCACGTGCAACGTTTTAAGCACAACCGTTAAAAGGCGTCGAAATGTCCGAGATACCACCCCACCACCGGAAATTTCACTTCCGGCGTTTCCAGCGGGACCCCCGGATGGCCGACGTGCAGTAAGTACTGCCCACTGCTTCTTCGACCTCGAGCGTCCGGCATCGCGCAGCATGCGGAAGAAACGCGCAGTGAGCGAACGGTACCAGGACCCGCTCTTTCTCCGCGGCACCCTTGGAGCGGATGCCTCCAGAAGGACGCATCCACTGGTGGTCGCTGACGACGCCTGCTGGCCGCTTCCTCTTAGGGCCGATTCCTCTCTTCTCTCTCGGCCGTTGGTGGCAGATGTAGAGAGGCGTCTTGAAGCAAGGGAAGGAAGGGACCGGAAGCTGGCAGCGCGAGGAGGACGTGCGGCGAGCGACGCCTTCCCTGCCTGCCTCGCCTCTTTGCCCCAGCGATGCATATGCGGTCAGTTCGCGACGGCATCATCGTCGCCTCGATAACGAGCTGGGATATCGTGCTCCGCAACGACTGCGGCCGCTCCTGTGAAGCAAACAAGAGGGAGGCTCCGCGTTGGAAGCCCTCGTAGCACGCGAAGGCATCCTCGCAGTTAGGTTGACACGCGTATCCGTCCGAATTTGTCCTTATTAGAGCCAACTGTTCATCTGTATATAGTTTATAATGTCACTGAATAGGCTCTCCACCGAGAAGACGTGCCCGGGAACGGAACAACGACGCCTCAGTTTTCCCTTGGTTCGCGAATCCAGGTTATTTCCAACTTGGATTCAAGTGCAAATCTGAAGGTGATTACCTCGGAGCACCGGCATGCCCGAAGGATTCTAGCAAATGGAATGTTCTATAGGAATACGACCGCCTCTCAGCTTCAATATAAACGTGCCTTCTAACTGCAGTCTTTAAATGTGTATTAATTTATTTACCTAATTAAAGCACTTACCATAATTATTCTAACACTTTGTTTCTGCCTGGTTGCATAAGCTACGTGCATAAGTGGCTTTCGTGTACATCTCACCGTTTGTTTTTGAAAAAAAATCCTGGAAGCCTAATTCTGAAAAGCGGCGGACGCGGTCTGTCTTTTTAAGGCGAAAGCCTTTAATAGCCCATCGTTGTCCATCCGTCCGTGCGCGAAAACTGTCACACTATAGCTGTCAGTCATCCTGATGACGTCGTCAGTGGTGTAATACGCCGTAACCAAAATCATTGAATTCATCGTGGCATAGTATGTCGTAACCAGTAATTGGCAATTAGTCATTAGGACTGTCTATATAGGAGCTAAAAATCGCACTGGCTTTCATTGTCATTTAATGAAGAAAATCCAAGAAACATTGTCCCAAATCTCGCATTTTTTAATGTGTTTCAAAAATCGAAGGAAACAAAACGCATTCCCGATTTTTCTGAAAATTTCTGAAACAAGTCTCTAGGTGGAGGCGAGAAAGAATGCGAAAAAACATGTTGCACTATAGTGTTTCCAACATAGTTATCAAAGTTCGAACCTGCATCTTCTCAAGCGTCGGCAGAAGCGCCTAAATGTAGGTGCGGAAGCGGCGAATACTCCGTCCGCTGATCTAAATTTTCCCTAAATGCCAGGACTGATACCTTTTCCGTCAAGAGGGAGCATACCTAATTACATTTTTACGGACCTACACCGATCTCTGATGTAAGCAGAAGGCAGCGGCGCCGCTATCGTCGAGTGCGGCTAACAGCTGGAGATGAGGTCCATAGCAATGCATGTGAACAAAAGTTTTCAATGCAATTTTGTAATTTCACAGTGCACGTATGATGGCGTGCGCGTCTCCAGGCCCTCGCTTTGTCGTTGCTCTGCAGGCGTACCGTACACCTCTTTTGTTTTTGATTTAAAAATACATATTTTAAGCCCATTTTCATTTAGATCGGTTTAAGCCTATAATTGCTATGCTGTAGAAGGCATTCCGTCATATTTTTCAGAGCGCAGAGCTTAAGCACCCGTTCGTGGGTTCAGCGCCCGTCGCCGTTGCCGTCGGCGTAACCGTGCGCTGGACATAAAAACACAAACACGTGCGTGCCGCGCAGGCGCATAAAGTACCGTTGCTTGCTCAGAGATCGCGCCAGAGTCGTGCGCGCCGTAGCGCACCGAAAGCAAACGGAATCACACCCGCGTGAGCCGCAGAAGGTCTCAGGAGACCAGAAGCTTGGAGGAACGACCCCCCCTTTTTTTGTTTACCCACGAAGAGCGCGTTGTGTGTGTCGCTCGCGCGCGGCGACGCCAAATCGAAGAGAAAAAATTCGATACCTCTGGAAACCTCACTTCTCGCCTTACCAATGGCGACTCGAGCATGGCGGGAGGGTGAGAGAGCGTTTGCGCGTCCTATGTATGGATGGCGTTTATCGCCGCCGGTCAGCCTCATGCAGTTAGGTCCAGCTTTGAAACACGCAAAATCAAAACACCTGAAGTGCTGCGCTCAAATTTCGAATTGGGAATCGTCGGTGAATTTTCTTTAATTTCTTTTCGCTTTCGCCTGTCAGAGGGACTCCAAAATGATAAAAGGAGGTCGTCCTTCGTTAACAAAAGCCGAGCACGAAAACCAGCACACATTGGAGTGTTTTAAAAACACATTGGCTTTGAAATTACGTTTTCAACTTCCATATTATATTCTAGGATGTACTCGGCCTCGCAGGTACACTCTGAAATAAAAAAATTACATTGAAAGCTTTTGTTTGCATGGATTCCTGTGGGCCGCGCCCCCAGCTGTTTCCCGCACCCAGCGATAGCGGCACCACCGCATCCTGCTTACGTCACAGGTCGTTGTTTGTCCATAAAAATGTAATCAGGTATACTCTCTCTCGGCGGAAAAAGGTATTTTAAGGTACTGGCACTTGGGAAAAATTTAGTGCAGCGGACGGAGTATTTAGGCGGTTCCGCCAATGTTCGAGAAGCTACAGTGTGCTCTGATAACCGACATTGTTGCAAACAATATCATGCGGCATGTTGTTTCGTATTCGCTTTTGTTTCTTTCTATAGAGACTTGCTTCAGAAAAATTATGGATGGGTTTTTCTTTAGATTAAGAAAAAAAAATACTGCTATATTCAGAAGTAGCAGTTGGGACAATATTTCTTGGGCTTTCATTTCTTGTATAGCAATGAAAGTTGGTAAACTCTTTTAGCACCTAGATGCTTATCTATTCTGCCAATTGGAAGGAGGTGTGCCTCATGGTCACGGAGAAAAAAAAAATAATTTTTGAAACTAGCTTCTCTTGAGAGTTGTGTTTTTGAAATTTCTTCTAGGAAGCGGTAACTTCCTAAGAACGACGGAAATAAGCCTGACATAATCTTTCTCGTCTTTGCTTTTAGCACGCCAAATATATTCATCATAGTTTGTATATTTCGATTCGTACGTCATTTAAAAGTTGCGAAAGAGCGCTGCGCGCGAAAATGCTGCCTCTGCCACGACGTCGTTCATATTTTTTTTTTCTCCCGAAATATTAGCGTTCTCACAAAACGGAATTCGCGGTTGTCCTACTGTATAATGAGTGCATAACATAAAAGGAACAAACTGAAATTTTTAAATAATTAGGCAGTTTGATCTCTGGCGGAATCACTCCCGGTCGAATTTGTGTACTGCTTAGTCGGCCTTTCGCGCTGGCTACCGCTGCCTATAGGGCGACTGCGCGCCGCTGTTTTCCAATATCCGGGTCACCTGACCTTTGCTCAGCTATTAAGAACGGCTATTAATAAGAACTATTAATAACAGCCAGCCACGCTCGTATTCACGACTTTGTGCTTGGCAGCTGCCGAAACTTCTCGCACCGCCTTATCGTGTCTACACAGAAAATCCAATGCGGCCTCATATAAGTTCGTCAATGCATTGCTTGCGCATTGGCTTTCCTTTTTCTGTATAGTACGCCTATAACACAACCCGCGCCTTTTGAACCTTACTTCTTCCTAGAATCCTTGCTCTGTCAAATCGTGGCTCTCACTTACACGTGTCAACATGCATGGCCAAATTGGCATATTTATCGTCATTATTTTCGAGTTTTTCGTCATGCTTCCTAAGAAGGTCGTATACATCGGACCGCATACGGCACCGCAAACTTTCGCATTAGCGTTCTTCGGTGCACGGGGATGAACGGCTGCGACCGGCGGCTGTCCTTTCTTATCCGCAAGTCTAGCAAACTCTGATGCTTTTTGCGGTATGTACCCTGCAGGCCGAACAAAAAGGTTGGCATGATACCTAACTTTTTGTTGTTGCTCGGGGAGCTTGCTTTAGTTTCATAAGGATGATGCACGATTTTCTCGTCGAGTGGCTTGTTGAGTTCAACCAAGACGTAGCGAAAAAAAAAAAACAAAAGACAGGAGCCCCTGTTCGAGCTTGACAACTTCGCGACGCGTAGCGTGTTGCCTCTGGTGGCAATGCTCTTCTCGCCACCGAATGAATACTGCAAGATTAAGCCACCGGACATGGGCGTTATTCCCGCGCTCAAGATGTCCTATAGCATCGGCGCTACATTACAGCGCGTCCTGATAGCAATTGTTGGATACGTTCCGGTTCGCATATCTTTGTCCGCCGGTGTGTAAACGATTAAGGCCATGTCAATGGGACTAACGATTGAGCGCATCGGAGATTGGTCTCCGTAAAGCAAGGTTTATGGGCCAAGAAACGACTAAAGACGCCATTGATCATGCGCGTGAATAGACGGATGTCGATTTATAACAACGCGTTGTTGATGCAGAGATGGCCGCACATGACTTCGCCTAGGATGGTTTTGTGAAGTCTGGATCATGACGCCGGCGTAGAAAAGTGATACACTGACGGAGCCATTGTACGCAAAGTGTGAGCGCTCTCCGACTGCCAGGAATCTGATGACGAGGAGGCTGACCTGCCACCGGTTGCCATGAACGCTTTAACTGCGATTAGTTAACCCGTGTACTTAAAGCAGCTTGTGGCTTGGCCTCGGCGAGGAACATACGTATGACCACTCTGGAGAGCTTTAAAAGCACCGTGAAATAATCTCCTTCGAAGAAGCTAACACAAGCATAACCAACTTTTCTTAGACTTCGTATTTTGAGACTCGGTATTTCTAGCTGTAAAATGAAAAGTCCGCTTATTACGAACCTCGGATACAACGAACACAGTCCGCGTGACTATCAGGCTCTTAATTAGTGGGCTCGACTGTATATCACCTTGCGGCAATGAAATGGGTGAAAAGTCACGCAAGTCCTTCAGTACAGGTCTGAAATTTTACGGAGCAAATGCCTTCCCGATTGCAAATAAAGTGACGTTATAGTCTTTTAACCAATAATTGCAGCTTAGACACGTCTGTTTCCAACCATAGCTGCCTTTCCCTACCGCTAGGAACATTACCAGTAAATCGGGACCAGCGGTTATAGTTGCCCTGGCTGCCACTGCGTGGCGCATGGCTTTGTACATTCAAAAATAACGCGTTGACGTAATCTGTGACGTAAGAAAGAAAGAGAATGACAGAATGGCTGAAGAACAGAACACGATAGGCCGCTAGGCTTAGCGGCGCTGGCTGGGCGCTGTCCCGAATTCCTGGTAATGCTGCACCTGCCGACATCCTGTGCGGCGGCGATGGTCGGGTGCAATTGACCCGATAATCGGGGATGCGCTCGGCGGTTTCATGTGCATGTCTAACCAGTAGCGAATATATAGGAGGCCATCTAACCCCCCCCCCCCCCCCCCCCCCAAATGAAAAAATTTCAAGGGCAGAACCATACTGAGCCCTCATTTCTTTCCGACGAAAAGTGTTTAACGAGTACATTGCGCGAATAAGACCACCCCGTTCAAGTGTTGCCTATAAGTCGGCCACTTGTTATGGCCTGCAGACCGCGAATCGCGCCGGCTGCGAGTCTGCCAGCGACGTGATAAGACGTCACTGTAACACGTGACATCACTGCTGCTTTGCGAAACAGCTTTAGGGCAACTGATCCGAAGCAGCATAAAAAAAAAGTGTGATCGATCAATCAGCGCACTCTGAGGGAAACAGGCTTTAATGTGAGCTGCGTTTTTGCGCTCGTTCGTTGAGGTCCGTGCGGCGGAGAGGAGCCCCGCCACTTCCGCGCTCGTCCCTTCCATTGTGCGCGCAATCAGCGGGCGACCGGTCGCGCGCGTCTCGCTGGTGAGCGATGACGGAGGCGGCGCGCGTGTGACGTAGTCGGCGCTGGTTTTCGACGCCGCAGGTGCGCTGTCAGCGGGCGCTCGGCAGGGAAGGGCTGTCGCAACAGTTGGATTGCACAGGCATATCAGATCGAATGCGTCTCTCCAATATCAGCCACCGCGTCTAATTTGGCTGTCAGGCGCGCTGTCAGCGGCCGGAGGAGACATGCGTGACCTGGATGCGCCCGACAGCAGCAGCACCGCCGAGAGAGAAAAGCCATTCTGTTCGCCTCCTTTGCTCATAAGTTATTTCTTTCGCGGGATGAGGTAAGGGGTGCAGGGTGGTCAGTGGCGCCTTCCGCCGACCCCTGCGCTGCTCCGGCCCGCCAGTCTCGTTTGCTGCCGGCCTGAACGCTATCAGGGTCAAAGGAAAATGCGAACGGCCTCTCAGCACCTCCGAGTAGATTGGCCGACGCTTTCTTGGGCGTCACAATCTACGGCTGTCGCTGTCGCGACGGGAGACGTCGGGCCACTTTTCCCGCGAGGCTAACGAAATGGCGCCGAGTCCTGTAGGACGAACCTCGGTCGTTCGGTCGGTGTAGCTGACATCCCCCCCCCCCCCCCCCCTCCTCGGGGCGAATGGCAGCTTCCGCTTGTAATGTCACGGGGCATTCTCTGGTGCTCTAGGACGACAGTGAACGCTGCAGATGTCATTCGCCGGTGTGATCCGGGAGCGTTGTACACAGAGAAATGTGCGAGGAAGTTTTTCCTTTGCTTTCTCTTTTTTTTTTTTCCTGGCGCAAAGACCTAAATTACGTTTAAAGAGCGTGTGACCGTGACTGACATTTTTCAGGAACATTTATGCTCGTAACTATAGCTGAACCGCGGATGTTTCCCAGAGTTTGCTGAGGGTGGGCTTGTTCGAGGGCGTAGTGCGTCGCGAAAACTGGGAACTGGTCGGCCCTGACCAACCCAAGCCCGCGGCCTGTCTACTGACGGCTTGTTGTGCAGGGCACTCTTGAATAATGCGGTTGAGTGGTCACGTGACCAGGTGATCCCTGCAAGCGGGCTGTCTCGTGAGCTGGGAAGTTGGGTTGCGCGGCACAGAGTCTCTGTGTCGAAGCGCCGTCGTTAGATCTATCGACGGCGCTTCTTCGCCGCGATTCAGAGCGGAAGGCCCGAGTGTTTTTCTTGTTTTTTTTTCCACTTCATAATTATAAGCCATCACCCTCCGCTACTAGCTGCCCACAAATGCGTTGAAGCAAGCGAGGGCACTGTCGAAGGGCCCTTGGGCAACAGGCGCATTCGCTAAATGATTCGTCATTGCACGAGTGCTGGCCTATCTCGACAGTTTTAGATACTACTACTCTGCCATGACTTGGTACGAGAAATGCGCCGGCCAGCCGCGAACCGCACTCGTAGGAGGTCTTGTGGATCTCCTAGTGGGCGAACGATATGTAGACAGCGCTCCTTCCTGTTAGTGTCGTGGGGCGGCGGCGAAACGGAGCCACATCTCGGAACGGGCTCGGGTGGAGTTTATTAATCGCTGGGTACGCAAGAAGGTTCGCTGATAGCGACCGCGTGGATCGCTACCACCAACCACCCGCTCGTCGCGAGTACGTTCTGCGGGGCTTCTTCCGTTCCACCTCAGTCTTTGCTCCCGGACCGCGGAGACCTCTTGGTACTTCTCACCGGGCGTGCTCAGCAACTCTGGAGTGACTCCCCAGCGCGGCTAGCCTAACTCCCCCCCCCCCCCCCCCCATCTACGCGAAACACGCAGCTGTCGGTGCATGTGAGGCGCAGGTGCGCATCAATAGATGCACTGTGCAACCCAGCGCGGTGTACTTTAGCCGGGTGCTTATCTCGCGTTTGTTTTCTTTCTCGACTGTCGAGCTTTCGGTGCCCAACTGAGGTTTCAGCACCGCACACCTTGGTTTGTGCGCGGCACTTCAGCGGGGAACGACGCCTGCTCGCGGAGAGGTAGCTGTTTGGCCCGATCCTCCGCGACGCCACCTGTCGCCGCTGCCGTCCCCGCCACCCCCACTCCTGACGCGACACGTGCGTCGGGCGGACGGATTCGCCTGTCGCAGAGCGTTGTCTCCATCCAGCGAGAACAAAGAAAAAAATGAACAAAAAGAAACGGTGTCGCGCTGTTTTCCTGCTACGCAAGTGCGTAGGCGGCGAACTCTCGCATTTGCAGCGTTGCTGCTCTCTTTTTTGTTTTGTTTTGTAGCCGGGTGAAAGTTTTGCTGCGCTCATATATACGCTCGTCTCATGTGCGGTCGCTCACATTTCAGACGCGCTGACCCCTCTTTTAGGTCCTTTTATTTCTCGCAGTGTTTGGAAAAGTTCGGCAAACAGAAAAGAGGCAGGTAGCAACGGCTAGCGCCCTCAGTCTTGCTTCACAAGTTCAAAGAACTTACTTTAGACCTGGGCGCGCCCAAACGTATCGGATGCTTGGGCTAGGAAACAGGACATGCAGGAATTAAGGAAAGAATTCAGGAGAGCCCGTTACGTCACATTTTTTGAAGCCGGACGTGAAGCCCCCCCCCCCCCCCCCCCCCCCCCCCACACCTCTTACTTGGCGCCGTCTCAGCGTGCTTGCGCATGCGCGGCGCACAATGCAGCAGACGGCGCCGCTGCATCCAACGTTACTATATGCTGGCTGCTCCGTCTCCCAAAACTCCCAATAATCCTTACAAAAGCACATGATTTCCGGCACACTTTTTCGCGTGCAGCGCTGGTAGCGACGGTATAGTGAGGGTCTCTCCTGAGCTTTCATTCCTCCCTATAATAATAATAATAATAATAATAATAATAATAATAATAATAATAATAATAATAATAATAATAATAATAATAATAATAATATATTGATTGCTACAGATATGGCGCATGCACACGTAGCAGAAGTAAAGTTGAGTGGATTAGAAAAGTGCAAGAATTAGCGGGAAGAGAATTATGATCTGGCAACTCTGCCTGCACGCGTCGTTGATCCCACTAGGCCCTAATCCCACTCCGCCGACCGCTCGTACTGGCCTTCGCCGGTCTTTTGAATTGTTTCGGGGGCCCTTCCCGAGTAGTATTTTGCCGCACGGTGTTGGCTCTTTCAGTGTGGTTGCGATTTTCGTGCCGCAAAAAGCAGTGCCGAAATAAATCAGAGTTAAGAATTCAACAGCGCGCAGTGTTGTCTGCGAAGAGGGCCCTAACTCTCAACTCGTTTTGCATTCGAAAGAGAGCGTACAGGGGATGCGCGCAGTAGACATCCTTGAGAAAGTCCGTGTAGAGCTTATGTGCGTCGCAGGCGCGGTTGGCACCCGTTGACATTTAAACTTTTTGCGCCGCTCGGGCTGCGATCGCGCGGAGTCTGGCCTCCGGTGTGCCCGCAGACGTATCGCCGTCATCCAAGCGCTCCAGCCGCTAATGTGAGCCTGCCAGCAGGGCGATGGAATGAGATAGTGGCATACAGCGACTGCGGAAGTTTATCTTTTGATTGGGGGGGGGCTAAGCTTGGAGCTGGTCAGCTGATTGAAGTACAATGGAAATATAAAAAAAATCTATCCCCCCCCCCCTCATTAAGAAAAATTGAGGAAGGGGTTGGCCGTGCGATTACCGTGCCATGGTTCCGGAGTCCGTCGTTGCGTTGATCGCAAACAGGCCTCGTCACGCATCAGTGTTATTTTTTTTTACTTTTGCATTCACTTTCTATGGCTGTTTTCGTTTTTTTTTTCTTTTTTGTCTGGGGCGAATTTAAGGTTACGAGAGAACGAAATCATTGCCGCCCTGTGCCGTTTTGCGCGCGAAACATTGTGAAACATTGCATTGCATTGCATTGCGATCGACACAGATCGTGGAATCTGTGTCGAATGTTGCTCAGTACAGCTTCACGCCGATATAGCGACTGCTTCAAAGCCGGAAATTCGGAGGAGATTGGCGCCGACTTTGAAGAGAAAACGTTATAAGGGATAAGCTAGTCTCTGCGGCTATGTACGGACTGCTGTCGTAATGTTCAGGTGACGGGTGTCATTTAACGAGTCACCGTTGGCTGACACACGTGCACAGCGCTACGACCTGTTAGAAATGGCATGTCTGTTGCGAACGCCGTGGGAAGCGAACACCGACCGTGCAAGAGGAAGAAAAAGAGCAAAAGAGGATCTGAACCTCGTTTGCAGCCGTGCAGGCGGTGCTGTCACCTGGGTACTCAGGCTCGCACTCGACGTTGAAGCGAAAATGCGCTGAAAGCGAGTTCGAAGCGGGCTGAACCTATGCAAGCCGGTTGCAACGGGTGACAGAGTCGATGCCATTTTTTGCTTGTTCATTTTTTTTCTTTCGCCCGGCATCGTCGACGTGCGTTGTGCAAAGCGAGTGCTTTGCGGGCGCCGCGTGGCGTATGCACGCCTGCATTTGAAGCGAACTTTTGTCGACGTCAAAGCACGTGCGAGGGGCCTTTTAAAATCGTTTGATGCATGCGCAGCAAGCCTCGTGGTGTCCCTGGTACGTTACCAGAGTGTTTTCAGGGGCTCAAATGGGTAATTAGCATTTTGCGCTTGCACTACGGAGTACTAGGCGCCTCATGCAGGCGTCACCATTGGCTGTCGTGTTTATGCATATCTCAGATATGCGTATTTATGACTTGAACCGACGTCCATTGGCAAACAGTACGGTTCTTCTTAATCCTGGCTGATGATCGATCACCGACCGCATTTTCAATCAATCTTGGGCTAAATATCAGCAGGCCGGAGAGGGCGGGCGCCCGCGATTTTGTGAACTGCGACATGCCGCGTTTTCCAACTCTGTTCCGTCGACGTAACGGCTGTGGTCACACCGACTTGTCGGTTGAATCCCGCCACCCCTTGCCGCGTCGTGCTTTCTTTGCTAGGACTGAGGCTCGGTTCAGTTTTTTTTCCTTTGCCCACCTGGGCCAGAGAGGTCCAGATTTACGAAGCTTCTCTTACGGGACGCTGTGGTTGTCGCCACTGGCATTGCGCCGTGCCACGTCGCTTTATCAACACTACGCGGGCCGTTCGCTCGCATTAAGGAAAGCTCTAGTGCTTTCATCGAGCACCACGGCATCGGAGAACGAGGTTCGTCGGGACCACCGCGTCAAGAGGCCCTCCTCGCAAGCGCGCGCAGGGAACAGGTGGCGGCGCAGCGGCCGTTCCAGGTTGACGCGAAACGCTTGAGGTGGCTCGCGGCGGAGCGCGAGGGATCCGGCGGCTGGCCGCGGTCGCCTAGCAACGGGGATTCCATATCGGCTCTGGCTGAGGGAACAATTAAGAAAGCTGCCGGTGAAACAACCCCGTTATAAATCACCACTGCGGGGTTTTTCATCTCGCCCTGCGGCCGGGAACTGGACACGCCTTCCGTCCCCTGCGTAATCACCCGCTGGAGAGAGAGGGCCGGAACTCGGTCCTCGAGCGACCCGCACGACGCCGAGAGAAAGGGGAGGACGCAGGCACGCCCCGGTCGAGCCGTCGCTTCGAAAATTTCCGCAGCGACGCCGCCACCGAGCTACGGACGGCCCGCAACCGAGCCGCGGATCCGATGTGGCGGAGAGAGGGGACCGCGGGTCTAGGGAGTCGGTGCTGCTGGGGGGGTTGATTGCGAAGTCGCTCTTGCGAAAAACCTTCGCCGAGATTCGGGATCTGCCGGTGCTCGCAACGGGTGGAGGAGAGGGGGTGGAAGCGCGTATCGGCGGCTAGCCGAGAGGGAAGGGTGCAGGCATCAATGAAAGGGTGAAAGCACTGCGTGGAGGAGCCGCGGCCGCCTCGTTGCGAAAGCTGCCGGTGTAGGGACGAATCAGTTCATACTCGCGGAGAATGTTGCAAGCGTGGCACCCTGCATGGAAAAAGAAAGCCGAAGGGGCGTCGCCCGCGGCTACCTTGCTTTCCCTCGTCACTGTCTGGTGCTTACTTTTCTGCCGCACTGTGGATGCTGGCTGTGAAAGCGCGCTTGCGAAGTCTAGGCGGCTGTACAGTGCTGTGAGCGGTACACCGTCGAATACACTGGCAGTGACGACATTTTATTTTTATTTTTTATTTTTCTCCGTGTCGCAGCGAAGCTTCGCCATGGATCCGTGAAGAAAGTGCGGCAGTGCTGGAAAGAGCCTGGGCGATATGTCGAAACGGTGCTACAGCTTTTCCCGCGCGCGCGTTGGCGCGAATGGCCTGATGTTCGCGTTGGCGTAAGGAGCGACCTTTCGACGAGCGCTCCGTTGTTCGGCGGCCGCGCGGGCGTCGTCTCTCCCACGCACGCTCTCGCACCGACGCGGAGGGACGTCGCGCTGTTTCTCCGGCCGTCCGGTAAACAACCCCGCGGCGCTCGTGCAGCTAAGGGCCCGCTCGTCTCTGACGTCAGGGCGACGTCGGGCGCTAACGACTAAACGCCCAGCCTCGCGTTATTCGGGGATTGGGCTCTTTATAGCCCCAGCCTAACCTGGCGCCGACTTTCTAGGGTGAGATTCCACACCTCTCGTCGCAACGGTGGATACAAAAGAAAGAAGGCGTGCCCCCCCCCCCCCCCCCTCTCCCACAAGCGAAAGGCTTTCCGTGGGAAAACTGCGTTGGCTCCTGTTTTGTGAGCCAAGAAATCAATTGTTATATAGGACCCCCCCTACCGCAACAGGCACCGATAAATTCGCCCCTGTCCTGTTTAGTAAATATGGTGGTCGAGGCAATGACATAGCAAGAAACTTGCAGAACCGGGTGCTTTTCCTCTGAAGCCTGTCGTCCTGAATCAGTATTTATCTAGTCACTCTCATTTATTCTTTACTTCAGGAATAAATTGTTTCTAGTGATGACGTTCGTCAACGTCAGTGAGTAGTAATTCACGCCTTAAAACGACCGCGTCTTGGGCAGCGACTTGTGGAGGGAAAAATGCAATGAAATAAGTGATGGCTTTCCAGAATCCTGCCTCAAAGTGTTCTAAGCTTGCAAGAAATACTTCAGTCCTGACTCATTTTTTAAAGCAGCGGTTGCTGGTTAATGCGCTGCGCAAGCATTAAGCAGAATCTGCCCGTCACCGAAGCACTTGTCGCGTCCCATCGACGTGTGACACCCTGTTGTTCGCGCGCCCCCGAGCTGAGGCCAACGTTTCTCCGGCGCGGTGTAGCTCTCTCCCAGCGGATTAGCGCGCAGGCGGTCGGCGCGGGAAACGCCGCCGAGACGGGTGTTCCGGAGGAGGGCGGTCAACAGCGAGGAGGGGGCCGAGACAAAGGGAGGAAGAGGCGACCTCCTCCTCTGGCGTCCCTCGCGGGGTTCGGGGACGCAAATCGGGGACACGTCGGCGCGGCGTCGACCGCGGCGCCGTGCGCGGGCAGCGTGAGCGCGCGACGCACGCACGTCGTCCTCCTTGGCACTGGGAGGAAGGCCGCCGGGGGAACAAAGGACGCGGCCGACCCCGTTCCGAGGCACGCCCCGTCTCGCACGCGGTCCACTCCGCCGCCGCTTCGGGTTGTCGTCCGCGCCGCTGGGCGAGGCTTCTCTGCCCTCGTGCGAGTGTGGGCCGGCCCGATTGCCGCAATATAGGCTCCGAATGCTGGTGCGGTCGGTCTGGCCCCGATCGCACCGTTGCGCCCATAAGAGCGCGTGGCTTGGTTGAAATTACTGTTCCCAAGTTCTTCTGGCACTAGCCGCATCGGCCGTTCTTCAACGTCAATCAATCAATCAATCAATCAATCAATCAATCAATCAATCAATCAATCAATCAATCAATCAATCAATCAATCAATCAATCAATCAATCAATCAATCACAGCTATATATCAAAGATGTTGCTTGCATACCAAGACTCGTGTCGTAACCTATATAACTAAATCGACCGCCATTTAGACTCGCGCATCAGGCAACTGCTAGTTGGCGCCGTTACGTGAACTGGAACAGAAGCTAAGCCGGCTGAGGACAACTAGCTATTTGCGCATACTTGCGCGCAACTTTAGAGAAACACATACGTGAACAGCCTCAAGAGTACGCCAGGAAAGACTGTGTGAATTACATTTTTTTTTTGCACTGCATGGTTGCCCTGTACCCATATACATACATCCTAACCTTGTGTCACAAGCGCGCAGCACTATGACGGACATATTCCGGTACCGAGTATGAGAAATCATACTCAAAACGAACGAAAACGAGGAATCTTGAGTGTTCGCTGAAATGCTATATATATATATATATGTGCGCTATTTAACTTTTAAATTAGCAGTCTGGTGGTTAGCACCGAAGGGGAGTGTTCGAAGCCACGGACAAGACGATGACTTATCACTTTTTTTTAAACCAAGAAAATGCCGTTCTTTAACGCTCTGAGGAAATCCGGCGCACAAAAGTGAAACTGAGGCGAGCAGCGAGCTAGGTTCAGAGGCAACGTCCGCTGTGTTGCAATAACAACAGCGCCAAATACTAACTGCTTGCTTCATTGCTTTACCGTGGCATTAACTTTCTTCTCCGTCGCTTTTAAAAATAACGACCTCGCAGTTGGCGATGGCTATCTTTTTCCTTGCACCAAGTGGAGAATCAAAAGATTGTGCATGACTTTGCACAATAGCGCAAGCAGTTCGAAGTGGGCGTCGTAGGCACACATCAGAGGACGTGTGTGCACCGCGCTTCCTGCCTGCTCACCTTATGCGCTCAGTTTCAGTTTTGTGAGGGAAAAAGCGCTGGTGGATTTCCTCTCGCCGCAGACCTTCAGAGAACGGCGTTTTCTTTGTTTAAAAAACTGGCATGGCATCGTCTTGTCCTTGGCTTCGAGCTCCCCATTGGCACTAACCACCAGACCGTGTTAATTAAAAGCTAATTACAGTCGAACCTGGTTATAACGAAACGGTTTATAACGAAATAATGGATATAACGAAGGAATGACGATTCCCCTTGGAAGCTCGGTCAACACGGGCTATAGCGAAGCTACGGCTATAACGAAGTAATGGCCCGGCCCCTCAGCTTCCTTATAACGAGGTTCAACTGTAGTAAATTTTCGTTAAGTAGCTATGCCTTTTATAATAGCTGACGCCCACCGCGGCTGACAGTTTCTATAACACCCTGTGTGTGTGCGGGGGGGGGGGGGGGGGGGGCGATGATTATGATGATACATCTCGCATATCAAAGCAGTGTAACAGTGTAGGATGCGCCCACTGATGAGTTTTGAACAAGTTGCCAACGGCCAGTTTACTGCTCTTCTAATAACAACGTCGTGTGGTGCGGTCACATCGGCACCCTTTGCACGGTACGGCCGCGGTGCGCGGGAGGGTGTCAGAGGCTGCCAGCACGCCAGCAGACTCGGCGACCGCTAAAGTGCGCTATGCCTGATAACGGATTTCTCCGACGGTGCCGTGCGCTGGCGGCCTGCGCGTCTTCTCCCGAGCGCGGCGCCTTGAACAGCAGCGCGCGCGGGGGGACGCGCCCGCGAGCTGTGGCCGAGAGCACGCGTACGACAGCAGCGCGTGGCCTTCAGCACCAGCCATGCGTTCCATCCTTTGGCTGACGTTGGCGCCATCTCGTCAAGGCGCTTTTGCTTCGAGGCGCCAAGGGACATTTTTCTGTTTTTCTCATTCTATAATTTTCGTGTGCTCTGGTGATCCCGTCGCATCTTGCAGCGAGGAATTGATCGGCGTTAGTCCGATCCCTTATAAGACGCGATTTATCGTCAGCTGAATCTCAGATAGTCATATTCATGAGGGACAAATGAGTTAACGCGTGCGTCCGCGCGTGCCAGGACTACAACGTGAGCCATGAGGTACGCGACAGAGATGGTGCTCATCAGCTCCGAGGAGTCTCTCATCGTGCAGCAGAACTTCAGCGGGCGCGGGGCGCATTTTCATTTTTGCCCCCGGCGAAACGCGTTCGCCGCGGCCGGGTATCGAAGCAGCTATACCTCGTGCTGTGCAGCGGAACGCCTCGGAAGCTGAGCCATCACGGTGGGCGGTGCTTCGAATCGGAATGGGACTCGCCCGAGACGTTCCCCTTAGCTCGGCCAACGGACGCTGCTACCAGACGCAAGCGCCGTGGTCTTGTTCGCTCGTGAGCGATGCCTACTACAAACAAGATCAATTTTCAGATTGTCCGCAGTCGTCAACGAGTGAAATGAGATTCTCCGAGCGCACGGCCTTGCATGTATTCGCGCCGTGTGTCGTCAGTTGAGGAGGTTCTGATAAGGTGGTCTCAAATAAAAGCTGCGATAGCGCTATAGCGCTGTTGGGCCATTTCAGGCCACATCCAAAGCGTACGGGCTTCACCGCAGCCCATAATTGTGTCAAAGGCTGCATGAAAGGCTTTATCGCGTTTTATTTGTGTACGACTGGGCACGTTCAACCTTGAGGATGAACATGACAGGCGGCACAGCGGAGTTCTCACTCTCAGGGTAAACGTTTCCCCGCCCGTGTAAGCCAAGCGCCCCCTCCGCTCGCCACAGCAATGGCCACCCAGTGAGCGGGCCCGGCGGGGCTTTGCGGTTATCACGAGTACCACGTTGCGTGGAAGGATGAGTGCGACGAGCAGCCTGTCAGATTTTGTCTTTCATGCGGGTCCAACGTTCGTGTTTCGCTGATGCCTGCTGTCCGAAATCCCAGCGAAGGAATCGAAGCACGCTTCCCCACCGGCCGCTGCTGGGTCATAGGCCGGCGTACTTACTCGGGCTCACCTCAGGTCATGATCTGAGTCGTGAGTGAGTCCGGGCTCGCGTTGATATCATGATCTGAGTCGTGAGTGAGTCCGGACTCACGTTAAGATCACGACCTGAGTCATGAGTCCGGGCTCAGTCAGATCATGATGTGAGTTGTGAGTGAGCCCGGACTCACGTTCAGATCACGACCTTAGTCATGAGTCTGGGCTCAGTCAGATCATTTTCTGAGTCGTGAGTGAGCCCGGACTCACGTTCAGATCACGACCTGAGTCATGAGTCCGGGCTCAGTCAGATCATGATCTGAGTCGTGAGTGAGCCCGGACTCACGTTCAGATCACGACCTGAGTCATGAGTCCGGGCTCAGTCAGATCATGATGTGAGTCGTGAGTGAGCCCGGACTCACGTTCAGATCACGACCCGAGTCATGAGTCCGGGCTCAGTCAGATCATGATCTGAGTCGTCAGTGAGCCCGGACTCACGTTCAGATCACGACCTGAGTCATGAGTCCGGGCTCAGTCAGATCATGATCTGAGTCGTGAGTGAGCCCGGACTCATACTCAGATCATGATCTGAGTCGTGAGTAAATCCGGACTCACGTGATATCATGATCTGAGTCCTGGTCAGTCCAGTAGAGTGTAGACTTGTCGAATCATTTAAGTCCATGATGTGAGGTAGAACAATTCCAAGATCCGAAGAGAATCCGTGATGCTTATTGTGCACGACTTTGTAACGCTCATAAACGCGAATTTCCTGTGCATTCATAATACTGAATACGCATTTGGTCGAGACAATAATGTAGAGCAATTTATTGTTTCGTGGCATGCAATTTTTGTGGTTGTTGCACTCTAGAACATTACTCAAACGCGAGAAAAGTTGATTAGTCGCTACGCTTGGTTTCATTGGATATTAGCTATGGATTGCTGTATCGCGGTTGCTCTAGTTCCTCCTTTGCTGCTTTTTAATTGGTTGGAGAGCTCATGCAGCGGCCTCAGATCTTTATGTTCTGCGAGCGGCAGCTACAGGCCTCTAGTCCTGTCAGCCAGGCCTGGCTACAGGCTAGCTTGTTAGAACGGACGGTGGTAGCCGCACAGGGCATTACCCCCTTACCTTGAGACCGGTGGGCGCCGAACGCGCCGAACCTCCCCGCACGACGACCTCGGAGGGATTATATGCCCTTTCTGGGAAAGGGGTCGGGACGGTCGCGGTGGGGACGGGAGACGGGGTTGTCAGCCAGTGTGGGTCAGGCGGTCAGTCGGCAGTGTGTGTGTTGGGAGTGTGTGCTGTGTTGTGGACTTGCCGTGGTCGATGATGGAGTGTGCCGCCTTTTCTCATACATGTAAATAAATGATGGTTGTTGTGTTGTAGAAAAAGAATGTGTGTGGTGGCGAGTGATTAAAGCGCCGAACGGATCACTTCGTTACTACAGAGCTCATGGCATCACCGTGTTTTTAACCACTTTTTCTGGCATTTTAGTCACGTAACATGGGCCGTTGGGCCCAGAAACGATTCAGCTGGCCGATGTGTGAGCTTACAGGAGTCCTGAGTCAGGGTGAGCCTGGGTGAGTCATGAGTTGAAATGTGCAAGCGAGACCGAGTTAGGGAGGGCAGGTGAGTCGTGAGTCTAGATGAGTGAGCGGGTCCAGATGAGTCGTGAGTCGAAATGAGTGAGCCTAGAGGCTCGTGATTCAAAATGGGGAGCCCAGATGAGTCGCGAGTTGAAATGAGTGAGTGAGCCTAGATGAATCGTGAGTCTGAGTGAGATGTGCATCGCTATGAGTGGTTGACCCCGGATTGCTGGTGAGTCTGAGCTGAACGAGTTTCGTTCAGTTCATGAGTTCGGGCCTCTGTGGGTGTGAGTTTGAGTGAGCCCGTAGGTTTACCGAACTTATGTGAGTGAGCCTGAGTGACCACTCGTCATTTGCCGAGGTATGCGGTGAGCTCTAACTGTCGTGACCGCTTTCGCTTCGATACCCCATTTTCGCGGCCATATTGGAGCGGCGAATCGGCGCTTTGCCGGTACCTTGCAGTACGAGGACAAACTGATTGAGCTGCATGTTTCAGTAACACGGAGTGAGATGTCGGTGTATGGAGAAATCTGTGTCACATTCAGTTTTTCACATTTCACAGTTGTCACATTTTCCCTTTTTTTTTTCAGAGAAGTTGAGAGTAAAATCGACAAGGGAATTTTTAAGGAGTTTTAAGGGACTTTAGGTACCAAAATCGTCTCGCTTTATCCAAATTGTCGTAGTTTTCAAGATGCTGCAGGTAAAAGGGCGCGAAATAGGGAATTTTCGGGCCTAATTGAGAGACTGTTCAGCTACGGCATAGAACATCAGTGGTCATATAGTTGCACAACATCGAAACAACGCCTCTACGTCCTGAAGTCGAACCCGGGACCTCTTGATCTGCAGTGTGCTTACGTATACTTGCCGTGTTGCGGGAGTCCGAAGCGGTTCATGTTCGGTATGGGCACATGACGCACGGCAAATTTTGTTTGACCTCTTGGCATTGTGCGCCTGCAGTGTATTGTTCCACTTATGCTCTGCTTACATTTGCCAGAATTGAGAAATATGTGTTATTTGTGCTTGATGCCAACTAGCGTCTGATCCGTTACCTGATATATTTGAAAAGCGCTTCTTTTCAAACATGTTTACTGTATATATTTTATATATTTGCTGTGTCCCTGTATCTACGCGGACCTTGTCAAGGCAGTCTTTTTAGGCTCTTTGTCCGCGCCCCAGGCGTTTATATGTAGGTGTCATCAGATGAGCTTGAACGATCGAGTGATTGTTCCATTCCACCGAACGATGCCGATGGGAAGGGCTCAGCGTCTCCGACGTCGCTTTAGCATAACTCTTTGCAAACTTAAAACAGAAGCAACCCCCCCCCCCCCTTTTCTTTCCTCGCCTTTGAAAAAAGAAAAAGAATCAATATGGATTCTGTCAGCTTTCTTTTTTTGCCGCGATTGCCACGAAGAGACAGCTCCCGCTTTCGACTTTGACCAGCGTGACCCAGCGTGAGGCGGATTGCTCGTTCTCTGGGATCAATAGTCTGCCGCATGCAGATGAGCCGGGCAAATGTCGCGTACGGATTCCCTCGCTCAGCAAGTGTTCATGCTGTGTCGCACAGCCCCGGCGGTGGCACGACACGCACCGCGTGTCCAGGTTCATTTAGCACACCAGAATTCTTCACGGGCGAATGGAAGGAGTAGGTATTGAGCAGAAATAAGGAAAAGCGATCGGCGCCCACGCGCGCGGGTGTCCGGGCCGCGGAGCAGCGCAGGCATCCCTCGCGCAGTATCGCGCGCAGCTGTTGCTCGCGGCCAGCAGCGCGCACATGCGCCACGGCCCGGCGGCGCAGCGACCTTGGCCGAGCGACCTGTTTGCACAGCCGCGAGCGCCGCCGCCGCGTCACGTTGATCCAACTGCGGCGCGCGCCGCGGGCGCCGCTTTCCTCGTGGGGCCGCGGCACGCGCCTTTTGGGGCCACGTGCGTGCGCGCGACATTGGCCAGTCACGAACAACAACTCTTCTTGCAGAGAGTCTCTCTTTCGCGCGCGACGAAACTGCCCCGCTGCTTCGTTCCCTTTTCTTTAATCCTCCCCCCTACTACTCCCTCATTTCCTCCCTTTCTAGAAAACAATGGCTCACTCTTTAGAATTCCGCTGCGAAAGCTAAACGCTTTGTCGAAGAGCCATGATTGCGCGCTGTTAATGTGTGCACTTACCGCGGGCTCGCGTATACTCCCGGTGGATACCGATTAACTGAACACGATACTTGAGATGCGCAAATTTATTCAGTTACGCGATCTTGATTTTGTTGCCATTGCTTCGTTCGACCTGCCTGTCCTCAACTGTCGGCTTCGTAAGTTTTATGGAGAAGGAACAGGTAGCCTTTCTTTTGGCGAGAATTCTAGATTTGAACGTGGTAGTATATTTAACAGGCTGTAGATTCCTAAACGTGCGCGAGAAGTCGGGTCAGTTCCCGCACCCTGTCCTTTCCTGAGAACCAAATTTCTTTTATTTTTGCACACGCTCGCAGAAAAGTCATTTGCGCGTGCACACACGTACACAGGATTTTCACAGCGAGATGGAGGCGATGGGTTGGTTGTGAGGTTGGTTGTGAAGGAGAGGCGCGCAGTAACTGTCTGAAGCCTGGCCCGCATGGAGCGTTTTTTACCCGCGAAATCGCGTCGCGCGCCCAACGCCCGCGCCGGCGTCGACGAATTCACTCCCGCATGGTCAGCAGCCGAGCGGCGCGCGCTACGGGCGACGTTGACAAGATGGTTGCGCCCTGCTCGCCCACTTCGGAATAAATACATGTCACCGCTGGATTCTTCGACGTGATAGCTCGCTCAGATGGTAGCGGTTCGCTTTTACTTCGCACAGCTCGCCCACGCGTAGAGGTATAAGCGATAACTAGCCTTTGTTTTTCAGATAATTTCGCGATTTTCAAGCTCTTAGGCCTAACTGTGTTTACCTCGCAAGAACGACACCTGGTGAAGCAGTTGTCTAGCTTTTATTCACTTGCTACATTTTCATCTATTAGCAGTTTTTCTACTTGGAACGAAAAAAGGCTCGCAATGCACCCATCGTAGTTATCAGCAATTACGGATAAAAAAATTCTTCAACACAGCGTTTATGTGCTTTGGCGTCTTGTCACTAGATGGCGCTACCGTTTACGCGTGCCCCTGATGGACGGCGCGGCCAGCTAAAAGCGACTCCTCCGAGAGACAACACGCTGCTCGGCCGTTTCGGCCGAGAAACCCGAAGCCCAAGCCTCGGTACTATAGTGAACTAGAACTCGGTACCCTCGGTGTGTCAAACGCCCGTGTTTCCGGATAATAACTATGCTTTCCGGGAAGCACGACGCAGTTTTGGTGGTCAAGCTACAGTGCCAGAGAGAGCTCGCAAGCGCGTCTCTCTCGACCGGCGTGGCTCCGCCCAGAGTCACGTGACGCCCGTTCCGGCTCTCATTGGCCCTCTGTCGCTGCCCTCTCCTGGCGTCGGCGCGGCGTCGACGTTTTTATCTGTTTCGACAGAACCCGACGATTTGGCAAAAACGTCCTCTCCGGCGGCAAAAAAACGCTCCGGTGCCGTCGACGCCGACGAATCGCCCGGAAAAACGCTCCATGCGGGCCACGCTTCACGGTGGACACCCGAACTTCGCGAACTGGAATGGGACGGAGGTGGAAAGGAGGCATGAGGAAGAGTAGCCACAGTGAAGGGTTCCGGATTGTTTCAAACAAGTACGAGGGTGCTTCTGCATTTCGGTGGAGATCCGTCCCGTCACTGCTGAACTGTGGCTGCAACTGCGGCCGGGTGTAATAACTGTCACCTCTTGCGGCCGTCCCAGCGTCTCAGCGCTTCCGCAGGATCGCCTTCCGCCCCATTCGCTCCACGTGAACGGCCACGGTGGCTCAGTGGTCACGGCGTTAGGTTACTGAACACGAGGCCACGGGATCGAATCGTGTGTGCGGTATGCGCGCGTTTAGAGGTGCAAAAAACAAAAATGCTCATGTGCTGTGCGATTCCAGCATATACCTCAAAGAACCCCTTGAAAAACAACTATAGCACAATCGGCTCCCCTGTTGAACACCAGGCGGCCCAAAACAGTCCGGTGCCTCTTTCTCTCTGCTTCTATTTCGTACCTTCCTTCACGGCGCGGTTAAGGTTTCCACAGAGTGCGCGGCAGTTAATCCACCTGCCTATTAGTACAGGGTCGGTTGGAGTGGAGTTTGACCTCCAAGGTGTTTGTCGGTTTGTCTCCAGCATATGGGGAGGAGTGCGCGCTGCAGCCGAACGCACCATATGTTTTCAGCGGCTAGAGCCTGCTTCTGTGCAGATTCAAGCCACGTAGTTCTGTTTTGTATCCAAAAACAGTGCCTGTCCTTCTGCTGCGCCCCGTAGTATTGTTGGCGAGAAAATAGCCCGCGTTTTTCATGTGGAGACAGGGAAAGGGGAGCACCGGCGCCTCTTTCTCTAGGTGCCGATCTCAGGGGAAGGACCAAACAAGAAGAGGTGTCGGCGTGCCCTTCATTCCAGACACTGCGGCCGCGTTGCACCTCGCTGTACGCAGGGGCACTTCTGCCCGGAGCAGTTTCATGTCGCGTGCTCCCTGCCTTCTCCTCTATCGCGTTCATTTCCTTTCCTGAGGCCGCTGATAAGCGCAATCTGTCATGCTGAACACCAAACAGTCACTGGACAGTGCATCTGGTTGCGCTGCTCTATCTTCAGAGCTGCGAGTCCCCGCGTTCCCGCTGAAGTATGTGCCGCAAGGGGGAGTCGAGGGAAAGAAAAAAGGTCCCCGTTGGCGGCTCCTTGCATTCGTGGACGTCCACGATTCCTGCAGCAAGAGCCCACGGACCACCGTCACGCGGCGAAGTTGGAGGTACTATGCCTGGCGAAACGTGAGAACGGGTCATGGTGGCGACTTCCGTTTATTACGAAGTTGGCAAGCGCCGGTGCGGAGAATGCGCGTATGCTAGTCATTCTTTTTTTTTATTTGGTTTTCTGCCGTGAGTGTGTACCGTTAGCTGTCGGGGAAACTGCTCGATGCGCGCGTCTTCATCCGACGCGTTGTCCCGCGGCGCTCGGACGGGACCCGGCGTCGCCCGTGAACCTCCGCCGGGGGCGACGCGAAGAGGCGGCGTCGCGGAAGCGCCGAGGCCGGACGACGCGGGGCCTTGGCACGGCCGCGCCAAGGCCGCTGCTCCGTCCTCGCACGCCCTCTCCTCTGTTTACAGAGGAGTCGGTTTACGTGGTCACGCCTTGAGGTCACGCCAGTGTGTGTGTGCCGCCGCCGCCGCCCGCTGTCTCTCCTCCTGGAGCCCTGTCCGTTTTGGTTTTCCTCGTCGGGCGCGCTTTCCGTCGAGAACGTTCGATCCAAGTCCCGTCTTGGCCCCAGCCAAGCGGCCTCGCCGCGCCATGAGATACTCCTCTGGCGAGAGACGCTGGGCGCCACGGACGGCCCTTTCTTTAGCCCCGGCGGGGCACAGCAAACGCCCGTGACTGCGCGCTGCCGGTGCACGGTAAAGAACACCTGGGTGGTCGAAATTAATCCTTCACTACGGCGCCTTCTTCCACCCCCTCCTCCATCATTTCCCTGTTCGAGTGTACACCGAGAGCGGCACGGTTACTGCGCATTTCCTTTCCTCATAAAACGTGCATGTATAATTTTTGAAACTGCGAAACGTTGCAATGCCGGTTGGGAATGTCGCATTGCCCAGTCATGTAAGATTCGACAGGTTGATGCAAACGTTCTGGTTACTGGCATCGTGATAGTTTGGCCATTCGGCTTTCGAAAACTGAATTAACGCTAACGAGCTTCGTTTTAAGGAAATACCCTGATAGTCAAGAAGTCCTTGACTCCTTGCGCAATTCTGATGGGGGTCCTCTGGTCCCGTGCGCTCGGATCGGTTTCCCCTGCCACAGCGTGCGCCCCGATGAAAATTTAGCTCAACGAAAAATTAAAAAAAAAAGGAACCGGGCAGTCTCTTCCGATTATGCATGGTTTCCGGACCTAACTTGCCCGATACATAATCCTTCCAGCGGCCACCTTTTTCGTGTCCGTGAAATTTCACCCCGTCCTGTGCTGTTGGGTTTGGGATGCCCCCCCCCCCCCCCCCCCTCTTGCCTGGGTGGATTAAGGCAGCTCGCTGTCCCCTATTGCCTAAGTGGATTAAGACAGCGGACCCTGACCGGCGAAGGCCGAAGATGCGGCGGGGGCTGGCAAAGACGGCAGCAGCGGCAGAAGCAGCGGCGACGTGGCAGCGTCCTGTGGCCGAGTCGACCCTCGGGTCAATTTGCTTACAAAGAACGCCCGTAAATACACTGTGGTTTCTGCTAGCAGCTCTCAACTTCTGTCACATCGGCCTGATTCGCTCTGTGACGTTAAATCCCCATAAACCAAACTATCGCATAAGTTAACTCCATTCAACCAACACACCACGACGCGTTGCAACTCTCAGCTCGTACTTTATCAGGCCGTTTCGCCTTACTGAGGGCCAACAAGTAGTAGCGATGGCTGTATTGTTCTATTTACAGTGAAGCGTCAAACATGTGCACGAGGAAGGTCGTTCACTTGCGGGTAGACTGCGGGAGGTTCATTTCCCGACTCTACCCTTTCCCACCGACCGAGCTGAGAGAGCGGGACAGCCAGCACCGCCCCAGCCGTGGGTGGTAACTCCGGACTCCACGTCTGCCCATGCGATTGGACGTCATCCTTCGAAGTTTATTCCCCAGTCAGGGATCTGGGGAATACGGAGACTATTTAACGAGGTGTTGTTTTGAGACTCGAGGGCACTCCTGTTGACTCCTGAAGACGTTCTCTTTCACTGAGGATCCCTCTCAGTTACCCTTTGTTGTAAATAATGTAAATATTCCAGCATAAACTTCTCCTTTCCCTTGTTTTATATACTCGTAACCCCGTCTCCCACCTTCCTCGTCCCTTCTCCGGTCCGACCACGCTCACCCGATCCTAATAATGCTCAGCGTTTTAGCGGGAAATGGCGGAGGTGATGCTGGAGTATACAGGGTGAACTTGCTTACAAAGAACGCCCGTAAATACACTGTGGTTTCTGCTAGCAGCTCTCAACTTCTGTCACATCGGCCTGAGTCGCTCTGTGACGTTAAATCCCCATAAACCAAACTATCGCATAAGTTAACTCCATTCAACCAACACACCACGACGCGTTGCAACTCTCAGCTCGTACTTTATCAGACCGTTTCGCCTTACTGAGGGCCAACAAGTAGTAGCGATGGCTGTATTGTCCTATTTATTACTCGCCCCGCGAAAGTCCCCGTTTCAGCGCCCACTTATTAAAAAAAAATGATTGGTTATCAGGGAATGAAAGGCACGGTAACGGTCTCATTTCTCGGTGGACACCTCAAACACGCCATGAGGGAAGGGAAGGTGGTGGGAGTGAAGGAAAAAAGAGAAAGAGGAGCCGTAGTGGAGGGCTCCGGAATAATTTCGATCACCCAAGAGCCTTTAACGTGGACTGACACATGGGCGCATGGGGCAGAGCACATGGGCGCCTTTCGCCTCCATCGAAACGCGGCCGCCGCGGTCGGGTTCGAACCCGGGTACTCCGTCACAGAGGCCATACCCACGTGGGTGAAACGCAGATGAAGAGAGAAAGAGAAAAAGGAGAGGAGCTTCAGTCGAGATTCCAGTGGTCTCCCGTGGAATCTCGTTAGCTCTAACCCGCTTAATTCAAACTTTCGGTTCATTCATATGGGCGCTTTGATCCCGTCAACATCAGGAGTATTAAGAGGATTCCTTTGATTCGAGCTCTGCATGGTTCGAACAAATTTTTGGTCTCCTTCCAGTTGGAATTATCGACAGTGGGCTTACTTGAAAGTGCGCCGAAGTTTCGAGCTCTCATGCAAGTTTCGGTGAGCGCACGGTTTTTTTTTTTTTATTTGTCACTTAATTATGGTCTGTGTGCAGGGCCTTTACAGTCGGACTGTTTTTCGAATTTGAGCTATTGCTGATCCGCTTGTGCCATCGGCTGGCCTCTGAGCGAAAGACGCAGAAGGCTTTGGGTTTCGAACCGACGGTCTGTCTCGGTGGCAGCGCGTTCCACACACTTGCTGCTGTGGAATGTTTGCGCGGTCCTTTCGTCGGAAACATGACGGCCTTGTACGAGCAGATGATGTGTGTGAGGAGTAACGAAAGTACGCGGAAGAGATTGAACGCTTAACGCGACTTTCCAGGACACGCGGGCTAAACTGAAGATCTTTCGATACTGCGCGTTTATTTGTAAGTGGACAAGTCGGCTCAACAGGGCGCGCCGGCTATGGCAGGCTGTCCGTCTCACTCTGTCTCGTTTTTTTTTTTGTTCGTTTGGCGCTATAGCTGACTTGGCACTACATCCATGGGAGGAAGTGCCGCTGGTCACACTGCTGTGACCGTTCTATCGTGCGATTGTTTCGAAATGAACGTATATGTAAAAAAAAAGACGTGCTCTGTAAGGGGAAAAAAAAAAAAAAACTGAAGGTGAAATTTGCACGGTCCGCGATTGAAGCCCGAGGCCCCGTAGTGAAGCTTTCGCTTCAAAACAACCCAACTCTAGTGCTGTATTGGAATCTCTCGTTCCTTTGGTCGTGCTTACGTGGAATTTGCGGACTTCATTACCTTATGCACTTCTGTCCAGTACAGTAATAGAGAGGAAAGCATCTGCTTCGGCTCCCACTTTTGCTCTTAATGTTGCAAATCCCACGTGTGCAAAGGCGAATGTTGGTAGGAATGCCCGGACGTGCCCATTAGCTTCTCAGAGGAAGGATCTCGCGGACACGCGCCGTTCCGCCAGGCGGCGCAGCGATTAAAAACGGGCGTTTAGCACCAGAAATCTCAGAAACTTCAGCTCGATGTCAGTAGTAGGGCGGGCGGACGTTAACCTCCCCGGTAAGCGCCCCATTTTTGCTGGCCATTCGCAAGCTCCCCTCGAAAGACCGCCGGCGCGTCGCTTGCGCAACGTCTCGTCCATGGCGAGCGCAACGACGGTGTGCTGCGCTCGGCCTCGCGCACAACGTCGCGGCGCCGATTGTCCGGCGCATCCGTCAGCAGTCGGCCCAAAGGGCGAGCGGGGCTTGCGCGCCTCACACTGGCGGCCCGCCGCCGCTTGTGCAACCCGCTCGCAGCGGCCTGCATATCGCGGCACGACGGCACACAACAAAAGCCGCCGCGCCGGACCTACTTCTGTTGAGGCTGCGGACGCGCGGGGCGCTGCTGCCGCGTTCATTTGCTCTGCACCGCGCCGCAGGTATGCGTTGGTGGCCTCGAAGACCGAAGCGTCAAGTCGTCCCTGTCAGCGAAAGCGAAACACGCGCGCGCACGCACGCACACACACATTTTCTCGCTCGCTCACGCTTGCACGCTGGCACAGCACATCTCCTCTCACGCCATCTGCCTTGTCTAATAAATTACTCTTTTTGGCTCTGAAATTGGGCTCGCCGAAGTCAAGTGTGCAAGATCATTGGAACTATCGCGCGGCCTCCTAACACGTTTGGGGCTTTTCACAATGGAAAAGTACGTGTCTCTGAACCTTTTGAAAACAAAAGGCAGGAAAGAGAGACGAAAAAAGAAAAAGAAAGGAGCGAAATGTACGACTGGCTGCTTTATTGGTGTCACACGAACGCTTCGCGTGTCGCACTTCTCGTGAACATGAATTCTGCCCCCTTCCCGCCGCCCCTCCTCTCCGTGCTGCGGATAATGATACTGCGCGAACAAGCTGTCGCTTCCACTGCGCCCAGAATGACCTGCTAATTAGGGACCTCGTCAACAGAGGACGGAGAAAGACATTCAAGGGAGGTCGATGTGTCTGGTTGACTTCTTTCGCTACTGCTGCTGTCACCAGAGGTATGATATACATGACACTGGGGTCGTTTCAGCGAAGGCGCTTTAAATACTATTTGAATTTTGGATGATAGCCAGTAGTCTCGGCAGTTAACAAAATAAAAAGAAAACAAACGCGATGGCGTCGAAGGCGAAAGTAAGAAAACGTGCAAAAGTTTCATGTGTGCCCAGAACGGACGCAAAGGACGCCTATAACCGGCGTGTCCGTTGCAGCATTCCGAGAACGCGCTCATCAATTCCTTCACTCGACACCAAATTCACGAAATCGGAGGAAAGCTGCGAGGAGGAGGAGGAACGCAGTCGGCGGACCTCGCAGCTGCCTCGCGACCCCGCAAGTGGCGGCAGGAAAGCGACGGGCGACGGTGCCAAGGCTAGCTGCTGCCCCGCTGTACGACCGCCAGTAGTGCTCGATCCCGCTAAGTAAACCGTGGGGCGAGCGAGAGCTTGCGAGGCGACGCTGATCCTTTTTGTTGGTTATTTTGTGGAGAAAGAGGGAAAAGCCTCTTTCTCGCTGGGGCGAGCAGCGGCGCGTGGGTGAGAGCGGCATTGAACCAGAGAACTGAGAGAGAGAACGCAGTGACCGGGGAAGGAGCGGAGGGCCGCGAAGCAGACGAACTCGGCCGCAGTGCATCAGCGTGACTCCGCGGTAAACAAGTAGTCCCACACGAGTAGCAGACGACGCGACAGCGCTTTGCCTATGCGCATGCGCTTTCCTCCATGGTTCTTCCCACATCTCTCTCTCTCTCTGTTCCTTCCCGTCCTCTCTCATGGCGCGCCTGTTCATTTTTGTGTTACCTCGGGCGGCGGGGTTTGGGAAGGTTTTGAGCGATTTATGAGCGAGAGGGGAGCGCACTGAAGAAGCCGCTCACACCACACCATCGTCCTGCGCCTACCTCGCATGACCCTCTCTCTTTCTGCGCTTTCTTTCCTCTTTTTCTGTTTTATTTCTGACCTTGTTCGTGATGTCCCAAACTTTTTGCGCAGTCTCCGCCTGTTCGTTCCTCGCTCCTTCGTTTTCTGCGCTTTTCGTTATTTGCCATGAATCTACGGCAGCGAAGGCGTGGTGTAAGGTATGCTCGGGTTTGACGCTCCGGATGATCTTTGTTTTTGATGCGAACGCAGGTCTGCCATGTGTGGCGAGGTAAACGTACCTTCGTCATGGCTCCTGCTTTGCTTTGTTTGTTAGTTAAAATTATTCGCGGTCCTAGCACTTGCAGTGCAGCTTAGGTCTGCATCCCATATACCTTTAGCTTTATAACGACTTTAAATTAAGGCGGAGAGTTCGGGTGAGATCGCGTGTTGAGTCATTCGTTACGCCTTTGCTGCCATCCATCACATATCACGCCAAGAACTTCCTCCTGACACTAAAAATCAATGCCTGCTCAACCTGTGAACTTTTGCAGTAGGCCTTCGGAACTGTGTGCCTTAGCGAATGTGGCGAAGAAAATCATGTTTATGTATAGCCAGTGCGTGTCCATGAAAGTTTTCGCCCACCCAACACCAGCAGGGCTGGCGATACGTCAGGCATGTCAGTTATACAATGGATGCTAATCACAAAGATCGAGCAGTCCGCTCTCTCGTGCGCAAGTTTTGCCGCGGCCCGCAGAGAACAAAGAACAAAAACTGCGAAGAGCAGACGACGACCTGGGGAGAGCAGCGCGCTCAGATACCCCCGCCATCTATGAGGCGATGCGAGCACCGTCGGACGGGCCTATTTTAACAGAGGAGTACGTTCCGTGAGCTGCGTTATTTGCGGGATGGGGTTCGAGCTATGTCGCAGCGCTCTTGATCAATGCGTGGCGAACTTCGCACGTTCATTGTGCAAACATTATCAGCTATCATTGAGAATCTATTTGAAACTCGGCCTACGCGGCATTCCGGCCGCGCGTGGATTCGGATGGCGACCTCGTAACGTCGGCCATCCGAGTGGTCGATTTCACTTCGCGGCCAGCACACTCTGCGGCGGCGGCGGCAGCAGAGACAAAGGGATTTTCAAGGACTTCCGTGTATGTGTGCAGCAGATATTGATTTTCCGCCTTTTGCGCGCTGCGCGCGTGTAAGGTCGTCCTCGACGCTCGAGCGCAGTCGCGCTAGCGGCTTTGCCAACCGCGAGCGACCGCCAGCTGCTCGGTTGGCATGGACTGCTCCGCGCGTGACGTCACGGCGCTTCCGGGCATGCGCACTCGCGCTCGCCCGAGCGAGTGGCAGCCATCCTCTAACAATGGCGTGAATGTGTGGAGTGTGCGTGCGTGTGTGATTGCGTTTTATATGGGTTTCCACGCGAAATCATGTGTTCCATCACGCCCATGACCCAACTCGAAATTGTGGCTGATGTTTACTGCGATGGACAAGCGCTTTCCGGAAGGTAAGCTTCTCTTCTTGCAGAGAAAAACGCGCCGATAGCGTCCTGCTAGCCAAGAGCGTTACCGTGAATGAGGGCCTCGCCGATCATATGGAACAAAACGCTATCGGCGCCGCTGACTTTAGATGCGGTCCTGTTGATTCGCTTAGCACCGTTATTACCTAGCAGAAAATTCACTCGACGAGCCAATCCAGTAACAACTGTACCGGATTGGCCTGTCTTAGTTTCTGCTGTCGCGTTCTCGCTGCTGCAACAGTTGCAACGGCACAGTTTCGGTCAACTACGGAGTGCTTGTGGACACTGCCATTTGGCGGCTTGTCACGAAATTCGTACCGCGTGTAAAACCTAAGGCTTCTGCTATGCTGCTCTCCACGCGCTGTACTTAATTTTCCATGCTTTCCTTGTTGTCTTTCTTTTTTTTGCGCCTGTCCAGCGATCTGTAAACTTTTTTCCCTGAACCTTGTTTTTCGAACTGCGCTGGCCGGCGTGTGCGCCGACCCGCGACGTTTTGAAGTTCGCTGGCGATCGAACTTGTTTTTGCGCGGAGGGGCTCACGTTCACCTGCGCTGCCATGTGCGCCGGCCGTTATTTTTCCTAGTGATGGCACTGACACCTCTCTACGGTCGTGCTGGCCCGAATTTACCGGGACCTCGGGTTTGTCATTGGCACTTTCAGTGCACCTGAGAGTATAATGACGGGTTAGAGATACTTACGTGTATTCAAGACAAGATTTTGTGACGTTTCTTTATTTTCTCCGTAAATATGCTTCCGTAGCTATGTTGTTCTGCTTCGGAACTGCCGTAGAGCGGTCTTGGGAGCTCATAACTGTGCCTTGTTCATCTAGTACTTGCGGCACATCCGTTCGCACCATTTTCCCGGGCTCTTTTCCTATGTGATGGAAACGCGAATTACTTTGCTACAGCTGCTCTGTTCACCCACACTTTTAAGCGCCGAGCACTCCTGTGCTGCCTTCAGACTACACGCGTTGTCACGTCGTAACGCTCGCGCGTCGCTCCTCGCGATGGGTTTCGCAAGGCGCGAGCCGCTTTCAACGCTATGACGTTGGCGTGCGAGAGGAGAATAGTAGTGCCTGACGCCGCCGTCGTTATGATTACCTAGCAGAGAACATTTAAAAGTGAGGGTAACACCATGCGGCTTTTCTGCCGGAGCGTTGTCAGCTCGTAAGGTACTACATCCAGCGCGGCTGTTTCACGTAGTTCAGAGCGAGAATTCCGGTATTGAGAGAAAAGTTTGCCTATCTGAAAACTTTGACAAAATAAAAAGTAAGAAACGGGTCCCCTCGCGTTGAGGTTTGGCATTATACCTTGCTTTACGTTAAAACGTCGACACCGATATCGGTAAGCGACATCCGCTTGAGGCATTTCGTGTCATTGTGCCGGTTCAAGGTGGTGAATGGAGACTACAGGACCGTGATGTTTGTACAAAGCCTTTACTTCCCGAGTATATTTTCACCAGCGCGTCGTTTGATAATTAAGCGTGAAATGAGAGCTGCATAATGAGTATGCTTGATAAAGGGATTACAGCAGTTTGTTTTATATGTCGTGTCTATGTTTCTATAAATTATTGACATTTATGCTTTCACACAAGCTATTGTCTTGTCATGTTAACCTTGCTAGAAAAGCGTTAAGTGAACATGCTATGCTGCACAGAGTGTGTATTGGTTTTATGAAAAGCAAGCCATACATATTTCAGATTACTGCTACAAATCCTGTTGAGTGCAAAGGTTTTGCAGTAATCACAGAGACAGTGAGGGAGTGGAGTAATAAGGTGCACTACTGATTTACTGGTTCGATAGGATACAATATGTAAGCTGCTGTTGCAAGCTTTGGTGCATTCTTTATGAAGTGCAGAAGTTTATTGGTTGACGAAGGTAACTTCTCAGTGCTTGATGATTCACTTTCTTTAGTTCAGTTTATTGTAGTATGATATCGGAAACAGTGTATGCAATTTCTAGCAGGCAGCAGTGATGTGGCCAACCTTTTTGTTGATTTTGGATGCTGTGGATCATTGGTTGCTAGCTTCCAGGCATTTGTGTGCACTTACCTTGTTTGCATTTACCTGCCAGTGGTAATTTTTGAGGCATATATGTCAACATTTCATGCGATATCTGCTGAGAGAAGAAATTTCTAATCATAATGAAATTTTAAAAACTCTTTTACAAAAGCTCTGCTGCGTAAACGGGCATAGCCACTTGCAGCCAAAAAATTACTTTCAAATATACTTTTACTGAACAATGACGATGTGCAGCATTCATTATTTTTGGAGAAGTCAATTGCACTGCCCAGGTGAATGTCTCCCAATGTCACCATTGTTCATATGAAATTCAGAGTGCTCAAGCACACTGCTGGGAAAGCTTAAATGAATGTGTTGAGACTGGCCTTATACCCGTGCCACACGGACAGACTTAATGCCATTAAGTGCTTACTGCCTTAAGTTTTAATGGCATTCATGCGGTGCCAAACGCATAAATTTAATGGCATTAGCCTTACTGCCATTCGCGACCTACTGAGTTCGCCACAACTCATTCGCCCGTGCAACGTGTACTCTCGTTCCCATTCCACACGCAGAAAAGCATGCAGCTTTGTTAGTAACAACTTCCTAACCAGTAGGAAATGGTTAATTCTTAACTTTCAGTCAGATGAGGCATCTATACCGCATTTTCGATGCGAAGAGCGCCATTTTAAACAGCCTTATTGACAGGTACTCTCGAGTTATGTGCTGACATGCGAGTTTATGCCTACTTTTTCGACTTGTAAAGCAGGAACAGCCGTATTTTCTGGAAAATCGTTTTTACATTACATTTGAACATTCCCGATATACTGTGCTCATTAAGAATGTTTATATTCAGATGAAACTTTTAACTACATTGCAAGCGTTATCGCCATCGTCACTTCCGATAATGGCATTAAATGTGGACGTGTAGCACCAACTCCGGAAATAATGGCATTAACAAACTTAAGGCCTTAAGCATTTACTGCCATTTCTTGTGCGCGTGTGGCACGGGTATTATACTCTCTGTGAGTGTGTTGTTCCCCTGAAATTCTGGTGTCGGCTATAATTCTGTTTGGAGGTGGCAGATGTATTGCCAAGATATATATATATATTGCCGCGTCTACAACAATAGCCGCTCGGCGGCTGTTCGGCACGCAGCTCGTGCGCCACGCGGTTCGCTGCTGAAGAAGACGAAGCTCGACGTTCCATCCTAGCCGTCTCGGTGTGCGCTGGCATCATCTCGGTGTTGGCGTTCCTCTGCCGTCTGGACGCGGCGCTACCTGTACCAACTGCTACGTGACACTGGTGGAGGTGCGGGCTCGACGTCCCATGTCCAACACCTCTTCAGACAGCCGCTCATCGAGTCCCGACCAGCTACCCCTTGTCTGCACGCCCGTTCACCGCAGCAGCCGCCGCCTCCTGGGACTGGTCCCAGAGTTTGGTCTTCTCCCAAAAGAGGCACGCACTCATCGACCTGGTGAGCATACCACCATGGCGCAGGCTAGCGCTTCACACTTGACGCTCCAGCAACCCCGCGTGCCAGCCAGCTTCCATGGCGTCACCTTCGAAGACGTTGAAGACTGGCTTGACCAGTTTGAGCGGGTTGCCGATTTCAACCAATGGAGCCCTGCGCAGAAGCTGCGGAACGTGTATTTCGCCCTCGAAGACGGAGCCAAGATTTGGTTCGAGAACAGGGAGGCCGATCTCCAAAGCTGGGATACCTTTCGCCAGCAGGTCCGGGACACCTTTGCTAGCACGGACCGCCGGGATCGTGCGCGGCGCCTCCTGGACGCCCGCGTCCAAAAGCCTAATGAGAGCGTTGCCATGTTCGCCGAGGACGTGACCCGTCTTTGTCGGCGCGCTGACCCAGATATGGCGGAATCCACGAAGCTCCGCCACCTGATGCAAGGTGTGAAGGACCAACTCTTCGCTGGTTTGGTCCGCAATCCCCCGCAGACGGTAGCCGACTTCACCAAAGAGGCGACCGCCATTGAGCGGGCCTTGCATCAGCGCTGCCGCCGAAATGACTCCTTGTGCGGTGAGCCAAGCGCCAGTGCGGCTTCTTTGAGCGTGTCCAGCGACAATGCGTCGCTGCGTGAGCTCATACGCGCGGTGGTCCGTGAAGAGCTGCAGAACCTGACCCTTGCCTCTTCTGATCCGACGGCTGCGGCTCTTACCGAGGTTGTGCGCGGCGAGATTCGCCAAGCATTTTCACCGCCTCCTCCAGTCATGCCGGAGCCACGCCCCATGAGCTACGCCGCGGCTCTCCGTTCCGAGTTGCCACCTGTGCAACGCTTGCCGTACCACCCGCCGCCGCCAACCGCTCCGTCACCGTCATTCTACCAGCGGCCTCAGCGAGGACCTGCCATGCGTCCACCGGCCCGGAAGGCGTCTGTTTGGCGCACTTCTGATCAGCAGCCGCTCTGTTACCATTGCGGGGAAGCCGGCCACCTGTATCGCCGTTGCCCCTACCGTGAAATCGGCCTCCGGGGTTTCCCACGTGACGCTCCCTGTCCCCGTTTCGGTGAGCGACCCCACGAAATAGAGGAGTACCTTGCTGCCCATGACACCACCTCTACCTGCCGACCCCGATCTCCGTCTCCCGCACGCATCACGTCGCCCAGCCGCCAGGCTTTCCCAGATGGACGGCGGGGCCGGTCTCCAAGCCCGCGCCGGGGAAACTGAAAGCGGCGACCTCAGGGGGGAAGGTTGCTGACAGCGGATATAACGAAGACCCCCGAACGCCGCCGGAGCGCGATGCCGAGATCCCGATGCCGCCGCAGCCCGATTCTGTGAACCCGAGTTTCCCTGACACCGATGCAGTTAGCGCCGACCTCCGCATTCACGTTGACGGGCACCCAGTGACTGCTTTAGTTGATACAGGCGCGGACTTTTCGATAATAAGCAAGCACCTCGCGGATCGCCTCAGCAAGGTAAAGACAGCATGGGATGGACCTCAAATTCGTACTGCTGGCGGTCACCTCATGACGCCTGTCGGAAGATGCACTGCTCGAGTCACCATTGCCAATTCTGCTTTTGTTGGCACTTTTGTTGTTCTGCCGCACTGCTGCAAAGACCTGATCCTCGGAATGGACTTCTTGCGTGAGCATGGTGCCATCATAAACCTTCCTGATCGTCTGGTAACATTTTCGACCCCTGGAACGATTTCAGCCGACACCGAACCACGCAGAGTGGCCCTGCGCATAATCGACGCCGATGTGACCGTGCCTCCGCGATCCTGTGCCCTCGTTACTGTCATTTGTGACGACCGGTGCAGTGCTGACGGCGTAGCAGAACAGAACACTGCGCTTGTGCTCTCTCATGGGGTCTGCATCGCGAGGGGTATCGTCACGCTACGGAACGGCCTGGCAGATGTCCTTCTAACGAATTTCGGGACCGAACGGCAACACATCGCCAAGGGCACTGCGGTCGCATACTTCGAGGGAATCGCTGAAATTAACGACTGCCTTGCCCTCCAGAGCGAAACGTGCAATTCTTGCACACCTCAGCTGATCCTCGACGTGAACCCAGACTTACCCCCAGCCGATAGGGAGAGCCTAGTCGGCCTACTGCATCAGTTCCAAGACTGTTTCTCGTCTACGTCGGCAGTCAAACAGACGCCTCTCGCTAAGCACCGCATCATTACGGACTACAGTACCCGACCAATTCGACAAAACCCATACCGTGTCTCACTGAGGGAGCGTGAAGCCATAGCTGAACAAGTCAAAGAGATGCTGCAGGATGGTGTTATTCAGCCGTCGAGGAGCCCGTGGGCTTCGCCTGTGGTTTTGGTTAAGAAGAAGGATGGTAGTCTGCGATTTTGCGTTGACTACCGGAAGCTTAACCAGGTTACCAAGAAAGACGTCTACCCGTTACCACGCATTGACGACTCTCTTGACCGGCTGCGGCACGCGCGCTACTTTTCTTCGCTGGACTTAAAAAGTGGTTACTGGCAGATCGAAGTTGACGAGCGGGATCGCGAGAAGACAGCGTTCGTGACGCCGGATGGCCTTTATGAGTTCAAGGTCCTTCCTTTCGGTTTGTGTTCAGCTCCGGCAACATTTCAGAGAATGATGGACGCTGTTTTGTCGGGCCTGAAATGGCAGACGTGCTTGGTATACCTGGACGACGTTGTTGTATTTTCGCCAACGTTCGAAGAACACCTCCAGCGCCTCTTGACCGTGCTACAGGCTATAAGATCTGCCGGCCTGACGTTGAAGCCCGAGAAATGCCACTTTGGTTATGAGGAGCTCCTTTTCCTGGGCCATGTCGTCAGCCATCGTGGAGTCCGGCCGGATCCTGCTAAAACAGCTGCCGTCGCCAACTTTCCCACTCCTTCGGACAAGAAAACGGTCCGGCGTTTTTTGGGCCTTTGCGCGTATTACCGGCGGTTCATTGCCAACTTTTCCCGACTTGCTGCACCGTTGACGCATCTTACAAGAGAGGACGTCCCATTCGCGTGGACAGAACAGCAGCAGCAGGCATTTGATGAATTACGGCGACGCTTGCAATCCACGCCTGTCCTTGGTCATTTCGATTCTCGTGCGGAGACTCTCGTCCACACAGATGCCAGCAACGTGGGTCTCGGTGCTGTACTCGTCCAGTGGCAGGACGGCGCTGAGCGTGTAATAGCATACGCCAGCCGCACTCTGTCTCGTGCTGAATTTAATTATTCCACGACCGAAAAAGAATGCCTTGCCGTGGTATGGGCTGTGACAAAATTTCGACCTTACCTGTACGGCCGGCATTTTCAAGTTGTAACCGACCACCACTGTCTCTGCTGGTTGACGAACTTACGGGATCCCTCTGGCCGCCTTGCGCGTTGGAGCTTACGCCTTCAGGAGTTTGACATGTCCATCGTGTATAAATCAGGGCGCCAGCACAACGATGCCGACTGCTTGTCCAGATATCCAGTCGAAGCTGCGCTCGACAACGACGAACCGGACTTTCCTCTCATCGCAGCCGTAGACGCAGCGACTATTTCCAGTCAGCAACGTGAAGACCCGGCGTTGAAACCTCTCATCGACTTCCTGGAAGCACGTACCGAGGAGGTTCCCCAGCCCTTCGCAAGAACCCAGTCCTCCTTTTGTCTGCGCAACAACGTGCTGTACAAAGCCAACTTTTCTCCAACCGGAAGCGACTACCTCCTCGTCGTTCCAGCGAATCTCCGTGAAGAAATCTTGCAGGCGTGTCACGACGAGCCCACCGCAGGTCACCTCGGCTACGCCCGCACTCTGGCTCGGATCAAAAAGAGCTATTACTGGCCTAAGCTTGCAGCGACTGTACGACACTATGTGCGCACGTGCCGTAATTGTCAACGAAGAAAAACACCCCCTGTCAAGCCAGCTGGACTTTTGCATCCCGTTCAAGTGCCCAGACTCCCGTTTGAGCAAGTTGGCATGGACCTTCTCGGCCCTTTTCCAACATCATCTTCGGGAAACCGGTGGATTATTGTTGCCACCGATTACCTTACGCGCTACGCTGAAACCAAGGCCCTCCAGCGCGGCACAGCAGCCGAGGCTGCGAAATTTTTCGTGGAATGCATCGTCCTCCGCCATGGCGCTCCAGAACTAATTATCACAGATAGAGGCACCGCTTTCACTGCCAAACTCTTGGAATCCCTCATGCGGCTGAGTGGCACTACTCACAGGAAAACAACCGCCTACCATCCCCAGACGAATGGCCTGACCGAGCGCCTCAACAAAACTCTCGTCGACATGCTGTCCATGTATGTTGACGTTGAGCATCGATCTTGGGACGATATCCTGCCATATATTACTTTCGCGTATAACACGGCTCAACAGGAAACAACGCGGAGGACGCCCTTCTGTCTGTTGTACGGCCGCGAAGTGTCGACAATGTTGGAAGCAATGCTGCCCCATGATGGCCGCGACCCCGACGTTGGCGCCCAGGAGTTCACGCTTCGCGCAGAAGAAGCTCGACAACTTGCAAGAGTGCGCATCATGAACCAACAAGACCGTGACGCCCGACGTTACAACCGCCGCCACAGACTGATGACGTTCGCCCCGGACGACAAAGTGTGGGTATGGACCCCCATTCGACGCCGTGGTCTTTCCGAAAAACTGCTCAAGCAGTATTTCGGCCCCTACCGAGTTCTCCGTCAGCTAAGTGACGTAACCTATGAAGTTCTCCCGGATGGGGCTTCCCAGACTACTCGCCGTCAGCAGAGACCAGAGATTGTTCATGTAGTGCGGATGAAGCCCTATTTTTCGCGAGACATTCAGTGACTAAGTGCTGTGTGTTACTGTGTTTTTTTTTTATTTCTTTCTCTCTATTTTCTTGTTAAAGCATCGGGCCGATGCTCTTTCCGAGAGGGAGGGTAATGCCGCGTCTACAACAATAGCCGCTCGGCGGCTGTTCGGCACGCAGCTCGTGCGCCACGCGGTTCGCTGCTGAAGAAGACGAAGCTCGACGTTCCATCCTAGCCGTCTCGGTGTGCGCTGGCATCATCTCGGTGTTGGCGTTCCTCTGCCGTCTGGACGCGGCGCTACCTGTACCAACTGCTACGTGACAATATATATATGAACACAGGGTGCAGTGTATTTATTTTCAGATTACAGAAGATTTTGTTCTCATTTTCTCAGCACAGGCCACTTCATCGAAACTGACTGCTAGTAAGCGCAATTGCTATATGCTAGTATACGCTAGTCCATTCATGAATTCATTCTTTTGTCCGACCTTTCCTGACCACCTTGCCATGCCTACACTGTGCATGCATTGTGTCAGCTGCTGTGGTGCATGCAGGATTGGAGTGGGTACTGCAGTTGCAAATAATGAATGGAAGGTTGAGTCAGAAAGAGAAAGAGAAAAAAAACATGCAGCTGTTACCAGGTGGAAAATCTGTTTTCTCTGAAATGTTTGCTGGATGACCCTGGCGAGCATGTGGTGACCCATGCTGTTGGACTTTCTTGTGCAGTGATGCCGGAGGCATGTCGGGCCTGGGCTGGCAGAGCGGGGGTGGCCCCGTGAGCCAGCAGCAGCAGCTGTCAGTGGTGACCACGGTGTGGGGAGTGACATCCACCACGCAGAGCGCAGCGCCCTACGCGCCTGGGCCCCCCCAGGCTAAGGGGGGCCCGTATGCCCCCGCTGGCTATCCCTCAGGGTCGCCCCTGGGCCCCACCAAGGGCTACTCACCTGTACCGCCTTCACGGCAGCCTCCCAATGCATATGCTGGGTGAGGATTATTTTCAAGACAACATATACGAGCAGATCTAATGGGTAAACTGCAGCTATCAAAATTATCCACCATAGTTCTCAAATGCCATGCATGCTCTATGCCAGTTGCTCTCTTGTGTCATTTTTTGCGGTGTTTTTGTATGTGAAAGAGAAAGAAAATTCAAGGCTGCAGAACAGTTTTACTTGTTTGAAACAATACCATTTAACTGATCAGTTGATTTCTGTTGTCGTTGCTCATTAGGCTGCTGAGGTTCTTAAAATATAGTTTTCAGTTTTGTAACTTACTTTTTTTTGCTGCCTGTTACTGCAAAAGGATTTGAGGCAGCTCCCTGAGAACTTTAGTGACTTTTGTGTATTTACTGCATTTTTGCACATAATACCCCTACCGGAAATTGAAAAAAAAGTACAATAAAAAAGAGGGTGGTGGTTATTTTCAGATTTGAGAGGGAGGGTTAACTTCACAGCACTGTGCGATGTCTGATATACAGCGTCTGCAGTTTCAGCCATCGTCATGACACCGTTGTGCCAATGCGTCCAAGAAACCTTGAAAAGCTTCAGGAAACGCTCAGTTAACAACAAGGCAGATGGATCAGAGGTAATAAAATCTGCCATGACAAAGACGAAGCTTTGGAAGAAGCAGTGGCTGATGGTTGAATGTAGTCATCATTTGAACTTTTACATAAGCCTCTCAAAATGAACTTGCAACAAAAAAACTGAGCATTGTTTATGCATTCCTAAAAGTGCATAGTCATATTTTTCATAGGTAGTAAGTGTGTAGAAAATACATGGGGACTTCCTTTTTGTTTTTCTTTCTTGAATGTCCAAACTAGTGGTGCTGATTAAATGCAGGAACAGGTAATGTGCATGAAGATACTGTGCCTTGTACTGTATCTTCATACATACATACCTTGTCAGTATTCAGTCCAAACTCAAGAATTTTTTCTGTTTACCTGCAGAGCTGTTAACTTCTTTTGCAAAGACATAATGCCTTTCGAATTTGCCTTTCTTCATCTGTTCTACCCTTAGTAAAGTCGCTGTTAGCAGTCAAGGCACTGCACACAAATGTAATTGCATGGTTGAGTTTTCAGTTGTGCCCTTCCTTCTGTAAGCAGCCTATTGCCATCATTAGTTACGGATTGTGGTCAGAGCCAACTGAATAAAGTTATTTCAGTAATAGCAGTGTGGTTCGCTAAGAGTAAGTAAACCCGGTAACTCAAGTTTTCCCAATCAAGTTTTCCATTGTTATAGTTTGGGCCAATGAAGATGAGGTAGGTGTTCAAAGCAATGGCCATTGTACCAAAATAAATTCATTGCATGTTTTTCCAGCTTGTAATAAAGGCTTTTTGCATCTGTATGCCTTAATTGCTACTAAATACAAATAATCCCAAATGATTTCACCCCACATTGATTAACGTTCTCAGTTGAAGTTTGCCTGCTAGCTCACTGCTGCTCTCTCTTTGCTTTCTGCGTGTTCAGGTATGGCCAGAACCCTGCTGGCATGGCTGGTGGCATGCCTGGTGCCATGGCGGGTGCTGGCCATGGCACAGCAGGGGAGTTCCAAACAGGCCCATCAGCGCTCAGTACGGCAGCCCTGGTGGCTGCAGCCACTGCTACAGCTACGGCTACAGCGAGCGTTGTTGCTCTTCAGGAGCAGCGACAGCAGGAGGTCATGGGTGGACAGTATGGACAGGTAAAGTACGCAAGTAGTGCATAATTTATTTTACAGTGCAGCTACTGCTAGCAGCTATCGGTCAATTTCTCTGGAGGAAGCAAAGGAGAAGTTGTCAGTCAGTTGATCGAACAGGTCTAGGTCACATCAATAAACATGATGTAAACAGCGCGAACTACAAGGGACAAGAAAAGAAGGGACACAGGACGAGCGCTGACTCGCAACTAAAAGGTTTATTCACTGAAACCTTCTTATATGAAACAATCAAAGGGAAGAAACAACACAAAAAATTAAAAACCATGAAACGCACATTCGTCAGGTGCTCCCGAGAAAATTCATCTCCCTATGGCAAAGGAAAACAGATGGTTTACTGACGCAATTCAGTTGATCCCCTGCGATGTGAAAAGCCTCGACAACTTCTCGTGTCGTCTGATCACTGTGGGTGTATAGTACACGTGTTTGATTGAATAATGCAGTGCATTTTTTTCTTTTTCTTTTTCATGACTTTACATTCTAGACAATGTTTGACCAAATGTGAAAGGTCATCACCAATTGTTTCTTCATATAAGAAGGTTTCAGTGAATAAACCTTTTAGTTGCGAGTCAGCGCTCGTCCTGTGTCCCTTCTTTTCTTGTCCCTTGTAGTTCGCGCTGTTTACATCATGAATATCTACCAACTCGCCCAACTGAACGTTTTGCTAAACATCAATAAAAAGCAGCAGTAGAGGCACATGGGACTTGATGATAACAAATTAATTTTGAATACTCAGTGTAAGGACATGTATTCAAAATCTAACTTGGTAATTAGCAGTGAGCAGAAACAAGACTATGACAGTTGTGTGTGGAGTTCCCAGTTTCCGTTTTTCACAGCCCATGTGCACCTCACTCTGTGCATGTCAGAAAGTTCAGTGAGTATTAGGTCTATTTTTTTCTTCTGTGATCTTGTGCATCTAGGGCACTCTTTGTTAGCAATTATGACGCATTAGCCTGCGCACCAGCCTACTTTTCTCTAATGCATATGGTTGTAATTATGCATGCTTATAGAATGTACATGTAATCAAAATACTTTATTCATAATGCCTGCTGCGAGATGTAGTCTGTTCCATCTGGCTAGGTCGCATCAAATGCTAAAGTATCTTTTGTATCTTTTATGGCTTCTTTGTCGTTGTGTCAAGGTTTTAGGGAACAAATGCTTCACTTTCATTTCCATGGAGGGCAGTTAGCGTGTACTGCTTTCTGGGCTGGTGGGCTAACATGCCGGTTGACAAGTGGTTTGGTTTCGTTTTAGGGTGTTTTACATCCGAAAGTGACACAGGCTATGAGGGACACCGTAGTGGAGTGCTCCGGATATAATTTCAACCACCTAGAGTTTAACGTGCTCTGACATCGCACTGTACACGGGCCTCTAGCATATCGCCTCCATCGACTCGTGGCTGGGATCGATCCCGCTTCTTTTGGGTCAGCAGCCGAGCACCATAACCACTGAGCCACTGCAGCAGCGGTTGACAAGAGGTGTTAGACTACCTCTCGAGATACCTTTCCTAGGAGCAGCAATAACAAGAGTACATCCACTTCTAAACTTCTGTATTATTTATTTAGACAATGAGGGTATTAGCATCAGAGCTTAGAGGCTATAGAAAGAAGGCATACCTTGCTGCATCATTATTCACTAAAAAGCAGTGTTGTTTTGCTTTCACGGTTAGAGGCATGCTTCAATAAAAGGATTTAAAATGTTGTTGGACTGTTCTCCTACTGCGGCTGGAGACAAGACAAGTGCCTCATTGTAACGTCTGCCTTGCTTCCTCTTCTAGATGGGTGGCCATCAGCAGTTCCCTGGTGGAGGCTACGGGGTGCCCCCTCAGCGGGGTCCTCCACATGGTGGTGCGGGTGGAGGCCAGATGGGGGGCCTGATGGGACCGGCCATGGGGCCACTGGGGGCCTCCAAGCTGGGTGGGGCAGGTGGGCCTCTGTATGGCCAGCAGCAGCAGCAGCCACAGCAGCAGCAACAGCAGCCTCCACCCCGCGGCCGGCCTTACCCCAACCCCCAACAATATCTGGCACACAAGCGGCAGCAGCAACAGTACCCAGCAGGACCCATGCAGGGGGGCTACATGGGTGCTCCCCAGCAGCAGTATGGTCCTCAGTACCCGGGGGCGGCCAGTGGACCTTTCCCCAAGCAGCAGAGTGGTGGCTATGGAGGAGGGGCGCCTGCCCCCCAGGGGGCCCTGGCAGCGTACCACCAGGGGTCTCCCTTACGGGGCCGGCCACCTGGCCAAGCCATGCCTACACCTGGTGCCTACCCTGGTGCAGCCCAAGGGGGCCAGTACTACCAGCAGCCCATGGGGCCACAGGCCCAGTATGAGCAGCAGTTCATGCAGGGCAGCCAGTATGCACCGCATGGCTTCCAGGTGGGGCTCACTCTTTCATGTCTTTTTACATTTTCTGCAGCAGCCTTCAGGGCCAAGTAGGGTAGCTGGAAATTATCCTTTAAGAAGGGCTGCATTCTTAACACAGCGAAATTGTCTGTGTCAGTAGCTGCTGTAGTGACTAGCGCAGAAAAGTTACAGGTTTGTTCTATAATTGCCACTCACATCACACACTTGTAACTGGTACCAGCAAAAGCAACATGGTCATTGTACTTAGCTGAATTCTTCTGTGTAGGGAAAGTTGAGTTCTTTGTATAAAGCAACTCTACATTTTGGACATTTATAGCAGTACAGAGTGTCACATTTATATTTTTGCAAGCCAAAGACATTAAGTTTTGTAGAATGAAAACAAAAACTCTAACACTTGCCACCTTTTTGAGTACTTGCCTTGAGTCCTGCTGCTTTCCAGTTGTGTAAAGTTTGGTGTGCCGAGCACGCGCATTACTTACCCTAGCATGCAAATGTGGTGGTGTTTACATGCCATTTTTTATTTATTTATCTGTCATTGTTCCTTCGACAGCAGCGGAGCATGAACTACCAGCACTCGCCCATTCCTGGCAACCCCACACCACCACTGACCCCAGCATCGGGCATGTCCCCATACCTGTCTCCAAGCCAGGACACAAAGCCTGTGTTTCCCGATATCAAGCCTCCTCTGCCCATTCAGAGTGAGTGGCACTCAAAGTGATGTCAAGTGTTCCGATTCTGTTTTCCTCTAGGTTCAAATGAGCTATAAAAATTCTTAACATGGCAGTCTGTTGCTTTTATTTGTGTTGGACGCTCCTATCCTTATAGTCAATGAGTGCTCAATGTGCTAATGGGAGTGCCAAAGTTTATTCCTTTCTAGTAGCTCGCTACCAAGCCTTTGTTATGAATTTAATCTTCATGAGGACCTAGCCCGTGAAGAATAGCTAGTGAAAAGGCAACTTGGGCATTGAACAACTTGGAAATTTTTTTGCTAACATACTGAAGTACAGAAATCAGTGAATGTGCCACCCCATAAATGTGTTCAACCTCCAGGCACCTGTATGTCCTACGAACTTCTCTGTCTGTTTATCTAGCACATTGCCGAATCTGTGTAGCACCCACCTCCCGTATAGTGTGTGACTTCGCTACCTCGCACCCTTGTATCGTGTCTCTGCAGCGTGTTGCCGGAAGCTGATTGTGTGCCCCATTTATCGCAGAGGACGACGAGCTGCGCCTGACATTCCCAGTGAAAGATGGCATCATCCTGGCGCCCTTCCGGTTGGAGCATAACCTGGCAGTGAGCAATCATGTGTTCCACCTGAAGCCCTCGGTGCACGAGACGCTCGTCTGGCGCTCTGACCTCGAGCTGCAGCTCAAGTGCTTCCACCACGAGGACCGCCAGATGCACACCAACTGGCCTGCCTCAGTCCAGGTGTGCATGCTCACGTAGAAGGTGTCCTTCCATTCTACATGACACTCCGGACAAGTTTCAGGGGCAAAAACTAAATGGTAGCATTTTCCGGATTTCATGCTAAAAATTTGAAAATCCTTAGAAATTTCAAGAAAAGAATTTGAACCATGGATAATTTGAAACTGCTTTTAACGCGAAGCAAGGTGATCATAAGCAATAGCAAAGGATGCAGACCAAGTGAACCTGCTTGTTGGTCAGATAGTACAAGATTGACATTTTCTATTGCATCAAGGGAGGCTTTTTTCACCACCATTTTTACAAGGCGGTAATTTCATGTGCTTACAGACTTAGTGGTTGGCTGCAATGTTCCTGCTGCTGTAGCTCATCAAATACAGCTTTCCTCACACTCTTCTTAGCAGTGTCCCATTGATGTCTTATGGCTATGTAATTCTTGCAATAACTTTGTCCCGCCGCGGTGGCCCAGTGGTTACGGCGCTCAGCTGCTGACCCGAAAGACGCGGGTTCGATCCCGGCCGCGGCGGTTGAATTTCGATGAAGGCGAAATTCTAGAGGCCCGTGTACTGTGCGATGTCAGTGCACGTTAAAGAACCCCAGGTGGTCGAAATTTCCGGAGCCCTTCACTACGGCGTCTCTCATAGTCTCAGTTGCTTTGGGACGTTAAACCCCATAAACCAAACCAAACCAATAACTTTGTATCTGCATAAGTATGCTTTCACATACTTTCTTATTTGTGGGCTGGGTACCTCTCAGTGTAACAATTTTCAAAGTGTGTGTGTTCGAGGATTGAATTTAACTTTCTGATGCCTTGTTTGAATGCAGGTGTCTGTCAATGCCACTCCACTGAGCATTGACCGGGGTGAGAGCAAGACTTCACATCGGCCGTTATATCTCAAAGAAGTCTGTCAAGCAGGCCGCAACACTGTGCAGATCACTGTTACAGCCTGTTGTTGCGTGAGTGTCTATTCCATCTATTATACTTTCATCCAGATTTTATGCTGTCTTGTACACACCAGCTGACCTCACTGGTTTGTGCAAGGTGCGCAGTAATGGGATGCAAATGGTGTACAGTATAGTGTAAACTGTAGTTTTGCTATTAGCCCACACAGTGTTATGAGAAAGGAAAGCCTATCTTCTATGTTTTTATTGCAGTAGTGCTGATGAGATTGTGATTGTGGGGCATAGTTGATGAAAACCTCCTTGACTACGACCTCCAAGTCTACTATGCTGTGAATGTCCTGAAGTACTCAGCTATTAAGATGTCTTTTAAAAGCACTGTTATCCTCTGCGCAGAGTTCATGAACTTGAAATTTTGAATGCCATACAGCTTGCCACTTGAGTTTTCAAGGCTTGGTTTGTAGTGACCAAGTCAAAGCTAAGCCATCGTGCTGCTGCTGTAAATGAAGGTTTTACCCTATTTGTGTGGATGTGTGTACGCTGGAAGGATCCATAGATTAGAAGTGCTGTCTGCCCTTGCGGCTGAGCGTTTTGGGGATTTTACTGTTAAAACCACTCGTTGTGCAGTCTTCACTTTTCAGTCTGCACCTGTGCCAACTATAGTTATGAGGTTGGCTTCCGTCATTAGACAATAACTACATGGGTGGGGCAGTGTTCAAATGTGGAACCTATGCAACTGTTAGCAGCACCTTTGTCAGCGAGCAAGAATGGTTAAAACCTAGCTCTGATATTTATAAACAAAGAATAGAATCTTTGCTCCATGTTCAGTGTTGTTAGCCTTATTGCAAGATAAAATTCAACTAATTTTTTTAATTGGCCTTACCAACAACTGTTGGGATGGCTGAGGGACCAAGAATGCCACTTGTGTTGTCCACTGTCAGTCTTAAATGGTCAGTGTTGAACATCTTAAATAATCTGTGCTTCCGCGTGGGTTAATGGCAAAGCTTGGATCATAGCTAGTTGGAGTCTGTCCCTTAGTTTCAGTACCAGATATTTAATGGGTTTAATGGAAATAGCAGGAGTGATGGTTGTAGAAGGGAGGAGGGCATATCACCACAGCTAGAGTTTCTCTCTTAAAACCCCTACTCAAGCCAGTACATTTGAGCCAAATTTAAAGAGTGAGCAACAAAAAAATGGCTGATGTTTGGCTCTTTGACAGCATTCCATGTTGAGTGAAAATGCAGTTGATTTGTTGTGCTAAATTTGCTTTCTTGGATTGCTTGATTACTTGGACTTTGTGATTCTGATCAAGCCTCGTATAAAGCTGGTCATGCCTTGTAAAAATAAACCTTTGGGGTGCACAAGGTTTATTTTCGAGCTTCCGTGTAACAAAATTTACAGTGAAATACGTCTTTAGTCAGATATTTGAGTTCAACCTGTTAATTATTTTATTGCTGAGTGCCAGGAGGACCTCAATGCACACTGTTGAAGCTGCCTGGAGAATTCTCTCTCTCTCTGTGGCTTCATGTGACTACAGCGGGCTCTTTGCATTTCACTAGCACAGTTTTCGTATTGTCTGCGAACTTTCAGTAGAGCTGGGGATCTGTTTTTGTAGTATACTATCTACGGATAGTACCACAAAAGCACGCAGGGAAATACTAAAGAAAATCCGCAGTCTACTTAGTTCTATGGTGTGGCCACTGCGTGTTTGTTTTGTGGATTGTCTTTTGTTTGCACTCTCGGTTTTTGTCATGGCAACATGTACCAGGCCAACTAGCCCAATAGTTTGTTTTATTAATCGCCAAGTATCTTTTCTGCACCTGTGCGCACTTCCTGTTAGCAGTGGACCTGCATGTGCCCATTGCTAACTGGAGCGCTACAGCTAAGCTTGGTGTTTATGCATGCATGTTCAGATGCAGCATTGCTGTGTTGCTTGTCTTTGCTGGGGGCAGGCAGTAATCTGACTTCTTCCGTGGTGATGCTCTCGCAGTCTCACCTATTTCTGCTGCAACTAGTGCACCGGCCGACAGTGCGATCAGTACTGCAGGGACTGCTGCGCAAAAGGCTCCTACCAGCCGAGCACAGCATTGGCAAAATCAAGCGCAACTTTTCTGTGGGCCCATCACCTCAAGGGCCCAATACTGCCCCTGGTCAGAACCCCTCGGGAGGTGCAGGGCCTGTGGAGGATGGGGTCGAGCAGACTGCCATCAAGGTGCAGCTCAAGTGTCCCATCACCTTTAAGCGCATCACCTTACCCGCACGGGGCCAGGAGTGCAAGCACATTCAGGTGGGTAGTGATGGTGCAGACTTTGTTGCCAGGAGACAGAAAAAAGAAAATAGCTGAGCGAGTTATTTTTCAGGTTGTTTCAGGATGCTTTGAACAGAGTAGAGTTCACTTCAAATGGATCAGCTGTTACTCTAAGAAAAGTGGGCATCTAACTTCACATCTTGCTCCTTTCAAAAGTTTTGTTTGGCTTATTTGTGCGATAACTACACTGCGGTTGACTAGCAGCAGTGAATATACAAACATGTGTTGGCCTACATAAATAACTCTCTATACATGGGAGTTATGAAAACATGCATAATACACAGCATTGGTGCTGTATGTTATGCATGTATTTTTACATGTCCTGCCTTATTAGTGCTGTTCATTTATTAAGATGGATTCATCAGTCAACTAGCCCACATCAAGATGCTGTGACATTATTACATTAAGTAAGCAATGGTGGGTGACTAAAGTTTTTTGGGTCAGAACTGATGCACGCTATGAAAGTCCACCCTTTAAAGAAATCCAGGCTTGCATAAGAGGCATCAGTGGTAAATGGCACATGCTCTTAGTTTGAAGTGAGCTGGCATGCAAACTTGGTGAATTTGTCGGACATGCCACGCTCATGTGCAAGTGTTCCAGTGCCATGCTCATGTGCTGGTATGCTCTTGTAGTAGATTTGGTACAGCTAGACACTGTTCTGCCTTGCTTAGCTTGTGCCTGGATGCTAAATGTACGACTAGGTATAGCTGCCAGCAGTCACTGAAGAAGGTGTCCCACATCCAGGCATGGCATCTTGTGGCAGATTATTCAAGCATAGTGTGCCCACTGCTGCTTGCAGTGCTGTGGTGCTGAGAAGGGAAATTCTGGCCAGGGCACATGGATATATAGTAGTCTGAGGGACAGGGCAATGGTGAGCGTAAACAGTCGATGTCAGGAATGAGCTATAGAATTCTGGAAACATACTGAACTTGTGAGAAATGCGTGACATTCACATTCTGAATGCCCGAATATAAGTCAGCTTTGTGTGAATACAAGTCCAGTGACTTTGCAAGAATCTTTCTTTTTTTGTGTAAATGAGCGTGTTTCTTGCATTTTTCTGCTGCGCTATCAGCATATGCACGAAACAGTCCTGAAGGAAAGCCATGCTGTCTGACCAGACTTTACCAAATGATAAGCAATCATCTTCCAAGCAGTTTCACTGCATCCGGTGCAGCTTGTGAAATTAGTTGGGCTAAATTTTTGGGGCATCCTACTATTTCTTTGTTCTTTATTTATTTCATCAATACTGCCAGCTGTCAGAGAAGGCCGTAGGCAGGAGTAGGTGATACAGCGGAGAAAATGAATGAGAAAAAAGAAAAACCTAACAAGAAGTGCACTGGATAAAAATGAAAAGTGAGTCGCACTTGCCACAATGACTAAAAAGCTATGAAAGATTAATACTCTTCATATTTCTTGTGCAGAAACTAGCCTCACACATGAAAAAAAGTGTGAAGTAAAAAAATTGACATTGGGCTGTAGAAAAAGGCAATCTAAGCAAGGTGATGGATAGCAAAACCGTCATGTGTGTGTGTGCAACACGACAATTCAAATCATGCTAGGTGTCATGTGCCGAAGCAGGGGACAGGTAGGACATGTGAGCGTGCAAAGTTGGCAAAATAAAAGCGAGCATTACTGCAAGTCAAAGATTAATGCGACTTGAATTAATTCTTTCCTTACCGTGGGCAAAATGACTGTTTTTTGTAGGTTTCAGCAGCTTTTATTTTTCTGCAAAAACTGTTGCATTTAAAATTGAATACAATACACAAAAATTAAGCTAAATAAATGTACTTTTAAGGCATATAAAATTGAATAACAGATTTGTGCGTTGTAACAGAAAATTTTAATTGCCAAACACAAGATTTTTAAGTCAGATTTGAACAGAACTTGTGTAAAGACACGCTTGTACCTAAAAAGTAAAAAATTAAATTTTTTTTTCTGAAATATGCAAAATAATTGGCATCCTATTGGCCCATATCTGTGTGAAAAAAATAAAACTTCTATCGTGAATAGTATTCTTGCTACAAAATAATAACTGGAAACCCTGTAGTTGGGCTCCAGAGCGTGGTCGCCTGTGTTCCATGCCGGTTTCCATCGTTGCCGATGTCAGAACTGAATTCGGACGAAAAGGCGCTATCTTCAGACTTCCTGCTGCTTGGGCCATTGATAAAGTCACTCTCAGACAAAGCGAAGTCCTGAGATTTGCGACGTTTTAGAGTGCACATCTTGCATGTGGAGGCTGCCGAGAGACTTCGATGTTCGGATTGCGTTTAAATAATGTCGTCTTGCAAGAAAAAAAAGAGCTACACTGAAAGCGAAATTTTATTTGCCTAATTACAAGCCAGATGATGCAGCGTGCCTGCAAGCAGCGCGGAAGGCTCCGAAGTCAACCAGCGAAATTATCGTTGACGAGCAATGAGCGTGGTACAGGGTCTTCACAGCGCATTAAAAAAAATGCCACTTAGCGGGAAGAAAGAAAGGAAGAGAGAAAAGAAACAAAATGAAGGTCTATACACTAAAAGCAGTGATCATCGGCGAAACAAATATAGAAGCAAAGAGCTCCATTTTTTTTTTACCTCATTGGCACACATGCTATGCACAGTTGGTTGTAGTGGTTGGCTTGTTGACCTTGTTGGTATGAGTTTGTTAGCGTGCAAGTGTAGACAGCAACCAACTTCGAAAACGCTCATTCGGCAATGATACTTGAGGTGTTGAAAGACGCTTGGGACAATTTAGGCTAGTCGTACACATTCAGTTGCCAAAACAATGAAACGATGATGATGGCACTGACCCTCTCCAGTGGCAAGTTTGGACTTCCGGCTAAAGCTTTTTCAGGCTCCATTCCCATGCAAGAAGTTTGTAGGTCTTTTTGTAGGGCATGAATTCTTCTGGCAACTTCGTTATCAGCAAGGGTCCACAATTTGGATGTCGATCTACAGGACTCACCGAAGACTGCAAGTCATTATGTGTGTTACGCTGGATGTCCTTGGGGAATTTATTCGAGCTCCTTGTCGAATCGTGTAAAAATGTATAAATTCTGTGAGCTACGTTCTTAGGTCCTGATCTACCATGTTCATTAGGCTCTTCATGCGTCAGTAACTTTATGCAGGTACCTGATTCAACTTCTTTGGCTAGGCCACAAATTTCACACCAAGAAGAGGACACATCTTGTGTATGGCATCCTCCTCCAACTGAACCGTCTTCAAAACTTCGAGTAACAAGTCAAATGTCTGAAATTGAAAGGCCATCCTCTGCGAATATTCTAGAGTTTAGTTTGACAAGTGGCGCAAACTTTTGGCTTCTCTCTCTCACGGCGCCACTGCTGTTGACAAAGGCGAAATTGGGTGCTAATGTTATAATAGGCAAGAACCTGGTAGTGTCCTGGAGTGCGCAGTATGGAGAGGCTTTTTAGTTTTTTGCGAATATTCTAGAGTTCAGTGCCGCAAACTTTTGGCTTCTCTCTTTTATGGTGCCACTGCTGTTGACAAAGTCGAAATTGGGTGCTAATGCTTCATGATATAGGCAAGAACCTGGTAGCGTTCTGGAGTGCTCACTGTGGAGAGGCTTTTTTGTTCAAGACCTAAGAAGTGTTAGAAAGTATTGAACTTAACGCTGTAGTTCTTGGCATCTCTTTGTGAGAGGCTCCCAGTACTCTCCGCCGATACGTCTAATCCTTTTGTTCATGCGCTCGGCCGAATCCTAGCTGTTTCCACTGTAGATTAGCTTCCACTCATCAACAAGTAAAATTTGCTACTGATAACAAAAGCTTCCCTAGAATCAAGTTGGCTACCTACGCTTAGGTGCCCAGCCATACCAGCTATGCTCTTTGAAGAAGTTGACGAAGCCTTGCGGAGATATCTTCGTCGTTGTGGGTTTAGAATATCGGTGGCACTGTTTTGAGGGTCGCCTTAGCATTTTTGTGCATTAGAGAGGAAAGGAATAAGAGAAATCCTGGGTGAAAACAGCTATCGGCTAGCCTAAACATGCCCAGAAAGCAGGGAATTTCGGTTTTAACTGATTCCGTATTTCTTTTTTTACCGACAGATGTTTATCGGTGTTTTTCCGCTAACCATGAAAAGTACACCCACCGTCAAAAGTAAATGAAAGGTGACTCGTGAAAAAGTTCAATTTCTTGGAATCCAAAGGATAATGGTCGAGATTTATTGGTGCACTAGGTAATTCGCATAATCAAAATTAGGTTGCATATTATTCAGGAATGCATGAAATGATGGCGATGAAAAACTTTTTTCGCTAATATGTATTGCCTTCCATTTACTTTTGACAGCACCTGCTCATGGCCTACTTACAACCCAGCAAACCATTTATTATAGTAACTTCCTACTATGTTGCATTGCCAGATGCTTTTGAGGCATCTCAACTAGTGGTAATAGTGCGGGCATGTACCCTGAATTCACATTTGTAGAACATGGCAATGATATACATTTTTCTTGGCCTTCCAAGCATGATTAATGTTGTACACTCTGATCTTCAGTAGTTGCTCTGTGCCATACCATTGCAGCATACATTTCAAGGATGTGCTCATTGACTAGCTGAGAGCAATAAGAGAGCTGAATTGAGCAGAACTAAGGAAAATCTCCCTTGCTTTATCATAATGACTTCTGCATGTGGCAATGAAGCAGTATTTTATTCTGACCTGTGTTTTCTTTTTCTGATTTTTGGACTTGGTGGAACCTGGAAAATGGTCTGAATAATCGAACAGTCCAAAAAATCTGGCAACTTAAAAAAAAAAAAGGCTTTTCTGAGGAAAACCGGCTTTAAAAATCGCGAATTTCGCAGCTCCCCATGTTCCGCTTGCAAGCTATGTTATTAGACTGTATCTTGAGTCATAGTCATGCTTTTGTCATGTCCGCACCACCCCTGGTCATGCTACCGGACAGTCCGCAAGTCATGCTGTGAACGAAAGCATGCGTGGCACAAAGCTAGAGCAGTCAGTTTGTATGGTCAACAACGATCGCGAGCACCAAGAAGTAGCCCACGGGAAGGTGAGAGCGGATGTGAGTGCCTCTGAATGCGCCCACCTCCCTCCCCACACTCTCCCACATCTGCTGCCCTGCACCATGGGTGGCATTGTCCAAGCCACGCTGGACGCTGTAGCTGTCCCACTTTGAACTCAGTTGCGTGCTCTTTGTAATCCATCTCGATGGCAATGGAGAGTGTGCCATTATCTCTGATGGCAACGATGAAGAACGAATAAGCCTATCCATATCAGCCCATTTGATTGACTTCGTCAGTACCGTCAGTGCCCGCTGACTCCGTTTAAATCCAAGATGGCACATTTCATGGTGGCGGAGAATGGGTTGGTTGTGACTGAGATGCCCGCTTGCGTCTATATTAGACAAAAAAAAATGAACTTTCGTTTGAAAAGCGATCTCCACGGTATTGTTGGCGTCTATTTTTGTCCGAAAAATCGGAACTTTTGGACTTTTGGACTCCACAAAGTCCGAAATATCGGTTATAAAAATGTACATGTTCCTATTTGTTCCTATGGGGTGCGTGACAGTTCAGCAAAGTCCGAAATATCGTGCAAGTCTGAATTATTGGAGTCAGAAAAAATTTGTCGGCTACTATATGCATATTTTCTTCTCCATGGGGTACATTAAGTTTCTGAAAGTTCGTAAATTGCATTGTACACTAAAAACAACTCTTGCTGATGACTGTCCTCTTTTTTTATGTGTGTGCTGTATGAGTGCTAGTTGGCATTCTGGCATTGGTGCATGAAGAAACTCATTTGTTTAGTGCAGAAGCTTTGAAGTTTGAAGATATCAGTGTTGTGTTTATCACTTGTCATATTGCTAACTTGCTAATGATTGCTTGTCTTTCTTTTATGTGCCACAGTGCTTTGACTTGGAGTCGTACCTGCAACTGAACTGTGAGCGAGGCTCTTGGCGGTGCCCAGTGTGCAGGTAAGGAGGAGTTGTCCATACTTTTGGCTGGTTGTCTTTTTAGTTTATGCTAACACTGCATTGTGAAAAAAAAAAAATCTGCCACAATGGTTGTGGACATATTCCAAAATTTATTGCATTGCTGCAATTCAAGGGAGTGCAGTTAACACAGAATCCCTCTATTGGCAAAATGTGAGTGGTTGTGAGCAGATCTGTTGCTGCTGCTCATAGAATTGAATGTCTTAGATGTGTAGTGCTTCTTCTGTGTACCATTGCTTCCACCCTGTGTATCATTCATTGCTCTCATGGTGACAAGTGTTCACCATATACTAGAGGGGGCACAAATGGAACTCGAAGCATCATTGCTTGGAATATTGCTTTGAGGCGCTTATCATTTTGGGGAGGGAGGAGATTTTTTGGTCTTTTAAAGTGACCTCTGAAAGCTGTGGATTGCTGCCTTGGTGAAGCACTGTGGATGTGCACTGTTTGTATGCAGTAAAACGGCCATCCTTGAGGGGTTGGAGGTGGACCAGTACATGTGGGGAATCTTGACCAACCTGAGCAACTCTGATGTGGAGGAGGTCACCATTGATGCGACAGCCAGCTGGAAGCCTGTCACAATCAAGTCCATCAAGGAGGAGCATGATGGGACTGGTTAGTGGCTGCCTCTTATTATTCACTTAACCCAAGCGGCATCAATGTCTTTCTTGAAAGCAGGATTAGTAAATCTCATCTGGTTGCTTTTCCGTTTACTTTGCAGAGTCGTGCAGTGGTGGCAAGCGACTGAAAGCCATGTCCCCAAGCAGCATGACTATGCCCACCACAAGTAGTTGGGAGATGGGGCAGGGTCTCTCTCCCTACCCAGCGCTGCCTCCCCCTGACATGCAATGTAAGAATTTTTTAATTTTTTAATTAGGAACTGGTATAACGGGCACAGAACAACCTTATTTGAAGCTGCCATTTCTTTGTCTCTGAAGCTTTACCTCACTGCTTAGCACTGCTAACTTTCTGAAAAGTACAGCACATTCAGTGCTCTCGACACTTGGCCAATCATATGTTACGGTGCGCTGGTAAGCGATTCCTCCTCTTCTCTTATATAAGAAAAACCTATGAGCAGTGGCACATAATTTCAGCCATAAAAACTATTCTGGTGCATCAGAAGGCATGAACACCACTTTCCTCAAGGGGCAGTGGCACCAAATTGTTTGCTGTGTGTTCTTTCTTTGGAATGATGAGAGATTAGTTAACAGATCACCATGTTGGCTTCACTTGTGTTGGGTAAATAATTTATTGTTGAATTTCATCTCCCATATTGTTTCGGTTTCGATTTCAGCAGCCGAGGTGGCTATGTCATCACAAGTAGATCTGAGTGACATACAAAAACAGCAGCATAATACCAGCCTTTTGTTGTGTTAATTTGCACCGTTACGCCAGCCTAGCCCAGGAGGTGGAACGACAGCAAGTGAAGAAACACCTATGCATCAGTTTTATATGCCTCATGTGACCTCAGACCTACTTGTGACATCGTAGCCATTTTTTAACTGCTGAAACCAAAACCAGAGCAGCATTGGAGTAGAAATTCCTATTATAAATTACTTGCTGGGTGCAAACAAGCTGTGGTGAGTCTTGTTTTCTAATGTCTCAAGCAGCATTCCAATGTAAAAAAAATGCTCGACAAAAATTTGTTGTCCCTACCCTTCTAGCACCACTCTAAAAGTGTCTAATTTCTCCTGAGCAGAGGTGAGCTGTGATGGTATGGTTACAATGTTAAGATGAAAGCCCAATGCCACAGTGGGTACCGCCTGATTTCAAACATGACAGAAGACCTAGCAAAGTTGTAACTAGGTCGAGACAGTATCAGCCTCAATTTTTTTAGGTATAAATGGAACCTGGCGCCGTTCATAAGTCTGCTGTTCTAGGCTTGAGAATAGGCAGTACTGTCTTCGCGCATTCTGTAAGTTTAGAGATAGTGTGACAGAAGCTGCCATAGTTGTGGACAACTAACTAGTGAATGGTAGCTTCGTCAATGAGAACCCACGCTCCCATTTATCTTTTCTGCTGCAGAGCTTTTTGTAAAAACATTGAATCACCTTATTGACATGTGTCCTCTCCAACCCAAAATATTGGTATCTTCTGGCTTATAGATTTTCTTTGCTTTTGAAAGGAAACTGATTTTAGACCATCATTGAAGATGAAGGCAGTATATATCAAGGCAGCTGAAAGTGATTCCATTCATTGTTTTGCTGTGTGTTCTCAACAGTAGGAGAGATACATGGAGAAGTACGTGATATCTTAACATGCTTCTTGAAAGGGACTTAGATTGTATACTCTCACAAGAAGGCTAGAGAAAAAAGTATGTCTAAGTTAGCGAATTGGAAAAAACAGCACAATGAAAGACAACACAAGAGAAGGACAAAACACACAGCGCTGGTGTTTTGTCCTTCTCTTGTGTCGTCTTTCATTGTGCTGTTTTTTCCAATTCGGAAAACATGTACCAACCAGCCCGTATTTGCCATCTGCTAAGTTAGCTGTACAGAAGCATTTGAAAACGTTAAGTCAAAATAATTTATACAGTGTCAGTAATTGGAGTTTGGCAATCTGCCTTTCATGGCTTGGCACAATATTCTCAGTGCCTCTGTGGTGTTTACAGCTGGTACTATTTAATAATGGAATTCGGTGCCTTAACTATATTAAAAGTAACAGCTGTCGAAGATTACAGAGTCAAATATTGCTCAAAAATGTTTCCACTTTCAAACAGGTGGTGCAGTTTTCAAGTGGGATAGCACTGGCACGGAGGTGTCATGTGCAGCACTTCTTATTAAATTATCGTGCACATGCTGTTGCATGAGAGCTTGTAAAAATGAAGTAGTATTTCAAGTTTGAAAACCAGAGCTCTGCACTTGCAATTTTGTTATTTGTTTCTGGCACTGCTCTGTAGGATGTAGTGAGTAGAAAAAAAATTTATGTGGCAGGATAGGTGTAATAGGGATACAGTGTAAATCCTGCACATGTAAGATCTCCATAGGACATAGTGTACATTATTTGGAATTGAGCATTCAATAAATTGAATATTAATGCTGACAACGGTTCATAAAAAATACTGACAAATATAGAGCACTTGCACATGCATTGCCATTTGTGTGAAAATTTGTTTTTTTTGGTCAAGCACTAAACTGTTGTCATCGGTATTCATTGGGCTAGAGAAAAGATTTTCTTTTAACAATTTACATCTACATTTAAACTCTGCATGCAAAAGGTAACATCTTGGGATTTTTATCTCTTCTTTGTTCAGCGATTGTGAATGGACCAAACATGGCTAATGGGCCTGTCATGCCTGGTGGCCCTGTGATGCCCAGCGGTGCTGGTATGCCCAATGGACCAGTCATGGCTGGTGGTCCCAATATGCCCAATGGACCAGTCATGGGAAACGGGTCTGGCATGCCTAATGGAATGGGCTATGGCAGTCGCAACGGAGGCTTCGACTTTCAATCTCAGGCGTCAGACTTCGGCAGCCCCCTCTCTCACTTAAATGATAGTGTGGCCTCCCTAGACCACCTGGCAGCCATGGAGAAGTCACTGAATCATCACGAACAGGTGACAGAATTCATTGTTTTCTTTGTAAATAGTTGCTTTTACTTTATAGATATCACTTCTTCAATGGTAGTGGTGAACCAAATGTTATTTATAATGTTATAAATGTCACAAATATCATAAGCACCAATCCTAACCAGCTAGTTTGCTGGACTCTTGCTGAATTCGACAGTGAGACCTACGAGTTGCATGTCACAGCAGAAAAGGAGAATTGTGATGCTATTCTACTAGGTAATGTTTCGACAAGAGGACTCGTCTTTGTCTGGCCCACTTGAAGGCAGGTCCTTTTGTGAAAACGTTGGCTGGTGGACTGAGGCTCCCCTTCCAACCCTTAATCACATTGTTTTGTATTGTTAAGAATCCCATTTCTCTACCGTGGATCTCTTATGTGTTGTTATGCTTGTCTTTTGCAGCAAATGATGCCAATGTCCAACCACCACCCAGACCCTCCAGCACCGCAGGGAGCCTCATCAGGTCGCCACCCAGGCAGTGGTGGGCCAGCATCTCAGAACGCTGGAAGCAACGCTCCTGGAACGCCCAGCACGTCTGGTGGCGGCAACACCCCAGTGTCCAGCCAGCCACAAGCACCCCCACAGCAGCAGCAACCGCCTCTGTCGGTGGGGAGCAATGGGCCCCAGACTCCGCACACCCCCCACACTCCTCATACGCCAGGAGGTCCACCAAGTGTGCCCCCACAGGGACTAGAAGGCAGTGGGGGGCCAGACAGCTTGGCTCCAGACCTCAGCGAGTTGAGCTTTGATCCTGCAGCAGTCATTGATGGCGAGGGCCAGGGACAGGAGGGTCTCAATGTGAGTGGGCCAACCTCTTGTTTTGACACACACAGGTGCTCACTAAGCAACTATTTTGACTAGGCTTGAGCTGATGCGAGTAGTAACACAATAAATTTGACATCATGCTTGTTTACAAGGCTGCTCGCAGTCATTGAATACTTAATAAAACTGGATTTGATTGGTCTTCCGACCAGTTGGCAGTGGTTTGCTTTCTTATGTACAAGGAAGGGCAAGGTAGCCTTGACTGGTGGGCATTCTGGGTAGCTCTGTTACATCTTTGCATGCAGTTCTGCGTCAGAGAAGCTAGTGAGGGCCTCTGCGAGAGATGGACTGTGATTACTCTGCGACAACTTTTCTTGGAAATGCAGCCTAAGCTACAAAACTGATGCATGCCTCTTTTCCTATGCAGTAGAATACAGTCCTTGTTTGCAATCAGTTTTTTCCTCGTAAAACACAGTATTGGTCAAATGTTTAGGGGAATCCCCCAAGGTGGATTAGATTTGTAATAAGGGAGTAATTACTCACTGACATCCACCCAAGTGCAGCCATACGGCTACAAAGGAAAGCTATACAGCTTTCTCAGAAACTTCGTAGTTAAAGAAAAATCTGTCCTGGTCCGGGGTTCGAACCTGGGACCACCGCTACACCGCTTGGCTGCGCTCTGGTGGATGTCAATGAGTAATTACTCCCTTATTACAAAACACAGTATGTTTCTAATACTCATTATTTAAGGTGTATTTCTATCATGCCCCACATGGGGCAAATGTTAAAGCAGACGTTTGTGTGTACTGTGCAACACCATGTACTCTGGGCACCCGAACAGCTGTGCGTGGCAGGGCTGTGTCGGGGGAAAAGTGGATCCTGGTGGTTGAGTCAATGCAGAGTGTTTGGACAATTAAGGTCCCTCAGTGGAGGCAGCTCACCACTTTGGCCCCAGCTTCCTGTAGACGGCACCTCAGGCCTAACTCATCTGGGGGAAATCAGTAGTCTCCTTTTCCTGTCTCCTTCTCCCCTCTTGGTTTTTCCATTTTTTCTGGTGGCTAGGGTTAACCTGCTCTGGAGTAACTACTCTGAAGAGGGCAAATACGGGCTGATTGGTACATTTTTGAAGAACTGAATAAAACAGTGCAATGGAAGACATGACAAGAAAAGGACAAACACCAGTGCTGTCTTCCTTCTCTTGTGTCGTCTTTCGTTGTGCTGTTTTATTCAGTTGTTCAATAACTACCCTGAGTTGCCCCATGTGTGGTTCTAGTTAGGGTGTACAGCTGGTGTGGGCAGGACTTGCTTGTAAGTTCCTGTCCCATCCTCTGTTGGGCTCCATGGTAGGTGGCTGGCACTGTGACCGGAACACAAATTTTTTTATGACTCCTCTCCTATCCTAGAATGATTGCTCTTTCATAAGAGGGCGGAATGAAGCAGCGAACTTCTTTCACAAATGAAAAGTAACATTTCTCAAATTCCACATCATATCATCCATAGCGAAGTAGAAGGAATGCAAGCAAGAATCCTTTCTCCTTTCCTTGTATCAAAGTGCTTGACAGATGCTTCAGGTCTTGGCTACAAGGTATTTAAAATGGCCAGTGGCGACTTACTGCTCAAACTGCATGACACTGGGCAGTACTCAAAACTCGCAAACATCCTGTCCACAGAGGACATCCCTGTCTCCACACTAGCACGTTGCCTGACACTATTGAAGTGTTATATTTCAAAGTAAATGTAAGACCATACCTTCCCAACTCCCGCAGATGTTTCAATTGCCAGAGGTTTGGCCACTGCTTGCAGAGTTGTTGCGGCTGCAAAACTTGTGCAGAATGCGCTTCGATTTCACGCTTCAGAGTATTACCTTTTTGAGGAATGTAATGCTGCCCTGCGCTGCGCAAAGTGTGGAGACAGGGCGTGTCTGTCCTGGAAGAAAAAAAAGTAGTCGCTCTAAAGTCAATGGAAAACATTTCATTTAATGAAGCAAGAAGGTGAGTTGCTCTGACAGACACGTTCTCCTTCACTGCAAAATCAAAATTTGCCGATATGGTGCACGGGCGTGGCATGCCGCATTAAGCTTCAGCACTTGTCCAGGCTACATGCAGTTAACCTGTGAAAGGGTCATCTGCGTCCCAGGTTGGAGTAGCTAATACTTCGCCAGCCCCAAAGCAGGCTGCGCAGACCCCCAGGTTGGTGGGCCTCAAGGCCTCTTCCCACTGGTTGAATTCCAACTGGAACATCCACGTGCCTTCTACGCGGTCATCCAGCACCTCTGAAGAGGTGATGGACATATCCCAAGACAGCTTTGTGCTGACCACATTGGATAGACAGCAGGACTCGTTGGATCGATCAAAAAAAAAAAGAGAGACCCCGAGTCATGGGCCCAAAATCAAGTTAATCTAGATTTCACTCCATAGATGGACGACATTAAGATATCTTTCATAATACAATGGAACTGTAGAGGACTTTTAAATAATTATAATGACATAAAAGACATCTTAAACTCAATTTCTCCGGTTGCTTTTCATCTATGGAAAACAATTTAGACCCTCGGCACACAAATGTGCTTAAGAAATGTACTGTCTTCCGTCGGGGCCGAGAGGAGGCAAGCAGGCTCTCGGAAGGCGTAGCCATCATTGTTAAACCTGGTGTAGCAGCTCATCAGCTGAAACTGAAGGTAGATTCGAAGCCTTAGTAGCCACTGCAGTTACTTACAAAACAATTGCACTCTGCTCCATACATCTTGATCCGCACTTCAAAGTAAGACTCCATGAGTTAGAGAAGCTTTTAGAACAGTTAGCAGAGCTGTACCTGGTAGTTGAAAATTTTAATGCACACTGCTGTTTTTGGAGCAGTGAGAAAACTAATGCCAGAGGTCAAATAATAGAGGATTTTATCCTGTCTAGCAACGTCTGTTTGTTGAACTCTGGTAAACCTACATACCGTTTTCCGACCTCGGGGAGAATGAGCTGTTTAGATATGTCTTTTAGTTCACCGTCCATTTTTAGCAATTTTAAAAGGATGTTTTAGACAACCCATACAGGAGTGAGTGACCACCTGCCAGTTTTTATCAGCTTATCATCCTCACCTGCAGTCATCCCAAATTAACCACGACATTGGAAGCTGCATTTAGTGGACTGGGCAACCTTGCCTTACAATCTTTTTTGATATGGAGAAGGCATACGACACAACATGGAGGTTTGGGATTCTTCGTGACTTAGCAGAGTTTGGCATCCGTGGGAGAATGCTGAAATATGTGAGCGACTTTCTGTCTAACCGTTTATTTCAAGTTCATCTTGGTGCTACCCTCTCGAAGAATTTCACTCAGAATGGTGTGCTCAGGGGTGCATTTTAAGTACTATACTACACTGTGCACAGTAAAAACAAATCCCTTAGCCAGAATAATTCCACAGTCCATTGTGTATTCACTCTGCATCAGTGACCTTCAAATTGCATGCACCGTGTGAGAGACAAATACATTTCACATTAAACAAACTAGCAGTTCAGGTAGACAGAAATGGATTTAGGTTTTCCCCACAAAAAAACAGTTGCTGTTCTTTACTCGCTCCAAAGAGGCTTGCAGATTGATCCCACTCTCCACTTGAACGAAACCACACTTCCAGTAAAACAAGAACACAAACTTTTCGGCCTACTGCAAATAAACACCCTCAAAAAGAAAGCCACCCAGCCCCTGATTATACTCAAAATACTGTCAGGAAAACACTGGGGCTCCAATAGGATGTGCCTATTGCACATCTATCGCTCTGTAGCACACTCTTCCTTAGACAGTGGATGCATAGTGTATGGGTTTGTGAGGTCATCGTACCTTAAAAGGCTGGATCCGGTATAAAACCTAAGTTTGCATCTTTCAACTGGGGTATACAGTACATTCCCTCCAATTGTCTTAACATAGAAAAAAATGAACCGTCCCTCACAGGCAGGAGAGCAATGCTTACCTGTGCATACGTACTGAAAATAAGGACCTGCCAAAACATCTGTGTTATCCTATAGTTACTAAATGCACATCCTGAACACTTTAACAACAAACCCCAAGCAGTCAGACCACTCCTTCTTTACTTTGAAGAAAAATGGCATGAAATAAACATACTGGACGCACTTCCCGATGTTGCCCGGAGATGTTGCCCGATGTTACCCAGACCACTACCACCGTGGTACACTTTTCCTGCTGTATGCAATTTTACATTGACACAAATTCACGAAAAGCAAACCTCACAGGAGCATATACAGCTTGAGTTTTTTGCAGTAAGTGAAAAGTACGAGAAGTACACAAATTTCTACACAGATGCTTCTGAAATAGCACTCTTCATTGTGAGTGTGGTAATACAAGGCAAATGGGAGAAAGTAGTCAGGTTGCCTCAGTGCACTTCAATTTTCACAACTGAATTCTACGCCATTGCTGTAGCTGTAGAAAAAACAAAGAAGAAAACATTGAGAACAGTGTTATCTATACTGACTCCCTCAGCTTAATTACAGCACTTAACTCCAGAAATGCAGTTCAACCCATAATAGGAGGCACAATACATAATATAATAAAAGCTGATGCACAAGGACATACGGTAAAGTTGTTAAATCTGTAGTCATGTGGGAATCAGTAACGAGTGTGCCGCTGCATGTGCCATACTTGCATGTAATGGTAAAGTACAAGTAAACATATCTCATAAAGACTACATGAAGTTTGTATGAAATAAACTAGAGCAAAATGGCAGGGACAACGAATTTAAAAACAAGCTGCACTTTGTAAATCCTGTTCTGGGTGAAGGGAAGACCTGTAGGCAACAGGAACTTGTTATAGAAGTAATTTTATGTCGTCTTTGCATTGGACACATGTGCGCACACATGCAAACACATATGCATGCACACACACACACAAACACAGCTGAAATGGTTGATTGGGAAAGGTCTGTTCAGTTTTCTATTCTCGTTTTCCGGGAGCATGAGGGTTTTAAGCAGTCTTCAGAAAATATTGGGCACATGTACTCCCATGCTTAGGCTTAGATTCTGATGTGGCATATTACCGTATAGTATTCTTGGAGAGTATAAATGCTGTGGGCCTGCAGCCAAAATTGGTAGGGGCGTCTCTCATAGCATTAGTCGCTTTGGGACGTTAAACCCCATAAACCAAAACAAACCAAAATTGGTAGGGTTGGGTTGCCTAGCATGGAGCCAAGGAATAATAACTTCACCAAGCTTAGTTGTTTCTTTTTTTTGCTTGTTTGCTTTCAGTTGCTCCCGGAGAGCTGTGTCGATGCCATGGAACTGCTTTCATACCTCGACCCACCCGACCTAGGAGGTGGCACAGGTAGCACCGGCAGCAGCCATGCTGGCCCAGCTTCCAGTTCAGCCACAGCTGGCAGCACACCAGCTAACGACGATCTCCTTGCTCTGTTCGAGCCCTGACTCGTGTGATGAGTGAACTGCCTTGTGTGTCCAAACAGAGCCCACACCGTAGAGACAGCATCTGGTGGCATGCGTTTAGCTTGGCGGTTTTCAGCATATTGTGATGCAGTTCAATGCTGACGCGGCTGTGACATTCACTGTGCGTTTCTGCTGACCACCATGCAAACACAGATTTCGAAACTGTGTGTGTGTGTACATGAGAACACCAAAGATACAGGAGCTTCTAGGAGAAGAAAGCTCAACTTTGCACCACTTGTGATTGCGTGGGTGTATGGCTGGTTGTTCAGCAACTACAAAATCATCGAAATCAACTTGGAACATTTTGGAATTCACCCAATTTGGACACTTGCTCTTATGGGTTGCCAAAAAATTATCATTGCAACTTTGTTTTATTAGAGATTTGAGGAAGAGATGCTCTGCTTGAAGACAGTACTACTCCATGCATCAGATGGCCTGTTCAGTGGAGGAGCTGACTACATACTGAGAGTACTTGTGACCTGTCTCACACTGTGGCCATCAACAAACGATTGGGTGCCGTGGGCACAACCTGACATCCTGTGACACCATACCTGTCAGGGTGCTGGCGCCAGTGTAGCCTGGACACTTTGCTTTGCGCGTGTGCTTCACTGTCCGTGATGCTAGGCTAGCCATCCCAAGCCAAATGTATTGCGTATGTCATGATGCTGGCAAGAAATCTCAGCTACTGAAGTGCTCTGCACACGGCCAGGACATCGATCCTTTGCCACCATTACCTCATGTTGTACAGAAGCCCGTCTTGACTGGTGGCCGGGGGCATTAACTGAAGGGCGTGCAGAAACTGGAGGCATGGCTGCAATCTCAACGCCCAGTATGCAACCCACTGTCTCATCGTGGGAAAGAAAGCAACGCACAGGTCCTCACTCGTGCTCCACCTGACGGCAACAGAGACGGTCAGAACACTACTGTGACTTTGTAAATACGGTTTTATGGCACATTCTTCGTGTCTCATACTTGAAATTCCTCGCAAAATCCTGGTATGTTGTGTATGCTTGTGTGAGCCTTGTCCCTGAATGTTGTACAGCATGTGGTTTTTGTTTGTGTGTCCTTGCCAGCTGTTTTTATGTTTCTTGAGCCCTCAAGTATATATACATATACATATTATATATATAAATATTATAAATAAAAAAATATATATACTATTTATTTTAAGTGTGAGCTTGTGTGTGCCGCCGCCTCCTTGTTTTTTGGGGGGCATAGTCGCCACTACATGTTACCGCCAGCACATCTTAAACGTCAGTGTTCTCGCAGCGCTGGCCCATGCACATTTCACGTAGGCTTTTGCTTGCAGTCTCCCAAGGTAGGCATCTGGCAGCAGTAAAGACCGGTGCACAGTCCTCTTTTAATTTTCTCATCTGTGGTGGCTATTTCATGGCTGTTTTTTTTTATGTTCAGCTGCTCTGAATCGGCTTACAGTTTCATTTTTGTGTCGGTAATGTTACTAGTGAAATGCATGAAAATGCTGAATTTTGGTGCTGCCAGCACAGACAGATCTCTGAGCTGATAAAAGTGTTTCTTTGCTTATGTTAAAAAGTTTTGCATGGTGTTCATTTGCTACGATTGGAAGCTATGGCATATATTTGGTATTAAAGAAGTTAGTTGTGAGGCTATTGCCTACTTGTGGTTTATCGTATCACTAATCTGTGCTAGATTGTTAGTACTGCTTGAAGTACTGAGTGTTGTGCTCTTGCTGGACTGTTATTTTTACAAGTTCAGGCCTGTACCAATCCTTTCCTGCCAATTGTCTAAATGATAGTCCTGGCTACTATATATGCACTACGTGTGTGTCATGCAAGCCAGTGATTGCTTTTGAAACAGGCTGCTAGCACCATCTTTTACCATGGCTGCCACACATTTTGTAAATGCTGGATATTTCCTTGATCATTTGTTGCTATGTAAACATGATTGAATTTGTGATATCTGAAACCTTAGGTTTTAATCTCTTCGTTGAAGTACTTAATTTGTCCAAGTACCTGATTCTTCTGGGGCAAAATGTCATTATTTTCATGGCACAAGAAATTTTCTAGACACAGATAAGTGTCTTCAGCCAATCACGACAGCATGTAAAAATTTTTGATGCTCTTTTGTTAGGCCTTCATAAGTACTGTAGTATTAATAAGAACTTTCTTGTTTTATTCAGAACACTGTGTAAATGCATTTGAAAGTTACAGGCACGTGCCTGGCTAAGTTACAAATGGTTGACATATGATTCATTTTTTCATCTCACTGTTACGCTGAACATGCTTATCAGGGTTGCAGAGTGGTATTAGATCTCTGAGCAAGCACTGCGCTCTCTTGAGGATGGCTGGAAGTGTTATAATGCCTGAAGGTGGTTGAAGCTCACTCTCTTCTACTTTAGATGGTGAGATATGCAGGAGTTCATAATGTGGGCACTTCTCAAAATTTGTTAGTAAATATTAAGTCAGCTGCAGCTAGAAAACTTACCAGTGAGTGCTAAGCATGCCTTGTGTACCTGCTGGCCAAATTCTTCATGAATGAAAATAATTTTTAGCTTATGTTCGGGCTTGAAAGATGGAACCATTGAAATACATGGAAAGGATGTACAGCAGCTACCTTTTTACTGACACACTGCAGCCCTGGTATGTGATGAAGGTAGCTTGCAATATGAAAGGAACCCTACCATGTTTCAGCCTCAGTCTTCTATATGGTGTCTTCTTGTCAGAAAGGTTGATTTCTCTGCCTGGGAAGGAACACAAGTTCTTGTGATTCATACCTTTGTGCATATCAGATTGTATCCACTTGCAGCCAAGTTTTTGTTACCTAAGCAAATCAGTAAATTTGACCTGAAGCTCATGGTTCTTGGTTAACTGTGTCTTGCTGCCATGCAGTACTGACAATCACTCAGTCTAATGTCCTTCAGCAGATAAAAAATTGTGTCTATCATAGAGTCATAGCCATGCTTCAGTTGCTAAAGAAAGTTTCATTTTGCAGCATCGCTTTTCAGCTGTCCTGCAGGAGTGACCTGAAGGGATTTGTCGCCTCCGCCTAGATGTAGCATCTTGTTGAACTCGTCTTTCTCATTGCTGCCAGGGGAAGACCTCCCCAGACCCGTTATACCTCAGAACGTGCACAGCATGCAAAGCACACAAAGTGTTCCTCTCTTGTCTCGCAGTAGGTGTGCTGTCCCTGTATATACTGTAATGTTCAGCACAGGGCGGAAAACCATGTGTATTTCAGCCTGGCGGGTGCAGTGTCCTGTGTTGTGCTCCAAAGCAGTGTAGGTTGCAGTGATGCAATTCTCTTTTTCTGTAGCCTAGTGATATTCCTAGATTGCATTGTAGAAAACGTGCGCTATGAAAATTGCCACGTGTATGTGATGGCTGCTACTGTTGCAATGACATAGCCTGTTGAAAAAGAGCTACTCGTGTCTGGCTTATTGATGGACCACAGCAACGAAAATTTTCTATTGAGCTCTATCCTTGAATATCAAAGTCCTTAGATGCTTAAAAATAAAACGTGATGAGAGTGCTTGTTTGGCCAGATCCTTTGAAACTAACCGGGAGAAGCAAGATGGGAGGTGTGAGACAAGAAGTGAAGGTTGACTGGCATCAGTTATGTATAATACCTAACTTGGGCAGCAAGAACAACAAAGGACATGGTGTGTGGTGCTTGTGCTTTGTCTTTCACTCTCCACTTAGTCTGTGCTGTGTATGCTTGGAAATAGCTATGGATCTTGTATCGATGGTCTGAAAAACAAATAAGGTGGTGTAAACTTCACAGAATGCTGGAACGAGCCGAGGGGTAATGGTGGGCAAGAGCCTGAGCACTTGGCTCTTTGCTGCTATGGTAACAAGATTATTAGAAAGATGCACATCCCTGCAGCATACCTGATGCAATCTGCCCCCTCTGGTACTGCCTACTGTTTTGTGCAGCGTGCCATGGGGAGACTACCAGCATGACTTTGCAACATGGCAGCCGGCTTTCGCAGCATTCTTTTTGTCTTCCCTCACGAAGCACATGTGCATACCAACACTTTCTCCACCTATTATTTGTTTTTGCAACTTGTACATATTGTAAAGTGCTTGCAGCGCAAAATCAAGCCTGAAGCCCTCGTCGGCAATGCTGCTAGACGTTCACTTGCAGAAGTGCTCCAACCAGCCCTAATGCCTCCTTGCACTATGAAAATAACAACCTGTATTTAAACATGCCCCTGTTACATCCTTAGATGCTTGCTTATGTGTCGTCTGCTTCATGTCTCTTGTACAGGTCTATCTTCATGGGTAGTATAAAGAAAAAAAAAAATCATTTCCAACATTGCTGTTTATTTTCTTTGTGTGAACAGTTTTGTTTTCTCCAGAAATGTTGCTTAGTCAATGAATAATAGTAAATATGCGAAAGCCTTGATGTCAGCAGGCTGACTGACTACAAGGATATTCAAAAGGCAGGTGAAGTTTGACAGCATGCATTGAAACAAATGCATGCTGCAAGTTTTTAAACTGTAAAGATTAAAAATGAGTCGCAAGGTCAGGTATTAGATGCTTGCCTATATGTGTTGGCAGAATACATATGTTATGATCCAAATTTTTTGTGCTCTTTTTGGGTTTTTGAAACTGCCTTATGTTACATTGCTCATGCTACAGCTTCAATATTAATGTTGGTGGACACTTTAACTGGCCAGTTGTGCCAGCAAAAAGAATGAGTGCTAATTGTAGAGCACACTTGCATTCAGCCATTGGTTGGCCCTGATGCCAGCAGGAAGTCTTCAGCCCCAGGCATGGCAAAGTGGCCTGTTGAGGCATTTTTGCCGACAGCAGCTACTGGTTGATCAAACGACATCACTGCATTGCATCGAACTGCATTGCATCACTGTTACACAGTGCTTTCCTGTGCTTTTGTTGTTTTGCTTAGAGAAAGCACGAACAGAATGAAGTGCTGCTTCTTCCTCTTCCTTTGGCTGGGGAGCACAATGTGTCTGTGCTCTTTACTTCAGAGGTCAAGAAAAGTGGGCTATAGTTTCGTGAAGGCAGAGATGCGCAACATACGTCATATCAAACAGTTCCTATATGCATAAAGCACAGTTTTGGATCCGGTGATGGCAGGGGACATTGCAACGAAACATCCTCCTCTCTATTGTTTCATGCCAGCACAGAGGAGGGAAACGCGACAGGGAGGCATTCCCTTTGCGCACGCAGTGTCTTCCTTTTTTCTTTTTTTATTTTCATGCTTTATATTTTTGGCAGATCATTCGGTCTCATGTGCGAAGGTATGGCCTGTTGACTTCTCATTTTCCATTCTTTTTCCATTGCTCGAGTGGCGCCTTTAGGGTGACAGCAGCAGCGTTCATTGATAGAGTTCTTGTCCATACCATTTCATGTTCTTCTGTTTGTCATATTTCTAGTGTAGATATCCATATTTATACAATAAAATGTTTATATAACACAACCGTCTCGTGGGATGTCTGTACTGAGGCGCAGCGCAGCTTGCGAGTGGCGTCTCTCGACTATAGCACACTTGAATGGCTGACAGGAAAACAATGGATGACAAAAAAAGATAAGGCCATCCGGCGGCGGCAAAACTGCTATTGCTAGTTTGAAGCTGACACATTGAGCACAAACGTTTTGTAGATATCTTTAAACATATAGAACTTTTGAACAGGTCCGAATGGTTTCTGAACTTGTATACGTCTTGTAGATGTAGCCGGCGTTTCTCAGCATCTCGGTCGCCTGTGAATTACATTGTATGTAACATGCGCAAAATACCCTAGTGGAACATGAGGGCATATTCATCTATACATCGTAGCATTTGGTAGTGATATTAAATGGACATAATGAAGAGGAAAGTGCATGGGCCTGTCAGCCAACAGGCCGGTTACTAAAGAGATTTAGATACCGGAGACGTAAGAGCAGTTGCGAGTACGTGGCTGGGTAAGACCACTGCGCGTGCGCAACAGGCGTACGTAAAACCGGTATACGTATCCGCTGGTACTTCTCCGGTATGCTGAATAGCGGGTTTTAGCACCGCCGTACAGTAAACAACTACGGCAACTGCTACCGCACGGCAAATGTGGCTAGGCAAGCCTGGTATGGCTAACAGCGCCCCTCGCATTTAACTCATCTACCCACTATCAACCCTGGCAATTGTCCCTCTCCAGTCCCAGGTGCGTGCGGAAAGAAGTGAAAGGTGATTAAAACATTACACGCATCGCGTCGAAGCCACCGGGCAGGTCGACTATGACTGCGTGTAATTCCCACGTTTATGCCGTCAAATGTATGCTAGTGGCGCACCGCTGATCACCAAAGTTATCAACGAATTTTGTGACTATATATTCATTCTGCATGCGGCACAATTAAAAAAGACTTGCCTGCGATGCAAGCAATCAGATTAGGGTGGTCATTACTATCCTACCGCCAAAAGGCATGAAACTAGCAGCGCGATAAACCGCATACATCTTTGAGACATCACGTACGATGCTGTATAAAAGTCTACGTACTACATTGCCCCTAGGTAACATAAAGGAGCTCCACTTGTAAACCTTTTGAAGCAATAAAAAATCGTTTTAAGGATTGAAAGGCGCTGTCTCACTTCTGGGTGGACACCTCAACCGCACCGTTAGGGAAGAGATAAAATTGGGAGTGAAAGAAGATAGAGAGAATGAGGCCGTAATGGAGGGCTCAGGAATAATTTCGACCACAAGGGGATCGATCTTTAACGCGGACTGACATCGCGCTGCACAAAGGCGCCTTTATTATTTTTTCAGCGCTTAATTCGCCTTCATCGAAATGCAGCCGCGGCGGTCGGGTTCGAACCCACCTGGCCGCACCGTTCACTAACCGTTTTGCAGCGATGTCTGGTACAACGTTCCACAGGGGAAAAAAACTGATTTTGAGAAAAGGAAAGGCGCAGTAACTGTCTCACTTCTCGGTGGACACCTCAATCGCGCGCCTTGAGGGAAGGAATGAAGGAGGGAGTGAAAAAGCGCATATGGGCGTGTTTGAGAAACAACACAGCACACGGACGCCCGTTGTATTCATTCATCCATATGCGTACGGTGTGAGATTGGCTATCAGGAAATGAAAGGCACGGTAACTGCAGTCTCACCTCTCTGTGGACACCTCAACCGCATCGTGAAGGAAGAGAAGGGTGTGGGAGTGAAAGAAAAAAGAGAAAGAGGTGCCGTAGTGGAGGGCTCCGGAATAATTTTGATCACCCAGGAGTCTTTAATGTGAACTGACATCGCACCGCACATTGACGCCTTTTAAGTGCGTTTCGCCGCCATCGAAACGCGGTCGCTGCGGCCGGGTTCGAACCGAGAGACGCACCCAGACAACACCAAACGTTCTGAGGACATCCTCAAACGGCCAGAGCGTCCTCATCCTGAACAGGACATTCTGAGTACCTTTGCAGCGCGTCATGACTAGATGTCCTCATGAGAATGTCATCAGTTGGTACTTTGATGAAAATTCATCAAACGTCCTACAATCGTCATATCGCAGGACTATATTGTGGAACTGAACTGAGATCAAACCAGCTTTATCTCTCGCTATCGGCTCTCATTACTCAAAAACTGCAGGTTTATTCAAATATATGTGTCTACAATAGTGGCATAATAAAGGAAACCAATGTGACACAATAAATTATATGCCTTGAAGAGATACTCACGGCAGAATGTCTGAGCATTCGGACGTGAGCACCCTGAGGTCATACTCGGTACGTGTTTGCTTTGTCTGGGCATAGCTACCCAAACAGCATCGATCGGACATTAAAGTAACGTTATATTAACGTTATGTAAGTTACGTTAACACGATATGCTGCATTTTAACATTGCAGTAATGTTAAAAATGAACAAATAACGTTATACGTTGTACCAGAAACGTCAGTTTAACATTCTTAGTGTACATTATTACAATGCTCCCTTTGAAATGTTACTATAATGTTATAAATTAACAAATAATGTTATGTGTTGCATAGTAAATATTAGTTTAACGTTCCAAATAAACGTTGTTTTAATATGGAAAATACATTACAAGCACAGGGTTCCAGAACTTTTCCGACTATTCTTTGCAGTAAACATGTTTTTCAACTTGCAGTACTTTGCAACTAAAGCTCTTTCCATAGATTGCATGCACAGACCCATTATTTTGCCACAAAGTTTTGCTTATTACCCATTCGCCACTATCGTGCATGGGATTCCCCTCAGGGACTGCCATATAAGCTAGACTAGTACTGTATGAGGTGCATTTTCTACTGCATTGTGGAGCTCAAGTGTAGCACCCGTTGTTGGTCCTTGCTACGCGTTGTGGTGTTGTGAAGCTTATCAAATGACGGGCCTGTATGCTAGTGCAGGGCATATGCTGAACCGTTTTCAAGAATGCTACGTTAATGCTACATTTATGTTTTATAAAATATTTCATTGTTGTTGGGGAAAGGTTATTCAACATTTGTTTGTAATATATTATAAACACGTTAGAAAGGACATTAAAACATTGAAATAACATTTGATCAAAACAAAAATGCAACATTATCCTAACGTTTTGGTGTTGCCTAAGAGGGACTGAAGGAGAGAGAGTCACGACGGCAAGAACGTCGTTATTTTGTTGGAACCATATGGGATTGGCATTCTGGCCAGTAAGTGTGCGTGTTGTTATGCCGTCATATATGAGGTTGGTAGGTTTTTAGCTGTAAGCTAAAAAAAAAAAATGCAGGCGACGGACATCAACGTCCGCATGGGATGCACCGCCATGCGTTTAAGCCATCTGCGCAGCACGATCAGCAGATCATTATCTAACGCTTTGTGCATGTCATCGTCTTTATAGGCACCGGTAAAAACCTAATTCGGTGCGCTTTAACAATGGGTCTTCAAAGTTATTTGTAAAATGTTCCAAAAGAACACACCCTCCCAGCAAACCAGGAAGAGATGTTGAACCGTCTCTGGTTTGAGGCGCATACATAGGTACAATAAGCGATTTGTTTTCGGATAAAACACGATTTTACCCGATTCTTGCACCCAGGTTTGCAAAAAAATGTGGTGAAGCCCGATTTCTGCTCGAAAATGCGCCTTCTAGGGAACTTATGTTTTCTAGTGCTCAGAGCTGAAGACACCATACAAAAAGTTAGTTTGCTTTTTGATGAAGAGTTTGAAACAAAAAAAAAACGAAGACTGGGGCTGATGTGGATTCGACGACAACAGCGACAACAGCAGCACGCGGAGACGCAGCCGGACAACTTTTGATAAGAACAGTGGTGTAAGGAAGGCTAGCTCACGGTATAAGCTATATACCAGGCGTTTCAGGGAAGGTGATCACTAATTTTTAAAAGTAGGGTTTTTTATGTAAAGAGAAGCTTATTGTGGCATAGTAATATGCCAGTGCTGGCGGGCGTCAAACAGCAGGCGAATCATGTTAACTAGCAAAGTGAAGAACTAAATTCTAATGGTTAACTTTTTAACAGTGTTGTCGGTAACACGTTACAAGTAACGGCGTTACCGGTAACGCGTTACTTTTTTCGGTAACTTAGTAACGTGCTCGTTACCATTTCGGAACTGTAACGGGTAACGTACTTCCGTTAACCTTTTTCGGTAACGTAACGTGTCACGTTACTAGTTACTTTTTATTTCAATAGTCTCCCTCCGCCTCTTTTTCAAAAAAAAAAAAACGCCGAAAATGATACTGCAAATAAACAAAATCTACTGGTGCTCTCGACGACCCTTGTTGCGGCTCGCATGCATGCCAGAAAACACCTGCCCTTCACGACGCGCTCAACTAAAAAAAAAAAAAGCACGAACACGCATTCACACGCTTGTCTTCACCCCCAAACCACTCACACACACAACTCTCTAAAGAGTGGACGCATGCCGAGCCACCAATGGACCATTTGCAGAAATCTGGAAGTCAGTTTCTCCGTAAGCTTGTTTTCTAACCAAAAGGTCTTGTTCCCGGGCGACACTTTCGCATTCTTTGTGGAAGCAGTTCCCTCTTCTGAGCAAACTTAGGAATGTCGCCAGTTTACTTCAAGATGGCCCCTAGAGAGCCTTCGAAAGAGTACAATGGTACAGCACAGAAAAGGGGATTGCAGTCAACCAGCTGTTTCTATCTGCAACTGCGGCTACGTTTCTGGTTATTGAGTTCCTAAGCGAGCGAAGCTGAGCTTGAACACCTTGACGTAAACACTCGCATTTTAGCGATAATTATGCAGGTTCAAGTAAAAAAAAAAATTATGTCCGCAAATATATTTTGTCCGGAACTATGACATTTAAGCATTTCTTTATTGCTACACAATTTCCGCGTAATTTCGTAAGCAGAAGCACACCAGAATTACTGCAAATTTGTTGAGTTCAGCTATGTTTTCTTTGTGAAGTTGGAATTATATAAAATATGAGCTTTATAAAATTTATATCTTGAGTTCTTACAGCGAAGACGCACTGATTAAAATTTATGGCCATGGAGTAACGGCATAGTAACGTGCGATACTTTTTTTCGGTAACGGTAACGCGTTACCTTTTTTGTAGGTAACGTAGGGTGGTAACGTGTTCTTTTTTTTTAGTGTAAAGAGTAACGTATTTAGTTACTTTTTTTCGGTAACGCTACAACACTGCTTTTTAACTAATTACCGATAGGCACCATTGCAATTAGACACGTGTAGCCGGCCGTTAGTAACAGCCATATCAGTTTTTAAAAATTCGAAAACGCGATTACCCTCACCGCTGTGGCTCAACAAATTTGGGCCATTTCTCGCGCCATTCGAAAATGGCGCGTATGCGGGGAGTGCAAAGCGACGTCCATCAAATCGAACCCGACCGCAGCGGCCGCGTTTCGATGCAAGCGAAACGCAAAGGCGTCCGTGTGCTGTGCGATGTCGAAATTATTCGAGAACCCTCCACTACGGCACCACTTTCACTCCCTCCTACCTCCATTTGCTCACGACGCGGTTGAGGTGTCCACCGAGAAGTGAGTAAGTTACCGCGTCTTTCATTTCCTGACATCATCATCGTCAGCCTGACTACGCCCACTGCAGGGCAAAGGCCTCTCCCATGTCTCTCCAATTGACCCTGTCCTTTGCCAGCTGCGGCCACAGTATTGCTGCTAACTTTTCAATCCCATTCGCCAACCTAACTTTCTGCCGCCCCCTGCTACGCTTGCCTTCTGTTGGAATCCACTCCGTTGCCCTTAAGGACGAGCGGTTATCTTGCCTTTCTTATAACCAATCATCAAATCACGACACTCCGTGTCGTACGTGCCACGTGACATTATCTGCCCCACTAACGCTTGCGTTGCTCCTCGCTGCATGCCGGATGGATGGATGGAATATAGGAGTGTCCCCTTTAAAACGGGATGGTGGCAATTGCCACCATGCTCGGCTTTTTCCCCTTTATTTTTACTTAACTGTGTTGTAAATTGTCATTCAAAAGTTCGCCATTTTCTATACGGTTTCCTATACTTCTAACCTTATGTCACCTCTCTGCTTTTCAGCCACCAATCTTCCAATCGCTTTTTGCTAACTTCCAACGCAGATTTATTTACATGACCATTGCTATCTCTAAACCCTAGGGCCTCAGGAAGAGTGAATGTGCCTACATCGACATCCGGATGGATACCATCACATTTGAGTATGAGGCGTTCAATTGTTTCTTCATATCTACCACACACAGCACAGGTGGCATCATCTTCGTAAATTTTTTTTGTAGCTGCGCGTTCTAAGACATCCTGACTTAGCTTCAAAGAGTAGGGCACTGCCTCGTGAGTTATCATAGAACAATTTCTTCCTGCTCTGGCTTTTCCAGTATCAAGCTCTACACTATGATTATTTTTCATTGAATTAATCCAACTTTTAACTTCCGTGTTTTTAACCTGTCGTTTAATGCTCTTTCTTTCTCCGTCCTCATGTCCGGCATACTTACTTGTTAGTTTCCTAGTTCTTTTCCGCCACTCTGAGTCAACTTCGCTGCTCCAGCGCCCTCTAGAGCAGTTGCAGGCCCGCTAGAGCAGCTGTCGCTGGTCTAGTGGGTTCGTGCTGGTCAGATCGGTCTCAAGAAGAAGGGCTCTCAGTCCATGGCCCCGTTTGCCACCGCTATCTTTTCGGCACGCTCGATGAGCCGACGTAGTCGTGATCAACTAACCCGAGAGATTATAGAAGCACAGAACATAGCATCACTGGGTAGCACTTGTGTAAGCTCACCGTCTATTTAATTGCCAAAAAAAGAACTTGCCTTCATCAGGGTATCAACGTAATCGTGCACTTATCTTCTTGGTTCTGTTGGTCTCGGCAGCTATACTGTGTAATCTCGCACGTGCAGTTTACTGCCGTGTCATAAAAGCGTTCGAGAACTGTTCATAACTAGACATATTCCCAAGAGGAAGGGGTGGGGATGGTCATGGGTGGGACGCCGCCGGGTAGTGTTGTGCAGGCCCAAACGAAATTATACAGTATAGGTCGGTGTTCTTGACAGCTCGGGCGTTTCCGACAACATATCTAACGAGTCCAAATCAAGGCGTACATTGACTACAATATGTCCATCTATATGCCACGGCAACTTTTGTAAGTGACAGGGCTCTTTTTTTTTCTAAGAGGAAATATCGGTCTCACGAACTCAAACATAAAGAAAGTAAAGTTAGAAAGTCGATGTTTCCGCCCTCAGGGCACTGCAAAAGTGTGTGAGATGGCGATGGCGGGCTAGTTACACAAACACTGGACAACTTGCTCTCGGTTGGAAATGAAGTATAGAAACAGCTAGTGGCCGCCGCGGTGGCTCAGCGGTTATGGTGCTCGGCTGCTGACCCGAAAGACGCGGGTTCAATCCCGGCCGCGGCGGCTGGAATTTCTTTGGAGGAGAAATTCTAGAGGCCCGTGTACTGTGCGATGTCAGTGCACGTTAAAGAACCCCAGGTGGTCGAAATTTCCGGAGCCCTCCACTACGGCGTCTCTCATAGCCTTAGTCACTTCGGGACGTTAAACCCCATAAACCAACCAACCAAACAGCTAGTGGCTTCCTAGCCGAGCTAGAAGGCGGGCTAAACAATGCAAGCATTCAGGATAATCTGTACGTCCTGCTGTCTTACTTTCAGCACAGGATGGAAGAGCGGAAAAGCGGAAAGAAAATCCGCGATAACCATGCAGATTCGCCGCACGTGAAAATGTTAAATACGATGTGTGAAATGCTTCTTCGTGGCCAAAGCAGTTCTAGACAAGTTTATGGCCTTGTGCAGGGCCATTCATTGAGAGAACAGATACGGATCCGCTTTGTTTTGTAAAGCAGTTCACAGAATCAGTCATGGGCCTGAATGAGCTTTTCATTCCGAAATGTTCGCGCTTCGTCTAAGACATCTTCGTGTAAGACACTGAAATTGAATAATTGCCTAGGATACTTTCTGTCGACTGACTTTGCCATGTAGAACCATCGTTACCATAAAGCACTAGGCTTAGTGGTTCAGCGAGCACTATCACAAAATCCTAAAAATCGGACGTTTGAAATAGAGTGAAAATCTTTCGAGGAACACACACTCAGTCGCGGCTGACGGCAGTCACTAAAAAATCATGCTAATTGACCAGATAACAAACTATTGTTTATTATTTAACTTTTTAACAAACAAAGTCTGGGGGTTAGTGTCAATAGCGAGTTCGTAGCCACGGACAAAGCCCTGTCATATTAATTAAAAAACTAAAACAAAAATTGGTTCTCTAAAGTCCTGAAGCGCGAAGAAATCCAGTGCTTTTTTCTGCACAAAACCGAAATTGAGCGCATGATGCGCACAGGCAGCTCAGCATCCCCGTGCAAACACATAGTTCGTTAGTGACATGTTGCTGTATACCTTCGGCGCCAAATTCGTACTTCTTACTTTATTGCACCTCGGCACTCACTCCCTTTTGCCTCGTCTCTTTAGGGTTACCTATTTGGCGATCGCTATCCCCTCCCTTACATCAAGCGACAAGCAAAATAAATTTCATGGCGTGGTACAATAGCGCAGGCAGTTCGAATTTGGCGCTGTGCTCGCTGCAACGTGTCACCAGCGAACGTTACGCTTGCACTGGGCTTCCGGCACTTCTCATGCGTTCAGTTTCGTTTTTGGGTGAAAAAATGCACCGAATTTCTTCGAGCAGCGAAAAACGACTTTTTATATTACTGCCCGACAAAACGCTCAATATGGCAATATGGCACAGGCTGGCACCTACCCCAGCTTAGCAGAGTACCACGCAGTTTGCCCAGAAAGATAGGATAGGTTAAGCCGGCAATGCGAAAAGGTCTCGAACCTCTACCACGCAGTCTGGGCATGTAGCAAGACAAACTCATATATTGACGAAAAAATCAGGAGCCTCGAGTAGAAGCCTAAACAGCTCGGACCCCTCGACATTGCCTCAGCCTGGTGAAGAGGGCCTGGGGGGCAGCAACCGTCCTTGTACCCCCGGCCAGACATGGGAAGTCCCCCCTAAACTGAAGAGATTAAGCGAATGTTTCTATCTGTCCCCCTCCTCTCTCTCTCCGTTTCAAAAACTGAAATGGCATCGTGGTTACGAGCTCGCCATCGGCACTTACCACCAGACTTTATTATTAAAAGTCAATCAGTAAGTTTTAGCTAGTGAGCTAGATAATTACCATGATTTTTTTGTACCTGATGCCACGTATTCACAGTTGACATGCATCAATTTTAAATGCCTAACATTAGGATCTCGTGCGCACAAGACAAACTTAAAAGCAGCGAAACATAATTTGCGCAAGGCAGTGAGAATGTATTACCATTACGCAATAAAAAATTAGAGCACTGTCCTAATGCAACCAAACAAGAAAGCAAGCACGCACAATAAGGACCACACACACACACACACACACACACACACACACACACACACACACACACACACACACACACACACACACACACACACACACACGCACACACACACACACACACACACACACGCGCGCACGCACACACACACACACACGCACACGCACACACACACACACACACACGCACACACACAGACACACACACACACCACACACACACACGCACGCACACACGCACGCACACAGACACACACACACACACCACACACAAACAAGCAAGCAAGCACGCACGCACGCACGCCCGCACGCATATATATACTTATATATCATAATCATCATCATCAGCCTGACTACGCCCACTGCAGGGTAAAGGCCTCTCTCTCCCATGTCTCTCCAATTAACCCTGTCCTGCGCCAGCCGCGGCCACCATATTCCCGCAAATTTCTTAATCTCATCCGCCGACCTAATTTTCTGCCGCCCCCTGCTACGTTTGCCTTCTCTTGGAATCCACTCCGTTACCCTTAAATCTTGCCTTCGCATTACACGCCCAGCCCAAGCCCACTTCTTCCTCTTGATTTCAACTAGGATATCATTAACGCGCGTTTGTTCTCTCACCCACTCCGCCCGCTTCCGATCTCTTAACGTTACACCTATCATTTTTCTTCCCATAGCTCGCTGCGTTGTCCTTAACTTAAGCTGAACCCTCCTTGTTAGCCTCCACGTTTCTGCCCCATAGGTGAGTACCGGTAAGATACACCTATTGTATACTTTTCTCTTGAGGGATATTGGTAAACTGCCATTCATGATCTGAGATAACCTGCCATATGCGCTCCACCCCATTCTTATTCTTCTAGTTATTTCCCTCTCGTGATCTGGATCAGCTGTCACTACCTGCCCTAAATAGACATATTCTCCTACTACTTCCAGCACCTGGCTACCAACTGCGAACTTCTGTTCCCTTTCTAGGCTGTTGAACATTGCTTTGGTTTTCTGCATGTTAATTTTTAGCCCCACCGTTCTGCTCTGCCTGTTAAATTCATTGATACTTCTATATATATATATATATATATATATATATATATGAGAGAAGCCAACAGCCACAGAAACCAAGGGACAGAGGGGATTTTTAATTTATTTATTTTGTGCTGTTGTTCGATTTAGAATATTACTGAATATGTTATCGCTTAAAGCTGATATGACGTTCTACGTCACATCAGCGGTAACTCAGGACGTGCTGCGTCCGCCGCTTAAGAACGTGGGTGGCGCTGATGAACACTCTCAACGTTAGGTTATTTGTAAACATAAATACCCGCGAAAGCAGAAGATTTGACAGCCGTCGCCGTAGCTCAGCGCGGTAGAGCACCGGACGCGTAATTCGGAGGTCGTGGGTTCGGATCCCACCGGCGGCATGTGGTTGTTTTTTCTTCTGCTTTCCTAATCAATTAGCTTTAAGCGATAACATATTCAGTAATATTCTAAATCGAACAAAAGCACAAAATAAATAAATAAATTCAAAATTCCCTCTGTCCCTTGGTTTCTGTGGCTGCTGGCTTCTCTCATATTTATAACGAGCCCCTCATTACCCTTCCCTTGTTTGCTATATATATATATATATATATATATATATATATATATATATATATATATATATATATATATATTAAAAAATCCCCTGTGCTCCTTGGTTTCTGTCGCTGTTGGCTTCTCTCATATTTATAATGAGCCCCTCATTCCCCTTCCCTTGTTTGCTTAATTGCTTAGCGAGGGCCTTGGTTCTGGCAGCCTTGATGCCATAGGAAGCATAATAGGGTTCTCACACAGCTTCCACCCTCGCCGTTCGATGGCGTTCTACGTCACACCAGCGGTAACTCAGGACGTTCCACGTCCGCCGCTTACAAACGTGGGTGGCGCTGATGAACTCTCTCAAGGTTAGGTTATTTGTAAACATAAATACACCCGAAAGCAGAAGGTTTGACAGCCGTCGCCGTAGCTCAGAGGTAGAGCACCGTACGCGTAATTCGGAGGTCGTGGGTTCGGATCCCACCGGCGGCATGTGGTTGTTTTTCTTCTGCTTTTCTAATCAATTAGCTTTAAGCGATAACATATTCAGTAATATTCTAAATCGAACAAAAGCACAAAATAAATAAATTAATTAAAAATCCCCTCTGTCCCTTGGTTTCTGTGGCTGCTGGCTTCTCTCATATTTATAACGAGCCCCTCATTACCCTTCCCTTGTTTGCTATATATATATATAACCACAACATGTGGTTGTTTTTTCTTCTGCTTTTCTAATCAATTAGCTTTAAGCGACAGTAATATTCTTACTTGATCAACTCCACAAAAAAATAAATATATTAAAAAATCCCCTGTGCTCCTAGGTTTCTGTGGCTGTTGGCTTCTCTCGTATATATATGTATTGAATCACCCCCTCGCCTAACTTTCTGAATGATCTCAAGTCAGCCCAACAAGATCAGTTCCGAGTAAGTATCGTGTTTGCCATTAATGTGAAGTTTTCTTCTGCGGTTCGCGCATTCTTCTATATTCATTACTGACATCATACTCCGTGTCAGGCAACACCAAGTGTGGCGTGGTAAAAATGAATACTTATAGATGACTACCCCAATATTTTGTCGTAGGTATATAGAACCCTAGATTGCCTAACGTACCCACTTTTCTGCTTGATGTGTTTTGGAAAGGACCTACTGCGTTACTCTGCGACACTTGTTCTTTCAAAAGTACACAAAGCCTCTTAAACATATGAAAATTTCAACATTCGAAAAACCAAGGTTTATGATCAGTTCTTTAGTCATGACAGCCAGTTCTTTATGATTTTGGGGGGTTTAACGTCCCAAAGAGACTCAGGCGACGAGGGACGCCGTAGTGAAGGGCTCTGGAAATTTCGACTAGCTGGGGTTCTTTAACGTGCACTGACATCGCACACTACATGGGCCTTAGCGTCTTTCGGGTCAGCAGCTGAGCGCCATAACCACTGAGCCAACGCGGCGGCTGCCAGTTCTGTATTCACGCTTTAGACACCCTTTCAATTATTTTGGAAGTATATAGTTTCATCGTGCTGTAACACATAACAATCAAGCCAAGTTAGAAGACATGTTGCTATAGCAAAGTTTATTCAGAAAATGTGGCGAGGTTCCGCTGGTGCAGTACAATCAACAACTAGACGGATGATCGGTACATTCAGGGCCGGCTTCGGTCGTTGCCCTCCACTTGGCTCGTGTCGTTGTTTCCGCGGCCAGAGCTTCTGCCAAAGACTAAACTACCGCCGAGTCCCATGCTCAAGTCCAGACCCCCTCCAAGGTGTCCGCTGATGTTGCCCAACGGTGACGCTGTGTGCGCGAGCACAGCCAAGGTGCACAGGAGCAGCTGCAGAGGAAGACATCTCTGGCGTCAGCTGCCATTCGCGGAACGGAACAGCACACTTGCACAGCTGCACGCGTGTCTGAGCTGCAGACGACGCCGGCTATGTCCTTACAGAGACTGATGTTCAGTTTATTTTGGACCTGAATAGACATATTTATGATTCTAAAGAATCTATACGTATGCTCGCTATACCTATCGAGTACGCTCACTAAAGAGTCTATGCAGCCTTTAAGGAAATCTATCTTTAACATACCCCTCTGTAGCGCTCAAAACAGATTACACAGGAATTGCAATGCATGACTCATTAAGATCTTGTAACATGTTTCTGGCCGAAGAATTGCACTCACTTTAGACAGGTACAAGTGCAGCAAAAAGTGAAAGGGCGGGTTTTGCAAGTGTGATGGATGCAGCACCATATACTTCAGCAAAAAACTTCGCATACGCATCAAAGTTAATTAGTTCTGCAGGCTATCACAATAAATTTAGAGCCGACTGGTATTAATGGAAATAATGAGCCGTTTAGAAGATATTTCATTGCTGCACTTGAATGCGCAACTGACGGTAAGTCATAATTAAACGGCCATCCAAAAATGCTATTACCAAGACGCAAGAAGGGCTTAATCACGCTGTAAACTGACTAATGTAATAAGGGATTAATTACTCATTGACATCCACCCAAGCGCAGCCATGCGCCTATAAATGAAAGCTTTACAGCTTTCTCAGAAACTTCGCAGTTAAAGAAAACTTCGTCTTGGTCCGGGGTTCGAACCCGGGACCACCGTTTCACCGGAGCAGTCGCTCTACCAACTGAGCCAACCGGGACTTCTTTTTTTCTTTCTTTCATGGTATTTATTTACATGGTTTTGTACAGAAAGGCTAACCGAGACGGCAAGCTTAAGGTACGGCGAGAGCGAATTGATCAATAACTCGAAGTGCGAACAGTGTTCGTGAAATGTTTAGGGGAATCCCCAAGGTGGAGTAGATTTGTCTGACTAATGCACAGCGCCCGTGTGTTCCTTCGGTCCACGTGTTCTTTCGTTCATTAAACTCGTGATCAGTATAACAGTTGGTATCAAAACACTGAATTTGTCTTCGCTGCGCCTTACGAATATTTTATGTTGTGTAAACAAGAAGCTGGAAAGATTATTGGAAAAATATTTTAGAACGAGGCCTTCGTTTATTCGGGTGGTTTGAAGCGAGTACTATTTCTTTTTCTAAACCTTCATTCAAACACTTGAACTTTAGGTATGCCTTCCAAGATTTTATCCGGAGTCTGAAGTCTTAACTCTGCGTAAGTACAGGTGAGAGGGAACATGGAAGCGCTACCGCCGACAGCCGTCCCTGCTTACTGGGCATGCGCCTTTGCTGCCAATTCTCGCCGCCTCTCGGCGACGGCGGTCCGCGAAGAGCGGCGGCCATGCGCTCCCGTGTTCCCTCTCATATTGCCTCTACCTGCACTTACTACGGCCAGATACACGCAGTACAAGAACGAAACACACTAAGCTGAGAACAGATTTCACAACGACATATTCAGGTACTCCTTTTTCCCACAAGCAGTCCGTGAGTGTAACAGCGGCGCTGTTAACTGCGCATCACTCGAAGCTTTCATCGCCAACATATTAAGCAATGCTTTGTAAGTAAGACCGGGACTCAGGCGCGCTGTGTTATTCCTCTTTTTTATCCCCCCTTTCTTTGTTCACGATGACATCTTGATTTATTAATGTTTCTTTTTTTTTCTCCCTTGATTCTTTGTTCCCCTTGATATTTGTCAGTAGTTACTGTGCCTTCGTTCTTGCTCCATGAATATGCAACTTCTATAGATTTCCGTTATAATTTCTCTTTTTTTGTTTTTTTTTAGTGCTAAATCTTCTAACACGTCACTTACTCCTCCTTGTTGTCATCTTTTAGAGTTTGTATAATGAATATGCAGTGCATATGTTCACCTTCGTTCAATTCATATTGCTTATGTCCGCACTTATTTGAACATCGTTTTAATGTACCGTATTTTCCGGTGTATAAGACGCGGCTTTTTTTCGAAAATTTTGCTGGTGCGTCCTATACAAGGGTGCGTCTTATATGCGAATTTTTCATCTTTTTTTGCGCGTTCATCGATTACTCCAGTTCATGCTCAAGCTTTTTTCACCTAAAAAATATCACTACCAATAACGCGGTTGTAACACGGTTAATACTTCAATACCGGGACCGCCGTGCGCGACATTCTAGGTGATCTATATTATGAAACGGCGGGGATGACGACTTCCGGGATCACAAACGCGCGGCTGTTTCGGAGGCCCCAAGCAAAAGTAATGAGAAGCGCCAAAAGATGGTGACAATCGCGCTTCTCGCCATTGTCAAGACAAGCCGGCGTTCTTTTTTAGTCACCCTTTGCAACTTTTTTTTGCTCCGTGTACGTAGTGCATGTTTCAGCCGAGTTGCTTCCAGAAATGGGTGAACCTTTTGATAGCGCATCTGAAGATGAAGACTTCGAAGGTTTCAAGTAGAATAAAATGTTATGGACATATGGGGAGCTGTATCGTTTTTCCGTTCTTTTTTGCTAGAACGTGGACGAGTATGGCATGAGTGTTGCCTTTTTCGATCACTTAGCGTTGCTTAAGAATTGCTCACAGGTACGGTGCATTTCGCGATAGTCGCGCAAGCGTATTTAATTAAGCCTCACTGGCCTAACTGGGTAAACTGGGGTGCGTCTTATACACGGGTGCGTCTTATATACGAACTTTTCCAGTGACAGCTTGCATATATGGCAAGTGCGTCTTATACAAGGGTGCGTCTTATACACCGGAAAATACGGTATGTCGTGTTCCTTTCGTGCAAAGCCTCAAATGTGAGGCTTGCAGTATGTTAAAATAAATAAATTAATGAATGAATAAATAAATAAATAAATAAAAGCGTGTGCAGTCTAGTCATTTGGTACACGCTTGAAATTCGCAAGAAGACGGAGTTGAGACGTGACGTCAAAGCAGCACTAGAACTTCACTTATTGCTCTGTGGTGTAGAGCATACCCAGCAATCCTGGAGAACCGCGTTTTTTCAACGGAAAGTTGATTATAAGTGCAATTATTTCGCATAGTGTAAGATTGCCCTATAACAATCAATATATCTGCAGATCCCCGTCGGGACGCTCTTAAGTTTATTGTCAAAAACGCCTTTTGACTGCTCGGTGCGCGTTCGGGACAAACATAAAAAGCAAGATTTTGCTTTGCATGCATCGACAGATTAGTCCATTCCCATCGATATGTTCATAACAAGAAAGTGAAATTCGAAAGACTGAAATATCGCACCTTTGTGTTCACTACTGTACGTCGACTCTGGTGGTTCAAGCAGGGTATCACGTGAAAATGTGCAGTGGCGCGTAACACCCCGCATGCATTTTGTTTGGTTATTGCACTTGGCATCAGTGTGGCCTTTCTGGGCAATATTTTTCTTCGAGCTTTTGTTCTACAATTTTCTACATACACGACTTCAAGGAGTATTTTTATTATTAAAAAGTCAGCTGCTATATCACTTTTCTCGAGTAGTTTAGGTTTCGTTTCTCGACGCAAAGTTAACCGCGATGTTACGAATAAGATCCCTGACTGCTTTGAGAACGCGGTAAATACGAAGGGTATATTTTAAAATGCCTCTTTTTTTCGAAGACAAAAATCCTCAAAACTTTCGCGAAATGCCCTTAAACTGGCCTATAGATTGTGAACTTGAAATTTTCAAAGCAAATGCATGATGCGTGAAATCGCCTTTAACGTCCCTTTAATAAGTGATTCACACGAGTGCTGACGATCACTTGAACGCCTTTGCCGCCGAACAGGTTTAGCAATAAGGGCGTTCAATTTATCATCTGTGCTCTTCAGTGACACTTCTTACCGCCTCGTGTCTGCTCTGGTATTCGTAGTAATTTGTTTTTTTTTTTCGCTGAATACCTTCGTTTTTCCAAAGCAGAGCTTATGTCGCGCGCATGTGACTTTCGTTTTCATCAATTCGTCGAAAAGGTTCGCAAGTCGAAACTGAGCAAATATCGACGTCTTTCCTCTCACAGTTCAACACGTTGACAGCGACCTTGCAGAGATGGATGAAGCTGCCTCGTTAATGTAACACAAGTCTTACAGCCTCTCTTATTGAGAAAGACTTATTCTAATTCTTGTAATGCATCGAAAAATTTCAAAAAATGCACAATGTGAAATGCAGTAACTGTCTCAATTCTCGGTTAACGCCTCAACCGCGCCGTGAGGGGAGAGATGGAGGAGGGGGTGGAAAAGGATTATAGGGAAAGGCACAATAGCGGAGGGCTTTAATTTAGACCACCTAGGGATCTTTAACGTGTGGTAGCACAGCACTAATACCCTGTCCCAACACACACACACACACACACGCATGCACGCACGCACACACGCACACGCACGCACATACACGCACGCACGCACACACATACACACGCACGCACGCACACGCATGCACGCACACCCACGCGTGCACATGCACGCTCACACAAGCACACGCACGCACACTCACGCACATACGCACATACACGCACGCACACGACTCGCGCACACAAACGCCCACGCGTGCACATGCACGCTCACACAAGCACACGCACACACACACACGTACACACGCCGCCGCGGTGGCTCAGTGGCTATGGTGCTCGGCTGCTGACCCAAAAGACGCGGGTTCGATTCCGGCCGCGGCGGCTAGAATTTCTTTGGAGGAGAAATTCTAGAGGCCCGTGTACTGTGCGATGTCAGTGCACGTTAAAGAACCCCAGGTGGTCGAAATTTCCGGAGCCCTCCACTACGGCGTCCCTCATAGCCTTAGTAGCTTTGGGACGTTAAACCCCACAAAACCACAAAACCAAACACACGTACACACACTCACGCACATACGCACACGCACGCTCGCACACACGCACGCACACATGCACGCACACACATGCGCACACGCACGCACACACGCACGCACGCACACGCGCACAACACACACACACACACACGCACACATGCACGCTCACACAAGCGCACGCACACACACTCACACACACACACGCACGCACACATACACACACACGCGCGCGCACACGCATGCACGCACACACGCACGCACACATACACGCACACACATACACACGCGCACACACGCACTCACACGCGTGCACATGCACGCTCACACAAGCACACGCACACACACACAAACTCACGCACATACGCACGCACACACGCGCGCGCACGCGCAGCAGGTACCTCAAGGAACCGGTTCGCGGATCGCACAATGCTAGTCGCTCTATTACCGCCGTTGGAGAAAAGTGCGACTTGGAAAGAGGACCTGTACGATGTCAGTGCACGTTAAAGAACCCCAAGTGGTCGATATTTCCGGAGCCCTTCACTACGGCGTCTCTCACTGTCTGAGTCGCTTTGGGACGTTAAACCCCATAAACCATAAACCAAACCAAACTGGATCTCGATCGTAGCGGCGTTCTCTCAGGCTCGCTTTCCTGCGGTGCAACAGTTACAAAAGGTAGCATTTTTGCGTGGAGCAGTTTATAAACGCAGCGTCACAAAAGAGAAGTCCAGGCCGTACAGAATATTTGGCAAATAATTTGGCTGAAAGGCCGTCCCGCGTGAATGGCTGGGAAAGGCAATTTTCTGTTTTACTCCGACGTGTTTCTTCGTCAGTGCGTGCGTACGTGCGAGTCTCGCATTTAGAGGCACCCTCACAATGGTATCACCTAACCGCTTACCGCAGCGACACATTTATGGCGGGTTCGATCCCGGCCGCTTCGGTCGAATTTCGATGGAGGCGAAATGCTAGAGGCCCGTGTGCTGTGCGATTTCAGTGCACGTTAAACACTGCCAGGTGATCGAAATTATCCGGAGCCCTCCACTACGGCGCCCCTCGTAGCCTGAGCCGATTTGGGAAGTTAAACCGCATAAAACCAAGCCATTTTATTGGGCCGCTACATTATCACCGCGTTGTCCTTGCACTATACTGATACGTTTCACATCCTTTCTATCGCATTGCATGCCAGCAATACAGCAAAGACCAGTACGCGGGCGGAGGTAGAAATAATTGATTTTTCAAAAAGAGAAAAGAAAAATGAATAATTTTTACGCAGACACCTTTGACTGAGTCTTTTGTTTCTCTAGCCTCTCCAGTTTGGAATTATCGGGGCATGAAGAGTGCTTGATCATATAGGACCATTAAAACTCCAAAACTAATTTTACTCTATTTCTGTGATAACGTGCTAACATGCGGATATGGCCATTCTGTGTAGCTTGTTGCTGCCACGTACCCAAAGATCACCGGGTGTGTTATCGTGTGTGATAATGTGACGTTCGACGCCCTTTCCCACTCGACTATATATGTAACCTGCTCTTCTCTGCTGTTTTTCAATAAACGTTTGCCTCCGGCTGTGATGCGTGCTATGCGAACATTACAGTGGCGACGAGGCACGGTCTAACCGTGCGGGGAGAGGACAGACGTTGTTGGCGAAATGGCTTTCGGTAGTCGCGTCGGCGAGTTTAATCTAAATGGCAATTCTTCGTGGGAAGAATACGTGGAGCGCATCGAGTTGTGCTGCGCAGCGAACGAGCTGACGAGTGACGTCGACAAGAGGGTAGCTTTACTGAGCTGTTGTGGAGAGGCTGCGTACTCCCTGATAGCAACCCTCGTGAAACCTCAACGACCGCCAAGTGTCGAGTACCAAGTCATCGTCGACGCCGTGAAGGACCACGTCAATCCGAAGCCTTAACAGTTGTACTCAAGGTACGTTTTTTCGAAGCGAGACCAGCAGTACGATGAATCTGTAGCTGACTATGTAACATCCTTACGTAGGCTAGCTGAGAATTGCGGCTTTAGCGACAAACAGCTGCCCTTGGGTGTAGTGCTGCGTGACCGCCTGGTATTCGGAATGAGGGATAGTGTTCAGCAACGGCTGCCGACAGAAAAAAACTTGACTTTCAAGAGTGCTTACGAGCTCGCAGTGACCGCGGAAATAGCCGCTAAAGAGCAACGCGTAATGAGCCAGCATAAACAGGAAGCTGTAGACGTGACAGCAAAAGTGAGCACGCCCTCTAAAAACGAACAGGCGGAAAAGAACCGCGTCGGAGCGTCGAGTAAAGTTCGGGATGAAAGGTGTTCCCGATGCGGCGGCAAGCACGAAGCGTATCGCTGCAAGTTCAAGAACGCGACGTGTTTCAGCTTCTCTAAAAAGGGGCATCTAGCCAAGGCACGTCGCAGAAAGGAAGTGCGAGTGCAGCATCAGCTGGATGCTGAATCCACGCCGGCGCAGACTGAGTACGACGCTTTACTCTCCATCAGTCAGGTAACGAACTGTCCCAAATTTATTGTCACCGTCAGCATTGGTGGTCAGAACGTACAGATGGAAGTAGAGTTCGGAGTAGCTAGGTCAATCATCAGCCGCGAAGAATATCAAAAACTGCAAATTGCTAAAAGTATCGACCTGGAAGAATCAGATGCGCAACTCATCACATGGACGAAAAAAGGCCTTGAAATTGTGGGAAAAGCCATGGTTCCCGTAGAATTCAAAGGGCGAAGTTGCGAGCTGCCGCTACTGGTAGGGAGAAATGACGGCAGCACACTTCTAGGCCGTGACTGGTTCAAGGCGTTGAACATAGAGCTTACGGGTCTTCACGCCGTGAGCAACAGGCAAGAAACTATCCTTTCAAGGTATGCAGAAATTTTTAGCAAGTCATTTCCAGGCGCTACACTGCCGCCGATGATTCACATTGAGCTCAAGCAGGACGCTCAGCCAAGGTTTCTGAAATGTCGAAGCATTCCGTTCGCGCTCAAGGACGATGTCATAGCTGAGTTGGACAGATTGGAGAGGCAAGGAATTCTGCAAGCAACGCAGTATTCAGAATGGGCTACACCTATCATCATCGTTCGGAAAAAGAATGGATCGCTCAGAATCTGCGGTGGCTACCGAAGCACAGGCAACCAACCGTTGAGGAGCAACTACTATCCTTCGCCTACGAGCCAAGAATTATTCGCAAAGTTCGGCAAAGGCCGCGTTTTTTCGAAGCTGAACTTGACGCGGGCGTACCAACAATTGGTAGTTGATGACGCCACAGCGCAGGTTCTGACGATAAACACAAAGGGTTGTACCATGTGCGACGTTTGCCATACGGCGTGTCGGTAGCTCCCGGGCTGTTCCAACGCGTAATGGATACAGTTCTCGCAGGTCTACCGCAAGTAGCTGTGTACCTGGACGACATTCTGGTGGCCAGCGAAACAAAAGAAGAGCACAGCCGAGTGCTCGCCGAGGTCTGCGAACGAATTGCAAGAACGGGACTGCGAGTCCAGTCAGAAAAGTGCGAATTTTTAAAAGAAAGCCTGGAATTCTTAGGCCACAGGATCGACTCGCGTGGTATCTACCCATCGAAAGCTAAGGTAGAAGCGATTCATCAAGTGCCTGTACCAAAAACCAAGAAAGAGCTGCAAGCATTTCTTGGTATGGCAAACTTTTATAATCGGTTCTTGAGAGGCCGCCCCGAGCTCGCAGAAGTTTTGTATCGTCTACTGGAAACTAACGTCGCGTGGTTGTGGCGTGAAGAACACCAGGAAGCGTTTGAAAGCCTGAAGCAGCTTCTAACGTCCGAGTCGCTGCTGGTGCATTTTGATCCTAGCGCGCCTTTAGTTCTGTCATGCGATGCTTCACCGGTGGGAGTAGGAGCAGTCCTAGCGCACCGGTGCGCTAGGACTGCTCCTATTCCCACCTTGGGGTCGCGGCCGCGACTCCAAGGACGAGAGACCCATCGCGTATGCGTCAAGAACGTTAACAAAGACCGAACGGAACTATGCCCAGATAAATCGAGTCTTTAGCCATCGTTTTTGGCGTTCGTCATTTTCATCAGTATTTTTGTGGAAGAAAGTCCTTCATTCTGACAGATCACAAACCGCTACTCGGCATATTTCTACAAGAGAAGCAAATTCTAGCTGTATTATCACCACTTCCCCACCATCACCACGTATGTTCCGTTGGACGTTAATGCTGTCGGCTTATGATTACGGCCTCGACTATCGGAAAACGCAGGATCATGCAAATGCTGACTGCTTAAGCAGATTACCCGCAAAGGAGACGCGAGGTGAAACCGAAGCTCCGGGCGATGGTCTTCTGCTAGAGGAAATGGAGTATCCCACAGTAACTGCACAACAGGTGGCATCCTCTACCAGGCAAGACCCTCAATTACTTCAAGTTAAGGCGTGGATTATCGACGGCTGGCCCAAGCACAATGTGCCATCAGAATATTCTGCCTACCATATGCGAGACGATATGAGCTATCCGTCGACCGCGACTGCGTCCTTTTGGGAAACCGAGTAGTGCTTCCGGAACGACTACGGAAACGAATTCTTGGCATGTTACATGCAAATAATCCTGGAATAACGGCTACGAAAGCTCTCGCGAGGTCCTATGTTTGGTGGCCAAGAATTGACGCGCAGATTGAAGATTTCGTCCGGCACTGCAAACCATGTCAAGAGATTAGGCAAAGTGGTCCGAAGACACCTACACATTTCTTGACGAAACCCGCAAGACACTGAGTCATGAAGAACAATATTTAAACGTGCTTGCGCGGCCCGTTAGGTTCCATCCCAAGCTCTAGCAGCTGCTTTCCTGCGCTTGTGCGCAGCGTGATTCATGGCCCGTAGTAAGTGTGCGCCATGGTTCATGAGGCCAGTTCCTACGTTTGAAAGACAAAAAAAAAAAACACACACACACACACAACGCGCTGTGGGTGACTCATTGACAGCTGATGGGCGCAATTTATCGTTAATGGTGGCATATCTATAGAACTCAGTGTCAGCCACGAATTCCTTCTCTAGCATCTTCAGAACGTTCGTCCAATCCGAAGTTTTGAAAGAATTTCAGTTGCCTTCTGTCCCGCCCCCTCCCCATCCTAACATGCAACAAAGAGACATTCCCAATCTTTTCAACAATTCTTGCTCGTTGAGTGCGACTAGAAAAATTTACTAGCTTATGTAGCCCAGCTACGTGAGAATAGATACCTAGTTAGCACAATGGTCTGCATTTACTTTCTTTGTTACATTGTTACCTTTCCAGCGAACTCCTTCCTCCTTCAAATCTATCTGTAGACCATGGTTAGTGGCTTCTCCGGATTTAGTTATTGCCCGTTCGGCCACCATGGTTCTTCTAAGGACAGATTTTCTGTGCAGGTGGCGAGGAATGAGAAAAAAATATATATACAAAGGTGGAGTCGTTTTTTCAGAAGGCGTTTGATGTGACAATGAGGAACAGAAAGCAAGACTCCCATCACCATATACATATATCAGCCCAGCATGAGCGAACCTATGCGCATCGAACCAGTAACCTCTATTTTTTGCAATTCAGCGCGGATTCCAGTATCAGCTTGTGCCGGGAATTTAGGGGCTTGGGTTCAGTTCCGACAAATTTGATGGTTCAGTTACAACTTTTTTCTGGTCGATACAGTGTTTCAGTACGCTATAAACAGATGAACGCCGTTGCAAGTGTAATGCCAAGCACAACTATTGATGCAGAAAACCTGCACTAATATTCCTGGCTTTGGCTTGCTGAAAAGGAGACTTACCGAAAGCTTTACCCAAGACATCAGAAGTTATGTGACAGAAAGAAGCCCTCGCTTGGGCTTCAGATGCTGTGGTACTTGCGTAGCGCGTACGAGTGAATATTTATCCACGACGGAACGGAAGTGAGAGTATCTGTACCGCCTCCGTATAGCACAGTCAGAGGTGCTGTCTGTGACCTGACTATGCATACGCGCAGTAACGTTCAGCCAGCTGCTGCCTTCATGCATGGGCCGAACCGAATTACAAATATAGACGGCAATCTATGGATTTAAAAGTATATTGTACTTCAACGCACATTGAGACATAGCGAGAAAAAATGAATCACCGTACTCGTCACAAACAGGATATCCGAGGCGGTAGAATGCGTCGTTCCGATTAAAATCCTTGTTCTCTTCGCCGAACTGAAAGGATGAAGTACCTATTTTCAGAGTATCTGCACGCGGTTCATTCGTTGCTTGCATAATATCTATTGTGGAGTTAGCGTTGAGTGCGGCTTCTCAAGTAAAACTGTGACTTGCGCTCACACACACGCGACGGAATTCGTGCAGTCGTTGATGAACCGAACGGCCGCTTAAAAGGAACATTGGGGAGTTTTTCGCCATTGCTACCTGCGGCGCTTTGAAACAGGGGAATATGAAAAAGCGAAAAAAAAAAAAAAACCGTCCGGCTTTAGAATTTTTATTTTCAGCTCCATTGATATGTTGAGCAAAACCTAAAAGAGAAAACTCCGCCTTTCAATGGCTCATCCTCACCGTCAAGAGTGGACCTGGGTGTAAAGTGTGCAATAGAATTTACCTCATTCTTTGACACAGTCACTGAACGGCGCAATGGTTTATTAGAATGCTTGCGCTGTTCTTCGTATCTAAACTGAAACCTGGTACGCATGTCATATTGGAACCGAGGCAAACAAGACCATGTCCCCAATGTGGACCTAACGCGGACATCGCACCCGTAAAGGTCAGACAAGCCTTTTCCCACATACATCGAGACACGACCCCGGGGACACGCACAGTACAAGATGCTTCGCAACCTGGATGACGTGTCTTTAGTAGAGCTGACCGGCCTGTTCGAGCACTGGAAGCACATAATTCCTCCGGCCTGCAAACATGCGCACATCAATCTCATTCCAAAGTCAGGCAAGACACTCAAAGCCGAACACCTCAGGCCTACCTCGCTAACGAGCTGCGTAGGCACTCTTTGAACACATCATGCTCCGCTTCCTGCAAACGCACCTCGAATCTGTGGGGTTCTTCGTCCGGAGTCTTCCGATCACACCGCTCGGCGCAGGACGTCCTGCTGCAGCTAAAAGAGACAGTACTCCACACGAGCAAACACATGGACAACACCCGGGTCATACTGGCGCTGGACGTACACAAGGCGTTTGACAACGGACATGACCACTTTCTTTTTAATTCTAAGACTTGCCGTGCGGCCTAAGAACAGGCTGACATAAGCTAAAGTAGGTCGTGGAGCCTATTCTCTTAAACCTTAGAAGGCTCCGGCACTTAGCTTTGTCCGTTAACCACAAAGAAAGGCGTTCCTCCCTCACAGCCTGCGTAAGTCAGTTTCCAGTAATCGTCTTCTTCTTGAGTCCTGCGTTCCTGGGCAAGTCCACAAAAGGTGGCGAAACACATGAGACATGTGCTGAGCTCTGCATCTTTCTGAGAGCCATATCAGTATGCCACCTATGGGGTAAGGGCCGCTCCAGCTCTCATCATTCTAAGGGATACCTCCTCCAATCTCGTCAAGTTATGAGGGAGGGGGTGAGTGCACGGGGGAATCAAAGCACATGTACTTCGCCTTATAGAGGACGACAAGATGAGAAGAGAGGAGCGAAGAACAAAAAGGAAGCTCCTCCGTCGGTTTCCTTCTCTGCTTTTAGAGCGATAGCTGTACCCTTATCATGACCCCCCTCCGGTGAGTTTCAGTGTGTGATCTCTGGCTCCGCACTTTGAAGACCCACACGTGTTTTCTAGTCACGTACGCTACGAGTGCAAGCTGCTGCGGAAAGGAGGAGTGGAAAGGGTAGTCGCGTACCCCGCGCCAACAGGGTGTTGGCCGCGGGCGCCGCAGAGGAGGAGGAAGTAGCGCTCGGCATCTCGGCAGATGCGCGCACCGTCGCGGACAAGAGCAGGATAGTTGCCGCACTGCGCATGCGCGCCGCCGAGGAGAGCTCCGGTCGATGTGCGCTCCGTCGCCGCGTTGCGGACAGGGTGTGTGCTGCGTACTCCCTCCATGACGTCACACACCTTACTGAGTGGAGCGAGAAAGCGTCTGCCGGCATCGCATGCGCAGGACATGAAAGTGGGTTCTGCATATAACGCCGGTGGACTTTGAAGCGTTCAAGAGAGAGAGAAAAACTTTATAAGGAATCCGGGGCACAACCCTAGGTCCCTGCACGATCCCACTGCACTCAAGTGTTTGTTCCTTAGGTCCATAACACTGGAATCCCGGCCGGAGGCTATGGTCTGCACGGCCGGGTTCTCCGAGCGCAGCAGGGTCTCCAAATCCTTGAGGTTCTCTAGGGGCCCCGCGGTGGAGGGTCCGCCGGGCAGACGAAGAGGATGTGGAGGGAAGAGCCGAAGGGTTCTGGTCAGGGTGCAGGCAGGGGTGGGGAAGGAGGGATGATAATGGTCAGGGGTGTTTAAGAGTGCCCTCCTCACACTACTTCTCCCTCTAGACACCTCCCCAGAGGCTGCAGAGGAAGCCGCCATTGCACTTGCTGTCACCCGCACGGAAGCCCGGTATATTTTAAGTGCCTCTAAAACTGCGATTTTAAATTTTGCTCGAGGCCGAGTCCATCTCCCTGCTTTTGACATACTGGACTCGCCCGATGCACCCCCACCCCTCCAAGTGGAGCTGATATGGGTGCCTGCGCACTCCGGGAATCCCGGAAACGAGGCCGTTAACCTTTTATCCCGAGGTTCTTAAAACCGGGCTCAGGTGGCCTCGGATCGGGGATTCACGAAGGAGCGCATGCACTCATTCAGTGAGCTGACGCAGGCATATACAGAGCCTCACGCAAGCTCTACCCCCCGCCCCACCCCTCCCTAGATAGCGAACACGCAACACTCTGGCGCAGACTTCAGACGCACACTCTCCCCTTACCCTAGCCCACTATCATCCCTCCTTCCCCACTCATGCTTGCGCCCTATGCCCAGAACCCTTCGCTTCTTCCCTCCACATCCTTTCCCTCTGCCCGGCGGACCCTCCCCCGCGGGACCTAGAGAACCTCAAGACCTGGGAGGACTGGGAGACCCTGCTGCGCTCGGAGGACCCGGCCGTGCAGGCCATCGCCACCGGCCGGGCTGCCAGCGTTACGAACCTTAGGAACATGCAGACGGAGAGTATGTGGAGGGAAGAGCCGAAAGGTTCTGGGCACAGGGTGTAGGCAGGAGGGGGGATGATAGTGGTCAGGGGTGAGCAAGAGTGTTCGATGCAACGCCCGCACGCATTGACGTTGCGAAGATGTATTCTTTATTCTCACATACGGGAAACGAAACAGCTAATTTCTAACAATAATAGTTCGCTGAATGGAAACTGTTTAAGTAGCTGAAGTCTGATTTTTGCATTTGAACAAGAAGGGGGCCGCGCGCACGCAGCCCCCACTACCAAAAATTACATGCCCCATCTGCCTCGATTGAAGCAGTGGCAGGCGTCAGCGTGGGCCCAGTGCAATGCCCACGCCTCTTCCCGGAGGCTCCTCCATCATGACCGAGGATGCCTCAGCACCAGGTAAGTATGCCGACCAGCTGCAATGCCCGGCAAGCCCATTAACTGCGACCACCATATCGTTGCCAGTGAGTTCTGTGTTATAAATAAATATTAAACCCGACAACAAAGAGTCTAAGCACCAATTTTAGGCTCTTTAGCTATTAAAAGTCATTTAACGTTGGAGCTTTAATTAATTCGCTGCTTGCGGAGTCTCAAACAGAAATTAAATCGTTTAAACGCACCTGAAAGACTTTATAATGTCTGCATTCTTCCAGCGACCATGGCGCCACCATTTCTGTCTTCTTCCTCCTTTATTTATATTTTTGCTCGGTTAAAAATGGAACGGTAATAAAAGAAGACAAAGCTGGCCCCTCTACTAATCGTACAGCCATCGCGAAAAGCGTCAGAGGCGGCTGCACCTTTTTCAGGATTGGAACTATTTAATTCTCATTGGTGTAGTTGACACGAGCGAAACGGAATCGGACAGATTTTTTGTTGGCATGCAGTAATCAGTAATTACAGGCTTTCCTCCATTCTTCGCTACATTGCTAAAATACGCATCCATTGCGCACGCCAAAAGCTGTCCAGCCGCACCCTGGCTGTGTGTTAGAAATTCTTTCATATTGATGTTCATATTTCCACGCGGTGGTGACAATGCCGTGAACAGACCAGCAGGCTGATGTATCACTGAAATTAAATCTTTATTGAGCTGACTTGCGCCCACAAAGAGTTGAACAACTCTGCGACAGCAACAAGCGTGCTCGGCGGTCGTCGAAGAACAGAATCTCTGCCGCTCTCGGCCGCGCTCACTTTCAAGCTGAGAAAGCACTTTCGAGACACGGTGCTCAAAGCAGCAACCACCACAATCTCGAACAACGTGGAATCAGTTGAGCACGGCTGCGATCATTCGAGATAAACCTGGTCGCATCTCGAGTTTCAAAAAAAGTGATAAAGGCGCGTGCCGTCAGTTTTGAACATATCAACAAACATTCGAAACATCGACCCGATGCAGCACCCGCAAATACTCCCATCGGTATACAACGAACTATCCTGAACGCAAGCTATAGTTTAAGTGGTAAATTAGTTGATTAACATGGTAAGGCTAACAGCCTAACTAAGAAAGACATCTACCTCCTCCCAAGGATCGACGGTATACCGTCGACTGATCATGCCACGCCGTCACAGTCGTTCTGGTCGTTGGACCTCATGATCGACTACTGGCTAATCGAAGCTGGCGAGAGAGGCCGAGAGAAGTTGGCGCCGTCCTCGTTCAGAAAAGCGACAGGCTGGAGAAAGCAATCGCGTACGCTTAACCCTTCCCTGTCGAAGGCCGAGGCTAACCATTCAACGACCGAATAGTGCCCCGCCATCATCCAGGCTACATCGAAATCCCCCCCCCTACCTGTACGGGCGGCCGTTCAAGGTTGTCAGCGATCACCACGCACTGTGCTGGCTTGCCAGTCTGAAGGCCCCCCTCCGGCCGTCCGTCTCGGTGAAGCGTGCACCTCCATTAGTTTGACGTCAGTGCCTCCTACAAATCCGGACGCAAGCACACGAATGGAGATTGACTGTCGCGAGTCCCTGTCGACAAGCCGCCGGAAGAGGATGATAAGGGCGCCTTTTTGGGAACGATAAGCACCAGCGACTTGGAACAGCACCAACGCTCAGACTGGACTGCAGCGCTTCTTCGGGTACCTGGAGGCGAGTCTTCCCTACGTCCGGAGCGTCCAAACGTGGATATTGCGAAAGTATTATGCATATGACTCATGTATAAGACCATGTACGCGTTTACCAGCAGCAGTGGTCCTAAAATCGCAGGTGACGTCATCGTGTTATCAACACCGCCAAACGGAGTCAACGAGACCTGCAGGGTTTCTCCAGCCAAATAGACCACCAAGCGACCTTTCCAGCAGATCGGCATGGATCTCCTTGGCCCCCTCCCTGCAGCGACATCCGGTAACAAGTGGATAATAAATTACCAACCGGCCACTTTACCGGCTATGCCGACGCAAAAGCGCTGCCCCGTGGTAGCGCTGCAGAAGTTGCTAAGTTCTTCGTTGAAAATGACCTCCTTCAGACCGCTAAGTTGCCATCCCGGACAGAGGAACTGCTTTGCTGCCGAGCTCCCAAGCAATCCTGCAGTACAGAGAGAAACGAGCCACCAGAAGACGGCTGCGTACCGCACGCAAACCAATGGGATAGCAGAAGACTTAAAACTATCGCCAACATGCTCACCATGTATGCCGACGCCGAACACATGACCTGGGATGTCATTCTTCCCTGCGTCGTCTTCGCCTACAACTCAGCAGTGCAGGGGGCCACCCAGCTGGCACCATTTAGTCTCATCCACGGGAGGGAGGCCACGACTGGCTTCCTGGGTATGGACGCCCACTCGACGTCGCGGACTGAGTGAAAAACATTTGAGCCGCTATTTTGGCTCGTAACAGATCGTTCATCGACTTGGAGAAGACTATGAAGTGGCCCCCACGGAGTAGCAGCATCGCAGCGGCGCCGTTCACACCAAGGAGTGGTGCATGTCGTGCCCCTGTCTTTCCGCACCATGGGCATGCGGACCTGTATGTAGTGGGGTGTATCTCATTTAGGATAAATAAACATTTTAAAAAAAGAAAAAAACATTGATATGTGTTTATTTGGAGCTGTCTCCAACTTAGATATTGCTGTTTAGTTTGTTGGCTATCGAATGGGGGATAGACCCTCCTTAATCCTCTAAGGTACTCCACTACATCGCCTTACTTCCGGGTAACTGGCTCGAATCCCTAAGCATCAGCCGTCGCTCCGTTAGTGTGTCCTCGAGCGATACCGTCCGCTGCGCGGTTCCTGGCCAGGCCTCCGTGTCCTGATGCCCTCATGATGGAATGCTTTTCTTGGCCTGAGCCGCCTTGGCTTAGAACGCAAATAGCTTTCTTGCCTGTTCTGTCTCTCAGAAAATTCCGACAGGCTGTCTGCGAGTCCGAGGTGATTACGAGGGATTCTCCTATTGTGTTGCTTTCGGCTACTGCGAAAGCAGTCGCAGTCGCCTGTACATCAGTAGAGGTACAAAAAATACAATGCCTTACGGTGACGCTGGCTAACTCCTTGTGAACGTAGTCGGTAGCCGCTGCCACCGTGGCTCTGTGGCTTGGGTAGCTGGCTGCGTCTACGAAGTCGTATTATTTCTTGCCAGCGATGCGCTTTTATAACGCCTGAGCCCTTGCTTTCCTCCTGCCTCGGTGCAGTTGTGGGTGCACAAACCACACCACATGGGAATGCCAACACAACCCAGCAGTGTCAGTCGTACACAATGCCACGCCGAAGCACTGGGAATCAGCGCTGTTTAGCTAGGGGCCCGGAAATCAGCTTTCACTGATCGAACGGGCCCGAGCTACCGCAGCCTCCGCAGGAGTCCTATAGACTCCACCCAAGAAGACTCTCAACACTCTAGGAGTAGTGAATAAACGTTTTGTCTCTCTCGCGCGCGCCTGGAACCCTATCACGCGCGCTAATGGACGCTATACTTTTTGAATTTTTAGTTTGTTTTCTTCTCTTATTACGCTCGCTGATGTACAGTAGTCTTTCCACTTTCATGTTTAATTTGGCTATCTTCAGTTTTCCTTTTAAACACCGGGTCGATGCTTCTTTAAGAGGGGACTAATGATTGGAATGTTTGTTGATATGTTCAAAACTGCCGGCACGCGCCTTTATCACTTTGTTTGAAACTCGAGATGCGACCAGGTTTCTCTCGAATGATCGCAGCCATGCTCAACTGATTCCACGTTGTTCGAGATTGTGGTGGTTACTGCTTTGAGCACCGTGTCTCGAAAGTGCTTTCTCAGCTTTGAATTGAGCGTGGCCGAGAGCGGCAGACATTCAGTTCTTCGATGACCGCCGAGCACGATTGTTGCTGTCGCCGAGTTGTTCAATTCTTTGTGGGCGCAAGTCAGTTCAATACAGATTTCATTTCAGTGATACATCAGCCTGCTCGTCTGTTCACGGCATTGTCACCACTGCGTGGAATATGAACATCAATATGAAAGAATTTCTAACACATAGCCAGGGTGCGGCTGGGCAGCTTTTGGCGTGCGCAATGAATGCGTATTTCAGCAATGTAGCGAAGCATGGAGGAAAGCCTGTAATTACTGATTACTGCATGCCAACAAAGAATCTGTCTGATTCCGTTTCGCTCGTGTCAGCTACACCAATGAGAATTAATTAAATAGTTCCAATCCTGAAAAAGGTGCAGCCGCCTCTGACGCTTTTCGCGATGGCTGTACGATGTAGTGCCGGAGCTCCCATTTCGCTGGTTAGCTTCTCTGAAAACAAGCGCTGCGCGCCCGCCGGCGCTCAAAGCAGGCCCAGACTCTCTCGGACATGTCGCGACGTGCAGCGTGACTCATCCCGCCAGGCCGGCGCCGACACGGACCCTTCCTCCTCCCCTCCTCTCCGTCGGTGCGGGCTCCTCCGACGCGTCATCGGCCGTCGCCTCTCGACCATTGGTCTAATTTGAACGGTGGCCAGTGTCGTGACCTGATTGGAGGATTTGACCGGCTGGCTGCCGTAACCGTTACCAGCGGCTTTAAAAGCGGAGCCGCGCTGAACCCGTCCAGCAGACGGGCAGCAGAAGAGCCATCACGCCGGAGCTACGCTCGCCGCCGGGTCCGCCCTTCTTCTGTGTGCCTGCCCGTGGTGCTCTTGACCCTTGTATCATGTAAAAGCCCTTGTATACGTACTGTACATAAAGTTCATTTGACTCACCGTCGCCTCGACCGTTTCCTGGCTCGGACTCCCAGTCCCAACAACGATTAGTAGAGGGGCCAGCTTTGCATTCTTTTATCACCGTTCCATTTTTAACCGAGCAAAAATATAAAGAAAGGAGGAAGAAGACAGAAATGGATGACAGGTGGCGCCATGGCTGCTGGAAGAATGCAGACATATTAAAGTCTTTCAGGTGCGTTTAAACGACTTAATTTCTGTTTGAGACTCCGCAAGCAGCGCACTAATTAAGGTTCAACGTTAAATGGCTTTAAATAGCTAAAGAGCTTGAAATTGGTGCTGAGACTCTTTGTTGTCGGGTTTCATATTTATTTATAACACAGAACTCACTGGCAACGATATGGTGGTCGCAGTTAATGGGCTTGCCGGGCATTGGAGCTGGTCGGCATTTTTACCTGGTGCTGAGGCTTCCTCGGTCATGATGGAGGAGCCTCCGGGAAGAGGCGTGGGCATTGCACTGGGCCCACGTTGACGCCTGCCACTGCTTCAATCGAGGCAGATGGGGCATGTAATTTTTGGTAGTGGGGGCTGCGTACGCGCGGCCCCCTACCTTATTGAAATGCAAAAATCAGAATTAAGCTACTTTAACAGTTTCCATTCAGCGAACTATTATTGTTCGAAATTAGCTGTTTCGTTTCCCGTATGTGACAACAAAGAATACATCTTCGTAACGTTTCTTTAGCACGTGATGCTGCCACTTCCTCTTCTTCGGCTCGTGGTGAGTACTGGTAGAGGGAGTACTCACCCCTGACCACTATCATCAAACGCTTGAGTGCAGTGATGTCGTACGGGGACCTAGGGGCGTGCCCCGAATTCCTTATGGTAAAGTTTCTCTCTCTTGAACGCATCAAAGTGCACCGGCGTTCTATGATAAGAGTAGAGCTGTCGCTGTAATAGCAGAGAAGGAAAACGAGCTTACGAGACGTTCTACAGTGCCCTACACTTTTCCTGCAGTGCATTCCATGCTTACATCTACTCCCGACGACGAGATAGATTGCTCCCTGAGCTGCCGATAACTGAGTTTACTAATGACGCGTGCCCATGGCAGGAGTTTGCGGTCGCAGAAACCGTGGCACGGCCGCTTGATCTGGATCGAGTGACAGTGACTGTGGCAATGGTCATGTGCATTTATGCTTCTGGCAGTCCCCTGTACGCACTGCTGATGGCTCGATACTTCCAGGCACTTTAGAAGAAAACCATTCAAGTAGATTTTAAAAGAAAATCCTTATCAGGGTCCTTAATATGTTTTTTTTTCTGTTTTATGGCGTTCAACGTACCAAAGCGACTCACTCAGGCTATGAGGAACGCCGTAGTGGAAGGCTCCGGATAATTTCGGCCGGTTCTTTAATGTGCATTCACATCGCACGGGCCCCGTCATTTCGCCTCTATAGAAATGCGACCGCCGTGGCCGGGATCAAATTCTCATCGTTCGGATGAGCAGCCGAGCGCCATAAACACTGAGCCACAGCGGCGGATTTTGCTCTATAAAAGAGACTCGGGATCAGAAGCTTGGCGATCAGGGTTGCCGTTGGGAATTTTTCAAAAAGAGCCAGAACTGAAGCTAAAAGTAGCCAAAAGTAGCCACGCCACCTGATCTTGGCGCCAAATTTGTAGCCAAGTAGAAAAGAACCATTATTATAAGCCACTTTTATTAATGAACAATAAATAATATCATTTTGAATCAACACAAAAACACAGAGTAAATAAAGAGCACAGAATATTGGGCCTCTTGCTCGGCCTTCAAGTATCAGGTACGTTGCAAATAAATAAAAGTTCAGTCCGCGTAGTTTATCTAGAGTAGATAGTGTTCTTGCCGGAGTAATTTTGGCACATTCTATTCAACAACTCAGCAGGAACGTTAAACGATGATGCTGTTTTTTCTTGGAGTCGTAGCCCGAATTTGATTCGCAGAATTGCCATGAGCAAATCCAGCTACATTTTGTTACGGATCTCTGTTTTCGTCAAGTTCACGCAAGAGAACACGCGCTCTGCATCAGCATTAGAAATTGGAAGGGTCAAAATTTTCAGTGCTCCTTGCGCCAGGTGTTGAAAAGGGCATTCGCCGCGAGTGTCCCTGTACGATGCCGTTGCGTGCCGGAAAGTCAAACATGATGCGTGATCAAGTGCACCGCTAATTCTCTGCTGCTGGCGTATTTCAGACTCCAGTTCGTTGGAGGAATATATGCGTCGAGGACGCGCGCGCGCATCAAGGCGACCAGGACAGCGATGAGGACAGCAAAGCTTGGAAATAATTGTTCTTTTCTGTTCTTGCTTGCTATTGTATATGCAATTCCAAAAAAAAAATGGCTAGTAAATGCGCCAAAATAGAAGTTCAAAGTAGCCAGAAAGTAGCCAAGGGCGTGAAATTTTCATCGCCAGACGGGGTCGAAAAGTAGCCAATTTGGCGCAAAGTAGCCACCAACGGCAACCCTGTTGGCGATAAACACCACCACTTCTCGATCAAACAGTGGTCGTGCAAATACGCTCGCAACACAGACTGAGAGTCCATTCGGAACAGAAACATAAATGGCGCGTTCACACTTGGGCATTTCGGCGGCGACGGCCAGCGAAATCCGCCGCGTCGGAAATGCTGCCTCGTTCACACTTGCCGGCCACCACGTCTCCGCTCGTCGTCTGCTCGTGGCGTACAGAGATATGGCAAGAGGTTAACCGATGCTGTCTATATGCCATAACCATGTGCGCGCTTACGTACGTCAAAATGCAGCTATTCTGGCCGACGTTAAGCCATTTCTAACACTCTCACTTTTTTATAGAACAGAAGCGCACAGCCGCCGCGGTGGCTCAGCGGTTATGGTGCTCGGCTGCTGACCCAAAAGACGCGGGTTCGATCCCGGCCGCGGCGGCTAGAATTTCTTTGGAGGAGAAATTCTAGAGGCCCGTGTACTGTGCGATGTCAGTGCACGTTAAAGAACCCCAGGTGGTCGAAATTTCCGGAGCCCTCCACTACGGCGTCTCTCATAGCCTTAGTCGCTTTGGGACGTTAAACCCCATAAACCAAACCAAACCAACAGAAGCGCGACGACGTTCAGCCTAGTGGCGCCATCTGGTGGTTAAGACGGGAACCGTTGCTGTCAACAAACTGACGAAGCCTAAAGGGCGCAGAATCGTCGCTCTAAATAAAAAAACTAAAGCAAATTCATTAATCGTACGTTTTCTTACGGGTGAGATGAGACGAGGCGAAAGACCGGTGGCCCATTTATGGGTGGCAAGAATTAAATCGCAACAAGACGGCACAAAGTCAAAAAACGACAGGAAAGGCGCTAACTTGCATTTGCCATTTATGGCCAATGAACGCGCTGAAGAAGGCAATAACAAGGACGAATCCAGTCCGAAGCGAGGCATCATTAGCATCATCCATCGAAGGGCGCCGCCATATTTGTCGCCACGGGAATGCAACTTCGTACTCGCCGTCGCCGATGAGAATCGGCGGAATTTTTTCCGGCGGCAGAATTCGGTCCTGGACCGATCGGGCTTTCCGCGGAATCTCTGCCGCCGCAGCGTATTCCGCTTGCACGCGCCTTTGCCCGCTGGCAGGTCGGCTGCTCCTCCGGCGGCCCCACCTCCGGGCGCTGAGCTTCCTGACCCGTCGGAGCTACGCGGCCTATTGGCCGCGGCCATGGTATCTGCCTGACGTCTGGAAGAATTTTACCATTAGCTTTCTCTCAACTTGTATACGCTGGTGCGAGAGACGGTCGAGGGTGCTACCATGAAGCAGTCGCCGGGAAGTGCTCGCCAAATTTCGCACGTGATTGTGGGTCCTCTGTTGCGTGTAGAGGTGTATTATTTGGCTCAGGTGTTCATGACAACACAACGCAGTGATTGGGCGAGTTGATATGCTCTCCTCGGAAGGTGTTTCAGAACCCCTTTAAGAAGCGCTTTTATAATGCGCGTAGCGTACACGAGCAAAAATATTCATATTGGGGAGAGAGCTCCGCTATTTTAAAATAACACCAACAGACCTGGGCAGTACAAGCGAGTTATGCCTTTTTCATTAAATAAATGCACGAGAAGTTCGCGTGTTCTGCGCGAAACGAAATTAGAAAGAAAGACTGGAGATTTCGACTGAGTACGTCTGGACTGAATTACGGCTAGTTGTCTAGCCTTTTAGTTCATTTCACAGCTGCCCGTTTCAAAACTGTTATTCTTTTTAATCCTAGGAGAGTTTCATTTTAGCGGTTGTTGCAGCACCGCCAAACCCGGCACTACATCAGTGATTGCCTGACAATGATTGACAGAGCCGCATCGGTGCAGTCTCAAGCTAATGTTTTTTTCTTCATGGTGGGAAAGGTCAAGTAGGTTGCTGGCAATATTTTTACGCAAATGCACGCTGCAAAGATGCCAGTATATTTACGCGTGGTAAAAGTGGATGTGCAAGAAATTATCAGGAATTGATTCACATTAACACACAGCTGTCGCCCCACCGCGTTTCTAATAAAAAAAAAGCATTTTCTTGAGTGCGGCAGCATGCGTAATTGGCAGTGAATACGCTCTGCGCGCTCGTTGGATGGACTACACTCGCACGCGCCGTATCTTATAGCGTTAAGGCTCCCGTTCTGCAGAAAATATGGCCTCGTCGTCGGCGTTGTGAGCGAAAAATCCCCGGAGAAGCAGCCTAGGTGGGCCGCATAGGTCACGTGACCTTGTGGTATTATCACAGCCTGCCCACCGGATACTGAGGCGGTTTTCGAATCACCCAATTTTTCAGGGGGTTTTGAAGTAGTGTCATTGCTGATCACGCCTGTGAAATTATTTTTTCGATTTTGGCTAAAACAGTGCCGCAATCACCAATTGAAAGTGCGCAATCACCAATTGAAAGTGCGAAGCAGATGGGCCTTTTAATTAGGCGTCGTCAAGTTGTGCTGAAGGCGCTTAAATTGTGTTCAAGTTCGTGGTCTGCTTCACCTTGGCGCTACTTCGTGAGCCGTGTTTGCAGCATTCTGCCCGGTGTAGGGTGGTGATGGAAGAAGTCAGTGAAGCTTTAGTGCCATATTCAAGCTTACACGGGACGTGCGGCCGAGCTATAAGACTCTTTACCTCAGAGCTCATGTACACTTATGGAGGCCACGTTCGGCGACCCACCAGCCACGGTGACTCAGTTGCTTTGACGTTCTGTTGCTGATCCCAAGGTCGCGGGATCGAATCCCGGTCGTGGCAGCAGCATATCGGTGGAGGCGAAATACAAGAACGCCCATGTGCTGTGCGTTGTCCGCGCACGTTAAGGAACCTCGGTGGTCTAAAGTAACCTGCAGCTCTCTACTATGGCGTCCCTCATGGACCATATGTGTGTCGCCTTGAGACGTTAAACATTGTTATCATTATTATCTTTCAGCGACACATATTTGTTGCACAGAATCAAACCGCTACGCCAGACCTAAACGAATAGGGGAAACTCCCCGTCATGAGGAGCAAAACCGCAAAACAGGACGGGACAGAGGCAGGCGACCACGACGGTTTTGCTCCTCATGATATCCTACCAACTGGCCTACAACCACGCCCTACTAAGAAACTCCCCGTGTTCATCGCCAACTAAATAAAAATAATAAAAGTAGAGACATCAGACTTCAGTTTCTTAAAATACGTTTATTACCGCTCCTGCAATCCATGACGTCCAAGCTGATATGAGCTAAGCGAAGCGAGGGACATGACGATGCAAGTTCAATGCAGCAAAAATTTTAAACTACTTTCTTTCGTGACTGCATGTCTTTGCATGCTACTTCATTTGCCACCCGATACCTTTCACTTCGAAGTTGCCGGCAGCTGGGCGTAACATTTTTTTCAATTTTTTTTTGTCCTAGAGACATTTTAGCTTTGCGTTGTTGTTTCCTTCATTTTTCATTGCATCTGTGTTAATTATGTGTAACTCATTGATCTTTACATATAATTCATGTAGTACGTATGCGATGTTGTTACTTTTCTTGTTTTTCCTTTGTGTACTTTACTGTGTAATTTGCCACCCCCCTGAGCAATGTAACGGGTGACGGGGCCACTTCAGGCAAAAAATGAATTGCCTTTTGTCCCGTCACCTCTGACAAATCGTTGTCAAAATAAACTTCACTTCACTTCACTTCAACATCAAAGTACGTTTGCCTCTTAGTGCAAAAGCACTACATAACAAGGTCCCAACCAAGAATTTTGCGTGATGCCTCGGAGTAACTCCGGTAAGCTCAGGTTTCTTCGGAGGAGCACCGAGCAAGCTGCAGTCAATGGGCGGAAGCTTAGGGTGAGTTCGGAGAAGCGTCGCGTCAGCCGTAGCCAACGGGGGGGGGGGGTGACCTTGAGGGTGACTTGGCCAAACCTAGCATAGCAAAGGCCCATGCAGGAATAAAATAAATACTGCCGTGACCGGGTTTCGAATCCACGGCGGCGCTGCACGAGAGCATTATGCTATCACCGATCACGCCTCTTGTTAAACTGCAACACACTATCGCACTGTGCACTGCACATTGCCGTCAACTGCCGTCTGTAGCGCGAACAGATCAGATCAGCTTAACCTCGATCAGAGCTTAACCTGACTCTAATATCGTCACCAGACGTGCCGACGACCCAGCAAAGCAAAACCATGAGCCAACCAGGCTAAACACATGCTTTCGCACGTCTACTCGGTTTAAATACAATAAAACCCTACCACTCTTTTGTCTTATCTATTCTTTGTCATTTTCTTCCACTGCAGGGTAGGAAACAAAATACCCCCAGCTCTCTTTACTTATCCTACCTATTCTTCCTCGTCCATGTCTACCCTTTGGTGCTGCGGAGAGCACGCTGTTCACTTTCGTCTTGCCTTTTCAGGGCGCACGTTTCACTGTTACTGCGAGACTGTTTATCCACCAGCTCTTTACTGGCTGTACACTGTTTACTATAAATTCGTTTTCTTTCAGTTAGATTTTGCGAGATGCCGTCGAGGAAATGGCACATTAGATATCAATCGTCGAACACAAAATATATATACTATGCCCGTGTAGACTGCTTTTTTCTTCAATTATTTTTTAGTCACGCAAACGTTGGTCGTCTGTGCGATGTACGGTAGGCAGAATTGCATCCGTTAATTTGTGTATCTGCTGCTGTGTATCTGCGCCACGCGCGTGCACGTGGCGATTTACTGATCGATAAATACTGCCATGGGGGTGATCAGTGTATGTCTCGCATCTGCGTAATGTGTCGCAGAGATGGTTCTGTGACATGCATGCGCGCTTGCAGCCTTTTTGAATGAGTTGCAGCATGCATGTGCTCAAGGATGAGTTGGTATGGTTTGGTTTATGGGGTTTAACGTCCCAAAGCGACTAAGGCTATGAGAGACGCCGTAGGGGAGGGCTCCGGAAATTTCGACCACCTGGGGTTCTTTAACGTGCACTGACATCGCACAGTACACGGGCCTCAAGAATTTCTCCTCCAAAGAAATTCAACCGCCGCGGCCGTGATCGAACCCACGTCTTTCGGGTCAGCAGCCGAGCACCATAACCACTGAGCCACTGCGGCGGCCTATGTGCTCCGGGATGAGTAAAATGGTGTATTGTTATGTGGGTATACCATGAAGGGAGTTTTATGCGACTGTGGGTCGATGATCGGTGGCGAGACCACTACGGCTCGTCTTTCTGAGGGCGTTGAACTAAGGCCGAACGAAGTGGAAGCGCCCGAGAAAGACTGACCGTCGTTTCATCAGGAGGACAGGTTTTTGTCGAGGTCCTCTTAGACGGGTCATCCTATCAAAAGTCGTCCAGCTTTTTGGGGCATTTCTTTTTGACTCTGCCTCACTTTCACGTTATGACTCCTATTGTCCAGTCTTTCATGCAGACTTTGGACATCTTAAAGCATTGGCGATGTTGAGCTTCATAAATGCTGCAGCAGCACTCCTCTTCAATGCGTCTGAAGAACGGCTTACTCCACAATGAGATTCATGGAATGGAAGCTAGGGAAGCTTTGTTCAGCATATGACCGCTTTCGTAGCGCAATATCGATCTTGTCGGTCGGCGCCTTCTTGTGGAAGGTGCGCAGATGCGCGCACAATGATACAGGGGTCGAGTGACTTGAGTCGAGTGTCTTGTTTGAGCTTACGCCGTAACATTGGTGGATGTGTTTCACGATTTACATGAAATATACTGCATACAGAGCAGCTGACTGTGCCGAGTGCAGAATCGAGAAAACCCACCTCTCGAGGGCAGGGGCCTGCGTCAAAAACTGAGAGCCATGCTTCTAGACGCACTCAGTGAGCAAGACTGAGCCTTACAGGCGGCAGCAGTTCTGATTGAGCGAGTCTTGAGAACCCTTTTTTCCACCTCGGCTGAAGGCGCGCGTGAGACCGTTCAGGGCCATCTTGCTCAGCTTGACGGTGGGGCACTCGCACAGAAGGTACATCAGGTACGCGAACATGGAGATAAGCACTGTGTGGCCCAGGTAGTCCCGCACCTGCAGAGAACGAGTCATTAGGAGCCACAATGGCCACAAGTGTCAGGCTTTCCATTAACGATTACTATCACTGTAATGAGCTGAGATGTTCAACAGCTGTCTACAATGGCCATTTTACTGATCCTATATAAATACACACGCTCGAACACACACGTGTACACAAGCATGCGCACAAAACCACCGCCAAACCAATGAGATATAAAGACATATAAAAGTGCATACAGTGCCACGGCAAGACAGATGGATGCTCGCGGAGTGTATTTCACACGAGTGATCGAAAACGAACTACAACGCCTAACTAACTGGAAAAAAGAAGATACCAACCATGGACCATTGCGTGTAGTACACCGAATGCCGCAGTGTGACCAGCCTTGTAGAGATAACGAGCATCTGCACCAGGTACCCGCAGTACGTTAGCCGACTCAGAGGCACAAAGACGTCGAGCGAGAGCAGCCGGTTCACGAGCGCTGCACATAAAAGCGTAGTTCCGTCACTCGACTGTTGTTCATACAATCTGCGCGTAATGTACACGCCGATCGAGGCCTAGAAAATGGATTTGAACAGAGACGCACCGGCCTGTCCGGTGGCGCAGACGAACACGACCCAGCAGACGGCCGTCGCCCAGACAAGCCTGTGCAGGCCGGCGTATGTGGAGGCCCAGGCTTGCACGTACGCTCCGCGGTGGTTCCAGTCGAAGACAGAGTACACCACTGCGAGACCCCCAGCTACGCTTAGCAGCCAGCACACGGCGTACGTGACCTGGGGAAGGAAGAACGTCGCATGTAGGTCTTCGTGCATGCGGTCATGGCAGGCAAAAATGATGGTGGTTCATCGAAGCCGTTTTTGCCACAGCTTCACGCAACTTCGGCGGACGTGAAAACACTGGTACTGCGCTTCTCAGTGTTTTATTTTTCGAATTCTATTCAACATTCATCGCCTGTTAAGGGCCCCTTAACGAGGTATATTATTTTAGGACGGAGCATGAGCAAACATGTGACGATACAATACATTGCATCCTCAAGGCAAATGACCAAAGTATTTTATGCGTTCCGAAGATGTCCCCCGCACAGCAAGCGAAGAGTTTAAAATAAATATTGGTACAAGTGCGGGAATGTAACTATACAGAACAAGCACGTTTTATGTATTTTGCTCCCAAACTATAAAGACAGACCAAGTGCGTACCTTTCCAAACCTGACATGGCTGTACTTGTGAAAGCAGAAAGCCACGAGGACTCCGGCCACGAAGCAGGTCAGGTGGCCTGTCGGCCACAAATACATGGCTGCATGACCTTTGAAGAAGAGACTGCAAAAAGATTCATAACAGTCACCGATCGATGAAAGGAGAAGCGTGTGAGCCGTAGCTTCATTTGTGCCGTACATAGGTTAACGGGCTGCTGCCGATTTCAAGAAAAGGTACGGAACTACACATAAATAACCTTTGATCGAACCGCCAGAAGTTTCCGACGGAGGCTGTTTAAAGAGGTGGCGCTGGCAGGACGTGTTCACAAGTAATCAAAAAATACTATTCGATAATTACGAAGCACCAACTCGCAAGTGTTTTCTAGCTAATGATGATAATAATACGCGCGTCCGAAGCAGCAAAAACCCCATTAAACTGAAACTCAAACGCATGCACTGTCCGCAGTTAAGACTGACTAGAAGTCTGAATTGCTGTCTGTACTATGAGTGATTTAGCCGACAGCTTTCCGTAGAAACTACACATCGCAATATAGAGTGAAAAATGGGGCATGGCTATCTACACTTCATAGTCCTATCTCTAAGACTAAAAAACTTGCCCGCGTGGGCCAAATTGTAGCTCCCCTAGAGATAATTTAGCTGTTAACTACTTGGCCTCTTGTGCATTTGGTACGCCGGGACTCCGGAGCAATGCTTCCACTTATTTTCCGTTGTACTCCCCGCAGTATAAACCATGAACTGGGGCACTTGTCTCAAGAAAATGTGACATGCTAATGAGATTACATTTAAGCCTTTAAATCAGTTTGTTCCATAGGCGAGTTTACTACAAAATGCAATCTGGAGCAGCTCCACACCGTGCCATATGCGGAACATTAAAACAATGTGCTGAATCCTAACTTCGTAGACTGGGGGGCCAGTCTGTAAGAATTAATATCTGAAAGACGAACTCAGCTTTAAAACAACACGTAGAAAGGCGAGGACAGGACTGTTTCTACCTTTTCTACGTGTTGTTTCAATGATATACGTTCATCGTGGAAATATTATTTGAATGAAGTAGGTTTCTCCGCCGTGGGTGGAAACCTCAACGAGCCAGCGTTCTTGTAATTAGGTCCAGCATCTGTAGACAGGTCTGCGCTCACACAAGCCCAGTGTGACAACAGCAACATGGTAGCAACGTGAATGTAAACCAGTGCAAGCCCGAGCTTATTATCTGCAATAAATTCCTGCTACAGCCGGAGTGTCTCCCTCTTTAAAAAAAAATGACAACATAACAACTTCTGACGACCATGCGTGGGTCACACTCAGACCTTCTAGTGTGAGAATTAGCAATACAAAACGCCACGGAGTCGACCGAGCACAGCGCCACTGACAGTTCAGAACTGTTGCCTCCACGTAGTCAACAAAAACTGCCCTCAAAATCTTCATATTGAAACCGCGGTTGCGAGTGATTTGACAAGTCATGCAGTTGTGTATTCAGTAGAAGGCCCCGTTGGCCAAATATCACCCCATTTCAGATGCCCAACCGTCATAAGCGTAAGGGCTCGCACAACAGCCAAGTTGTTGACAAAAGTGGCTCAAGTTGCGGTCGACAGCGCACCCGCATTAGTCTGAAATTGAAGCATTAGTCGTCACCACTTTGATGAGATCGTACTCTGGCGAACTTGCTGCGCACTTCTCCCCAGGTAAAGCATAAAAAAACACTCATGTGAAGGTCGAAGTAACGTGGCCAGACGAGATTCCGTGACGCGTTTCACGTGACAGAAATGGCTTCCGGCCGCGCGGTACGATTTGTGCCGCAGAACATTTTTCCCGCAGCTTCGATGGCCAATCCGTCACTATCGCCGCGCTCACGGAAATGGTATTGCTGCTACATCGAGTAACTCGGACCGAGAAGAGCTCGTGCGGCGAACTTTAGACCGTTGTAAGCTTAATCAATATGACGATGCTTAGAAGTTCTTGGAAGTTCATGCAGCTGGAATAAAAAGATGCCGCGAAGAAACAAAGCCACGCTAGGTTTTAGAATGACTATAGACATGCATCTCATTTTAGCTGCATGTTTTCTTGCCTGTAATATTTCCTCCGCGCGGTATTCGCTTAATACCGCTAAGTAATTTATAATTGAAATTCCTCTACCACGCTGTTCGGTTTCGTCGACCGAACGGTGGCTGTGACGTGTAAGGTGCTTTTAGGCCACGTGGGCATGCGTGAAAAAAAAAAAAAAACGCAATATAACGTACCACTCAGCAGCTCATACGGCGGTCGTTGTCATTCCGGCTCTGCAAGCAGGGTGGCTTAAGCGTAGTAGTGAGTTAAAACCACGTATCTGTGACTATATCGCAGTTTTTCATGCCTCACGTTTTGAACACCTTATACGTCACAACCATCGGTCGGTTGATGAAACTGAAACATCATAAAGAATTAATTAAATTATACATTATTTAGTGGTCGTAGGGGAATACTGCGAGGTGATCCATGTATATTAATGCCCAAAACATCATTTGAAAGAAGAAAACACGCAAGCCAAAAATTAGTGTAATACTCCTTTGAAGTCCGTAGCGCAACGGGCGGGATACCTACCGAGAGAAGGCCAGCGTAGCAGGGGGCGCAGAAAGTTAGGTGGGCGGATGAGATTAAGAAGTTTGCGGGGAGAGGGTGGCCGCAGTTGGCACAGGACAGGGGTAATTAGAGAGATATGGGAGAGGGCTTTGTCCTGCAGTGGGTGTAGTCAGGCTGCTGCTGATGATGATACTCATTTAATTTGCTTTTTACTGTGAAGTTAAACGCCCAGAAGAAGCAGCCAGCTAACACAGAGCTCGTTGCAGGCAATGTACGCAGTATCACATGGTATCACCGCGGCAGCCGGAAACGCAAAGGTCGGACACGTGCGAACAGCTGGCGTCGCAGCCGCGCACAGTTTGCACAGCGGTGCGCGACGGCTCACCCCTGCTACCCGTACTGAGTCTCACGTGCGTCCTGCCAGGTGAATGAACCGTGCCACTCACTCAATGTCAGATATGTGCGTGTACGGCAGGGGCTCGAATGCGCTGAGGTAGTGCTGGACGCCCACGGCGACGCAGGCGCCCACTGCGACGGCGACCAGGCAGACCACTCCGGCGACGGGCTTCCTGCAATCAGCAGAAGCGAACGCATTGCTCATGAAGCGAGAGAGGCAGGGAGAAAGTATCTTTCTTATGTTTATCCCGAATTTGTTCACAAGATCTGGCTAGACCTCTGTGCCTCATGTCAGCGTTAATGTGGGGTAAACAGGCGCTGCTTGACGCCTTCAGGACGGCAAGTCAAGCGTCCAAGCAGAGAGGAAGAGAAGCCAAAGAACCGATATCAGCAGAGTACAAAAAGAACACAAGCAACCAGGCTCCTTCTTTCACATTTTTTCACGATATTATGAAGACGCCCCTTCGTACGCGCCCCTTCGCGATACCCAAGCTTCCGTCATTTTCGGACTCTTGTTTTGTTTTCTTTCGAGATTTTCTTTTTGACACACACCTTGCTCCAACTACAGTATTTAAATTATTTCCAACCTGTGCGCTGTAGCCATATTGCTCACAGGACAGCTGTGTGCACCGGGCGCTACCAATTCCAACGCGCTCGCGGCAGATGCGCGCAGCGGTAGCTTATATAGCGAACAGTTAAACAACGCACGGGGAGCGCTTGACAGTGCCAGGTGAAAAAAGCCGTCCAGGTTGGAAGTGTCTCTGAAACCCTCTCTCGCTGCATGCGGTCGCTTTTACTCGTTGTCTCAGTTTGTGCTAGCGCATCGGGTCGGGACCCCGACCGACGCTCATTTCTAATTCCAACAGCGGTGCAACCAGAACTGAGATGTGAGCAGACGCCACGCGATATTATGCGCACAGGCGTGCACCTATGTCGTTTGGTTTATTGGGTTTCGGGTCAGCAGCCGAGCATCATATATAACCACTGCGTCAACGCAGCGGCTGTAGCACAGAATAGAACAGGAATATTAGTGCAATTATTCGGCTACTTTATGGCAGTTTCGGTCGCAGAGAAAAACACATTCGAAAGAAACATTTTGTATTACAGTTTCCTTCTTCCTGAGGTTGCGATACCGCGTAAAGCAAAAACATGTCGCACAGCATTCCGGCGGCATCCTTTTAATGCTGGAAAACGCTTGACTTTACTTTCGGAGGCAAATGCGTAATTAACTTTCCGGTAGACGTAGCAGGTAGCGCTCCTGGCGGCTCCTACATTAAGCACAAGTACTGTTTTAAACGGGGGCTAGCTCGTTTTATTCAATAAGCGACGGGAAAATCCAACAACTGTCGCGAAGGAAGCTGTTCATAGACCTGAGCTAGCGTATTTATGTGGGCCGCCGAATTTATTTTCCCACTGAAGGCAAAAATAGTGGAAGCGTGTGAACGTACTCGAAACTGCGCTCCCTTTTTAATGACCAACACAGATGCTGTGAGAAACACTATCCAAGAAACCTATATGGAATGCCACATGCAAAGTGAGCCGTAGGTTAAAAAAAAAAAAAGTGAAAGCAGTGGGAATGGACCTGAAGCAGTATAGTTGAATGAAACCGTCACGTAAAAGAGAACATGAGTATTTAAGCCATTATTAATTATTTGACGAGCTGGAATTGACTCGAGCACTTTTAATTAAGGAGTTGTACAGCGCCAAAATAAATCTCAAATGGCGCAAGTTTCTGAAAATATAACTTTTACTTCATCGATTTTTTTTTCTTTTTGGCTTCTACACTGTGACGGTAGTCCGCGGATCCTCGAAGGCGACCAGGATTTGGCCCATTGAGCTTGCTCATATAGCGACTGCGGCTTATTACGGCTGTGCGACCACGGCCTGGCCTATATATAGCCAGTGCGGGAGCGTTGCCAAGGGCAGGATGCTTAGAAGCCACGCCCCTGTTGAGGTATTAGCTTCTACCGTGGTAAAAATTATGGCATTTGTGGTTTATTTCGACACTATAAATCAGTGACGCTTTTCTTGCACTTTCAGCGGTTTAAGACCCTTAGTATTCACATTTAAGTTATTGAATTCAAATCAGTCTAAAGTGTCAAATACTCCTGCTTGCTCTAAACGAATGCCAGGAATACTGCGTTTCGTTATTGCCATTTAATTATTGATTTGCAATGCTAGCATTATTTGTTTTTTTTTTCTTCTTAAACTATTGTCGTGCGCTACGGAGAACACATTGAAAATACGCGAGAGGTTCAAATATGGCGCACTTAACTTTTCAGATATGTACAATATTTGGTTTGGTTTATTAGGGTTTAACGTCCCAAAGCGACTCAGGCTATGAGAGACGCCGTAGTGAAGGGTTCCGGAAATTTCGACCACCCGGGGTTCTTTATCGCGCACTGACATCGCACAGCATACGAGCCTCTAGAATTTCGCCTCTATCGAAATTCGGCCGCCGCGGCCGCGGGCTCCAACCCGCGTCTTTCGGGTCAGCAGCCGAGCGCCGTAACCACTGAGCCACCGCTGCGGGTTGTACAATATTTGCGGTCTGATCCGTGATATGCCTTGATTATCCCATAGCAGCAATGCTTGCGCGCTGTTGGATGTTTCATCTCGTGCATGCAGAACGAACAAAACCAGGAAGGTTGTCACTAAATAAAACTTTAAGTGCTCTTTTCGTTACGTCACTTGTGAGCTCCCAGAGATAACGTAGCGTGCACAAGGTGTCTATACTTAGAATCCTTGTCTGTTGGCGTCTCGGCGCAAGCATTTGTTTTTAATTTCATTTACTTTCCAACAGTGCCACGCATTCCAGCCTCCTGGTGCGGTCGGTCTGGCGGGTGCAAGGAACGAGGACGGTAGGGTTGGCACAAGCACATTTATAGGCAATTAATGCACGCGACGAGCCAACCAGACACACAAAAAATATCACATACGAAGAAAACGAACGCGGAAACCGCAAGCGCATGTCAGAACGCAGTCAAGAGCGCGTTCGAGGTAGGCTACCAACGCGTGCTCGAACACAACAGGGAAAGCATCCCAAATAAAGACACTCTGCGCGTTCAGAAAGGATTAAACGTTTCAAAGGAGTCGCTCTTTGTCATCTCCTGAGGCTGTTATGCATTCATAAGTGGATAAAATTTATCTCTTGTACAGTGTCTTTTTATATACAATTTTTTTTCCTCATTGTGCTTCACTGCGTAAGAAGTTAGCGCCTGTTTTTAGCAACGGTGTTGTTGCTCATGTAGCACTATTTGCAAGCTTATTACATGAGCAAGTGCCGTTTGCTTAAGTTTCTGCTATGTGCGTGCCAGATGAAAGTAGTATCGTCTGCTCGCGTCGGCGCCAATGGCCTCAGCGTGCCGTGTGGACAGACGGAAGGACAAACATCTGAAGACAAAAACACGCGAAATCGTAGCCGCTATTAAATGCGTTCCTGCATTAAAAACGACAATGGAGTGCATATTGCAGCCGCGCAAAACGACGAGGGACGAAGAGAGGAAAGCACAGGAAAGCAATATGCACTCCATTGTCAACGACTAGCCCACCTTCACTTGTTACATGAAAAACGATCCTTCGTGCGAGGATATAAAAACGAGATTTTACATTAATACTACATTACAAGGTATTTTAAAGACTCGCAATAAACCTAAGCGCTTACGAAACACGTAATCGTGCAATTTTCAATCGAATGACTTCGTTTTAATGGTTCTTGGAAATTTATTCATAAAGATTTCATTTCGAGACCATACATTGGGTTATCTAAAAATGTATGCATAAATTCATATCCTGCTAACTAACACACGGCGGAAATTACTGTCGCCGGTTGACGGACGGAAACAGCTGCGGGCGATCTTTTGCGTCTCGCCTTTCGTTGACTTTTAGGAAAAAAAATTCTAGCTGTTGTGCGCATGCCACTTCCGCCGCCGACTACAGAGCACCTTTTTTGGCACATTTAAATTTTGTATATGAACTCATTTTTCACTCCTGAACTAATTTTGATTCTGATAAGAAACAAGAGAAACAAAAACAGCGTTGTGTACAGGACTCCCTTTCTTTTCCCTTTTCCCTTTTCTTTTCAGTTTTAAACGCGTGCGATCTCATGTTCTGTTATTTCATGACTTACACTTTCTCCGCCAGCGCTGTTCCTTCTTGTACTATCAGCGTCAATTGAAACGCGAACAAGCCAATTGAAACGCGAACTGCACAACTCGCAGATATTACGAGGTCTGTTAAAAAAGTATCCGACCTTTGGCCGAAGAAAAAAAAAATGGCACAACTGGAGCGTTGGAAACCTAATTACCTTCAAAGTAGTCTCCTTGGGACTCAACACACTTCTCCCAGATGTGCTGCCACTGTTGGAAGTATTCCGAAAAGGCCTTTTTCGGAATGGAGTTTAGCTCAGCTGTCGTTGCAGCCATAATGTCCTTTCTTGTCTGAAAACGTGCTCCTTTCAATGACCTCTTGATTTTTGGAAACAACCAGAAGTCGCAGGGGGCCATATCAAGAGAGTAAGAAGCCTTTTGAACTACAGGGGTCTGGTTTTTCGCCAAAAAAGTCTTAATCAAGTGCGAAGAATGTTCAGGAGCATTGTCGTGATGGATACGCCAATTTCCTGTTGACCACAACTCCGCGGTCTCTTGCGCCGCACAGCATCACGTAGGCGACGGAGGACATCCCTGTTGTACTCTTTGGTCATTGTTTGACCCTGGGGCGTGCGTACTCGTGGTGTGCCACACAGCGAGAGTCCAAGAAAGCAGTCAGCATCACTTTGACGTTGCTGAGCATTTGGCAGGCCTTCTTTGGTCTTGGGGACGTGGAATGCTTCTACTGTGACGACTGGGATTTGGTTTCCGGGTCGTACCCGTACACCCAAGACTCGTCACCAGTGATCATGGTGTTGATGAAGTCGGGGTCACTGTTTTTGGAATCCAGCGTGTCCTGTGAGACTTCAACACGAAGCTGCTTTTGCTCCACCGTGAGCAGCTTCGGCGCAAATTTCGCCGCTACTCTCTTCATGGCCAAATCTTCGGTGATAATGGAATGTGCAGAAAAACTACTGATGTCCACCTCTTCCGCAATTTCTCGGATAGTCACACGACGGTCCCGCATCACCAGAGCATTCACTTCGGCAATGACCTGGCCATTTCGGCATGTTGATGGCCGACCGGAGCGTGGCTCGCTCTCCACCGATGTGCGGCCATCTTTAAGCCAGTTGTACTATTGCTTAATTTGTGTGCTGCTCTAAGCATCATCACCGAAAACCGTCTAAATATTCCGAATGGTTTCCACTTGGCTGTCGCCCCGTTTCTGGCAAAATTTGATGCATTAACGCTGCTCCTGTCGCACCGCCATTTTGCTTGCACTAAAAAACCGACGAGAGCACTGCTCACTACATCACTCAAACGCTGCCTCCCAGCGACTGACGCTATCGGCAGGAGGGAAAAAATTCGTGCATGCGCACGACGGTTCATGGTCTGCTGGTGCAAGCGCGCTTGTTTCACATCCATCAGGTGTTCGCAAAAAAAAAAAATAAGGTCGGATACTTTTCTAACAGACCTCGTATACTAAGGGGGCAAAATACATGAGCAGTTCATTTTCCCATCGAAGCCGAAAAGACCGCTCCTCTGAAATGTTAATAGGCCACGCCTGTATTTCACCTCCAGCCTCTAATATGCTTGATTTTTTGTGCTCGCGTTCCAGTTGTTTTGTTCGCATTTCATTTGACGTTGATAGTACATGCGGCAAAGCAGGAGTAATTCCCTGCTGACTTGAAACACGTTACCGTGTTTCTTGGCTTCCCGAAGTCAAGTTGCCCTCCTCTTTCCTCAATCGCAAGCATTTTTCATTCTCTGTAGCCTCCATTTACCTGTGCGGATGCATTACTGCCGCGGTATTTCTACACGGCAGTGCCTTAGAACGGGTCGTTTCTGATAATAATAATGAGCATCCCGTTCCTTCGTTTCGTTGTAAGCGCATAAAAAATGTGCATTTCCATAATTTCAAAGGACACTTAAGACCAAAGATTGACGTGTCTGTGAATGTCAAAAAACCTGAAGCTAGGGTTCGCAACCGACCCAATTCGTGTGATATGGGCATTATCCTACACAGCCCAGCTCTCTGCGGGCTGCAGGGTAAGCTTTTGAGCCGTGCAGATGAGCAGCTACCGCACGTCCGAAGTTCCAAGCGTCGACAAGGGGAGAAAAGCTCTTGTTCTCACTCTCAGTGGCGTCGTTACTGCCTGAACATGCGGTGAAAAGGTAAACCCTGTGCCCTAGAGACTTCTGACTATCTAGTATATATATATAATGTATTAAGTGCATGCCACACTCACATCATGCCGGGCAATTCAGTCTTTTCGTTGCACTCGAGGAGCTGTTATGAGAAAAAATAATGTTTTCTACGCCGAAAACTGCACTTTTCCATTTGTACAATCGTGGAGATAAGTTAACGGGATGAGGATTGGCGGAAAGCTTGCAATTTATTTATTCGTGGTCGGCCAAGCCAGTTTGCTGAAAAGCCCGAAAGCATGACGGGATACATGCATATTCCACGCACTGCAACGAACATAGGCTGGCTGTGTAGCGATGCGAAGCAGAAATAAGTGTTTTTCCGCCGCATATCATAAAATTTTGTCCGTGCCTGTGCGGTTTCAGTACGTAAGATTCGCGCTTGTGCATAACGGATCAGCGAGGACCGTTGTTGGACAGAAAAAAGAAAAACTCCTGCTGTCGGCATGACATATAAAATACGCATGACAAAAATCGGCATTACACAAAACGGCACACAAGAGCGAATTGAGGCGCAGTTAAGGATAAACTGCCTGAGGTGATTTGTCATATTGCGGACTCACTTGGCCAGAAGAAATACAAGCAGAAGAGTCGCCAGGAAAAGCTGGTAGTCGCAGGCTATGTACCACAGTGTAGGCAAGCACTGCAGTTAAAGAAAGAAAAAAAAAACTGATAAGTTACGTTTTTCTTTGCACTGAACTCTTGTGTACACAAAATACTTTATTTATTTTTTAGTCTCAAGTAAAAATATGTATATTTAAGGGCATGCGACAAGCTGTAAGCTGATTAACCTAATGAACTTCGATCGTTGTTACCTTGATTTCCTCGCTCACCGGGCGTCGCTCCACGATGCGGCAGACGAACGCACAAGACACGCACTCAGCATACAGCTTGCTCCAACGAGCCCCTCCCGCAATATGGTGAAGCTCAGGCATATTTATGCTGCCACTGAACGGACTAAATTAAGGGGCTTGAATTTTAATAATCGTTTAACCCAGTCTAAAACAAGCAGACAATTCGTCACAAAATGTACGGCAAGCGGTCTGATGAAAAGTAAAAAAAAAAAACGCAGTGAGATTATGTTTGGTCAGTTTTACATCAAGTACGCTGACCAGTTTGACATCAAGCTTCTCTTCCATCGTGTCTATAAGTGGACCTTCGCTATAATCAGATGACCCGCCAGAGAGGCACCTATTCCGGCTGGCCCATATGGAGCATTTCGCGGCAGATGACATAAGATAGACGGCAGGGCCATCTGGTCCAGCGGCCCGTACTTACGCGCAACCTGTTTATCTCGCGTCAAGAAGGATCAACAAGTACAAACCGGGAGCTGCGACATTCTGGATGAACTGCACTCACCACGTCGACCGGGTCGCGCAGATTGGACACGTGCGTCAGCACCTGCCACCAGTTTCGGCGACAGACGTTGTTCACGAGGTACTGGACCAGGTCGTCCACCAGGGGCCCCGACACTACTAGCGGGTAGAGGAAGAACATGCCCACCAGGAACGCGCCGGGCACCGTCAGCCTGCACTCGAAAAGGCACGCGCACCCGTGTTTCCCTGCGTCAGCTTCCATCTTCACGAGAGTAGTACAACAACCGCCGTCGCAGCTCAGTCGGCAAAGCACCCCGCGCAGAGTGTCCGGTCTCTATTGCTACCAGCAGACGCTGAGTGTCGGAATGAATTGAGAAGAGCCCCAAGTTCTTTATGCATTTATCTGGACCTTTGCACACTAATGGTTGAGCCATGGAGAACGCTAACGAGACTGGCGACCTAACTTGGTGAAAAGACAAAAAAGAAAAAAAAACAGGAAGCTACTTGAATGTACTTTTTGGCAGTTGTAAGGACCAGTTTTTATAAACAGCGTTCACAACAACAAACGATAATATGAATGAAAAAACTTCGGAACGTGTGCAGTGAATAAAAAAAGCAGTGCTTGACTCAATGTGTTCACATCCACGGAGAGAGAAAGAGAGAGGAAAGAAAAATATTTGGTGCTTGTGGCTTAGGAATCATGCTCACTCACCTGATGTACCGCATAACCGCGGTAACAGGAAGAAGAAACCAAATAGACTTCTTCTTTTTGACTTCATTCAAAATCCCAATGGCGACTAGGAAGCCACTGAAAAAGTTGAAATAAAAGTGAATTTGTTTAGGGCATGGAAGTCAGCGAGATTTAATGGTATTTGGCAGTCACGATGACATGCGCTCAATGGATCATTCAGACCTCGCAAATAAGTCCCCAAATTCAGTCATTCCCTCAGTCGCTGTACTTAGGTCCGTTTAAATGCTCTTGAGACCGCCGCAGTGGGCCAGCGGCATTAGCGTTCGGCTGCTGATCGAGGCCGAGGTCGGGGGATAGAATTTCGGTTTTAGCGGAATACAAAAACGCCCGTATGCTGTGCGATATCAGTGTAGGTTCCAGGTGATCAAAATGAATTCGGAGCTCCTCACTGTCCCTCAGAGCCCGTGCACGCGCAGCTTGTGAGCATTAAAGAGACACCGAGGATAACTCCATCCCTTTCTGTTCTTTGCAAAAAAAAATTTGTCTGTTTCCGGCTATGTTGATGTTTATTTGGCTGCAAATAACACGATTATTTCTGAGAAAACTGGACTAAAAGAATTGAACGTTTTTTAACCACCGCTCGATACAAACTCGTGACGTCTATAACGAAGAGGACTCCGTGATCATGGTTTGGAAGTGAGTGGCGGCGTCTGGCCTCAAAGCTCAGCAAAAAAAAAGAAAGAAAAAAATCACAGGACGATTACGAGTGTGCAACGCGAATCTTTGAGTGTTAGCTGTGGTGTGACAGCGAAGAATTTCTCTAACATGTTTTTTTTTTCTCTCGCAAAGTCAGAAAGCCGGAGGTGAATCCCGACTTGCCCAGAACTGAAGTGAAACTCTGCTCTGGATATCAATGGACGAACTAACCCCCTCCCGCAGCCAAGGCGGACGCCCAAGCCACTAGGCCAACCTTCGTCTCCCATCCTCTCTCCCTCTTTCTCCTCTCCCTCTAAAAGTATGGAGGATCTCCACTTTGCCCCGAGCCAAAACGAGGAAGCTTGTTGCAGGTGGGAAGTGGCAGGCGGCGCTGCGGACGCCGACGACGGCGCGAAACTGAGGAAGAAGCTAACAAGAGCTAACGCTATTCCTTGACATCATCGCATTTCGCTTGTGAAAACGGTATAGAGTAAGGCCCTCAAGTCGCGTCGAACAGCTTTACTTCAAGGATGCCAACATGGCGTTCGCTTCCAATCACGTGCCGCATTTTTGCCTCGAGCCCTCCTCTTCTTTCTCCACACCTCCGGCATTCCGACGCCAATCTTCAACGAACGGCCTGTGCAGGCGATACTCGTGTTTCATTTTCCCTTGTCTCTTTTAGCCCATAAAAGGTCCCCTTTCAGTGGGGATAACCTTTTCGTCGTTAGAACGCGTAATTAAATTATCGATACAGGCCAACTTCAGTCTGTCCTCAGTGTCCATTTAAACTCCAATTACCAACAAAACAATCAATTTCAAAGTAGAAATTTTGCTGTAAATCTAAATCCTCCATGTCATTCGTGGCACCTTGTGAAACAAAGGGTTGCCAAGAACTGATTCCCATGTTTCCGATTCATGTGAATGCGCACCAGTTATTTGTGTTTAGTACTCGTAAGCGCACCGATATATTAATGTATTTGGGATGAGCAAAAGTTGGACAGATAAGCCTTTGTGCAACGGGTAAGGTAACGACAGCTGTAGGTCGCAATCGTCGCTGCAAAATGACTGCGAAACGTGCGTGTCCCGAATGGGTGGCGTGAATGCACGTGCCACGCAGCTCGCAAGCATACCACAAAGACGACACACACTTGACACTCTACGATATTTGTGCTTGCCAGCGTGCATATTAATATTCATGTGAAGTTTATCTTGCATTCCCTATTCCGTGGCATCGATGAACGCCTCTTAACCGCTAAAAAGTACCAGCATTATTTTGCGCCTGGCTAACATTGTGCACCAGTCGATACAGTGTCGTCCGTCTATGGCACGGCTTTCTTACCTCATAATGAAAAATGTCTCGACGGACAGCATTCCGTTGATGACCACGGTGAAGGTGAAACCATCCATGATGTCCAGAATTTTCAATCCTTGCACTAAACACAGAAAGAAGAAAAAGTGATTAAGCGAAAATTGCTCTTTATGTGAACGCCAGCAATTCATCAACCGCAACGAAAAATAACCTTTACAGCAGTATCTTATCACTGTGCCCAGAGCATCTACTTATGATGCCACAAGCACATATGGCTAAGCATCCATGTTTATTGTTTCTTGAGGCAAGTCGTATCACCGATATGTTTTTTCCAACCTTTTGGAATATTTTTTTCTGCACACGCACGGAAAAGCATGCAAAGACCACCGATATCGTTAAAAATTTTTGAAAACTTCCGCGCTTCAACAGAGACAAGCAAGAACCATCGGAATGGCTATATTAATTTCAAGAACCCCATATCTAAAGGGTTCCGAGCCCCTTTTCGTCAAAATTTTATTGACAGGTGGTTATCACGCATTGTTCAAGGAACGTAATCGCTAAAAAGGTGCGTTAAGGGTCGTATTATAGATGTTTCAGGCTACCCAAGTCGGTTTTCCGCTCGTCGGGGTGCTCTACCCTTCACGCTTACCCTCCCCTCTTGCATCTGTTTCTACATACAGGGTGTTTCACGTAACTTGAACAAAGGATTTTAAAAAAGCGGTAAACCTCAGCCCGTTGAAACCAACGACATATTGTTCGCCATCATGTGGCGCTCCTCAGAATATTTTTTATTGTGCTTAATTAGTTAACTAAGATGAATTATGCAAATTTTCAAATATTCATTTTTGTGCTAAGACCGTTACGTTAGGTTGTAGAGCAGGTTTATAAACAACCGATCCAGTTTATTGTAGCATCGTATCTCCTACGGGGTCCTTTTTTCCGGCATCTAAAGAAAGCCCGCGAAATATGAGAAAATGCCACGTGACTACGCTCGTGCGCTATAAAATTGCAGCGCTCTCAACGGCGCTTCGAGCAAACGGAGCGTGCCCGCTGGCCGTGGCAAAGTGAACGGTCGCGCCGCTACGGAAAGTGCTGACGCGGCCAGTGGGCACGCTCCGTTTGCTCGAAGCGCCGTTGGGAGCGCTGCAATTTTGTAGCGCACGAGCGTAGCGCCTGTCCTGTGTCTTTCCTCTCTTGTGTGCGTGTTGTTGTGCGCTTGAATTCGTTTCAAAATAAGCAATGCACCATCTAGCCCAAACAGAAGTTTTGTTTAAAAAATGAGCGTAGTCACGTGGCACTTTTTCATATTTCGCGGGCTTTCTTTAGATGCCGGAAAAAAGGAACCCGTAGTAGATACGATGCTACTATAAACTGGATCGGTTGTATATAAACCTGCTCTACAACCTAACGTAACGGTCTTGGCACTAAAATGAATATTTGAAAATTTGGTTGGTTGGTTGGTTTATGGGGTTTAACGTCCCAAAGCGACTCAGGTTATGAGAGACGCCGTAGTGGAGGGCTCCGTAAATTTCGACCACCTGGGGTTCTTTAACGTGCACTGACATCGCACAGTACAGTGAAAATTTGCATAATTCATCTTAGTTAATTAACTAATTAAGCGCAATAAAAATATTCTGAGGAGCGCCACATGATGGCGAACAATGTGTTGGTGGTTTCAGCGGGCTGCGGTTTACCGCTTTTTTTTTTAAATCCTTGGTTCAAGTTACGTGAAACACCCTGTATAGGGATCTCCTACCAGTTTGTTGGGCCTGTAGGCGGGTACGTACGGTCGGCCGTTTCTAGTTTCTTTTTGCCATAGAATATAAAAGTTCTTCAAATGCTTCATTATACTGCACAGCTAACTCAGAATTGCTGATTTTATGGATTATCCGCGACTGCGAGACTGAGCCGCACGCCTACTCAAAAAGCATTGCGTATTTCGGGCTCATGCAGAGCCAACAGGAAAATGGCGCAAAAGACGTGGACAAACACGACAGGACCAGCGCCAACTTACAACTGAATTTTATTTCGCACCAAACCCGCCTTTATGTAGGCCAACACGCCCTAACATCCGTGTAATCACGCACAGGCAGTAGAAAAGATCACTGTAAGATATCTAACACATGAAGCGCGATAGCAACCACGTAACATACTATCATGGCTAAAAAACCCAACAAAAGTATAGCAAACAACACTAAAACGATCATGGCCAAGCAACTCTTAAACACCAAAAACGATACACACTCATGAGTGATACGAGATGACCAACAAGAAACGTGGAAAAAAAGGTGAAGAATGAAGCGTTAATACCAAAGCAGTGTCAAAGGTAAAAAAAAAAAAAGGTTGAAAAGGATGAAGAGTGCAAACCTTAAAATTGGAAACGAAAAACCAGCAGCCACATGAATGATAACCGATGACCAACCAGAAAAAAGATGGACGCGAAGCTGAGACCAAAGTCGGCGTCCAGCAGCCACATGAATGATAACCGATGACAAACCAGAAAAAAGATGGACGCGAAGCTGAGACCAAAGTCGGCGTCTTTGGTCTCAGCTTCGCGTCCATCTTTTTTCTGGTTGGTCATCGGTTATCATTCATGTGGCTGCTGGTTTTTCGTTTCCAATTTTAAGGTTTGCACTCTTCATCCTTTTCAACCTTTTTTTTTTTTTACCTTTGACACTGCTTTGGTATTAACGCTTCATTCTTCACCTATTTTTCCACGTTTCTTGTTGGTCATCTCGTATCACTCATGAGTGTGTATCGTTTTTGGTGTTTAAGAGTTGCTTGGCCATGATCGTTTTAGTGTTGTTTGCTATACTTTTGTTGGGTTTTTTAGCCATGATAGTATGTTACGTGGTTGCTATCGCGCTTCATGTGTTAGATATCTTACAGTGATCTTTTCTACTGCCTGTGCGTGATTACACGGATGTTAGGGCGTGTTGGCCTACATAAAGGCGGGTTTGGTGCGAAATAAAATTCAGTTGTAAGTTGGCGCTGGTCCTGTCGTGTTTGTCTCTTTTGTCCACGTCTTTTGCGCCATTTTCCTGTTGAATCATGAACCAACTAGCCCAAACTAGAGTTCTTCTCATGCAGAGCGTACACGGGTCTAGTTTGGCGCACAGAGCATGGATACGTATATTGTACGCTCTTATCCCATGCAGCCGACATTAAGTACAGGCATTCTTCAAAGAAAATCACATAAAGAACGCGTGTCGGTGCAGTGTTCTCGGTTTTCTATTATCACACAGGCAATGGCTTGGTGAGGCAAGGGACTTAGCCGCTGCCGATTCGCAAAGTTCTGTTTGTAATCAGCTGCACGGAAGAGATTAAAACAGCAGCACGTGCGTTTACCACGTTTGCCTGAAAATAATTTTCAGCGCTAGATGTATTAGCCTAGTTCCCCTGGTTTCTCGTTGTCGGTGTCGTCGACGGCCTGTTCCGCATGCCCCATTCCGGAGCAAAAAGATACATGCACAAAGCTGCCAGCTTGGGGGAGAATACACAAGGAATATATCTGCCGCAACGGCCGTATTCTGTAAGCTTTCTTTTTTCCCTTCCCGTATTTTATCGCTTTAACATTACGAGCGGCCGCCTGTGACGTCAGGGCTGGCACGCCCGCTGGCTCCGTCATCAAAGCCGGGCCTGACCAGTGGCAAAAAGGCAAAAGAAAGCTATATAAGGTACGGCCCCTGCTTATATTTTCGCAACGTAGAAAATGTGGCCGGCACTGCTCCTGGACACAGCTACAGAGCATGCACAACTCCCACGGGTACGGTCAGTCAGATGGCTCGCATTTGTGTTGCGCAGCGTAAGAAACACGGTTGCAAAGGAAACACACAGTCTGGCCAATCCTGTCCCGCCGGGGATGCGTGGCATTTCAGCAGCTGCCAGCGAAGACAACGGCGCACTGCGCTGTGCACCATCACGATACCGCTTGGCGAAAGGGGTGCAGCTATATATGTGCTCACCCATGGCGTGGGGGTCTATGATGGCGTAGTTGTGGCACAGCGTGACCCACAGGTAGGAGATGACTCGGATGCCATGCAGGCAGCGCAGCCGGTGCGCCTCCGTCTGCCTGCCGGGGCGCTTGAACAGGATCCTCGTGTTGTCGATCGCCGAGAAGGTCAACAGCAGGCGCAGGCACAGCGCTGCGTGACGGACCCCCGGCGCATCACGAGCACGCCCTTCTCGGCAAAGTTCCGTGCCCCATCATGCACGTGAACGACCGGACCCCATTTCTATGCAAGCACCTTTTGCGGAGTCGTGTTCGGCGTTTTGAAAATGCAAATCAGCGTGACAACCTCTCAGCGTCATCGTCGAAATGTTGGCTGTACCACGCGGGCACCAATCGACAACAAAGATGCCCAGGTCATTGTTAGAGGTCTCCGAGCTAAGCTAAACAGACGCGTGTAGTGTCTCCTTCGTTGGCTGAACGTAGGCTAGGTCCCTAAGTGAAAAGCGTGATTTTTTTTTTAACGGTACCTCATATCACTTCAGCCGCCGCGGTGCCTCAGTGGTTATGGCGCTCGGCTGCTGACCCGAAAGACGCGGGTTCGATCCCGGCCACGGCGGTCGAATTTCGATGGAGGCAAAATCTAGGGGCCCGTGTGCTGTGCGATGTCAGTGCATGTTAAAGAATCCCAGGTGGTCGAAATTTCCGGAGCCCTTCACTACGGCGTCTCTCATAGCCTGAGTCGCTTTGGGACGTTAAACACCCATAAACCATAAACTAATCATATTACTTCATTTTTATTTTCGATAGAATCTGGCATCTTCCTCATTCCAACAACCGTACGTGCCCCCTTGAGTATCCGCAAACTAACGAAATAACGTTTATTGCAGCGACGAGCGCATAGAAAATACGCATTCAAGGTTGTTTTTAGTGTTCAGGGCTAGCGCTTGATAATCTATACTCGAGCAATAACATTTTTAGCTCCGAACTTCATGAATTGCTGAGCATGCTTACTCGTACAGAGACCTTGGAAAGAGTTGCTTCGCATTACGAAATGCGATTTCTCTTAAAGGATGTCCTCGACGTCCGTCAGTGGTAAATGGCATTTCTGTACCTGCCAGGAGGACAAATACTGAGACATGAAACGACTGGTCCTAAAGCGCAAAGGGCGAATTTTTAAAGGTATTAGCCTAGTCAGTGAAAACATGAGATATATCTTCAAGCATTTCATAGTTTCTTGCTCCGAAATTGATGGAATGTAAAAACCTGAAGGTTAGTGACAAAATATTTCATCTTATTAAAAGAAATAAACGATTAGGCTCGTTTTTAAACGTCTTTAGCAATAAAACTGCGAGCATACACGCAGGCATACACGTTAAATCATTCGTAGAATTCAACATTGTTCCGTCACCTGCTGATGCAGTAGGGGCACTGAAATTTTGAGTTGTTCAGCCGGCAAAGGGTTAGCTTTTGCAGCGTGCGACAAACAGCACTCCTCCTAAAACTTCGGCAGCCGACACTCCCTTTGCTTTGAAAAATGTGTTGGAAAGTGCGGTTTTCACTTCCCACAGTCAGAACGTTTCTGCAGAAAAGTAAAGATCTGGGCCAGATGGTACATAGGACACATAGAGAGAAAGAGCAGAGTAGAGAGTCGTATAGCAAGGATAGCGGCTGTAAACTTACGAGAAGAAAATGCGCATGACAGCAGAAAAAAACTTGAGAACAGTAAGTGTATAGCTCACGTTTGTCAGGACCTTTCTTGGATCCACTGTGAACGAACATAAGCCACAATTCCAGGCACGTCGCTGACAGCAGTAGTAAGCCAAGAACGCTCAGCATGCATCTAAAAGAGAGGCGACGAGAGGTATAATTGTACGATTTCACAGCTCTGAACATGTCAGAGTAAAAAAAAATGAAAGAAAGATAGTATGGGTTCGTGCCAATCGAGGAAAAAAAACATCTTTTTTAAATAAAAACAACAAAGTACCAAAACCAATGCGCGATTATTAATTCGCACGACCAGGAGACGTGACGCTGGTCTACTCGAAGCGGAAAGCGGTAAACCAAGGCAAATACACGGGGCGTTTCCCCTGGCGTGAGCCAGGACTTCAAAATAGGTCGCTTCATTGCATGAAAATGCAACTCAAGCGATATGTTCTTGTCGGTCGCTTAGTGCAACCAGGAACCATATTGTGCAGCGATTCTTTCGCTTTAACGCATACTTTTGATCTTCTATCACTGTAAGCTACCGCCTGTGACGTCAGAGCTCATAGCTAGCGTTAATGAGTGCCACTCACCGGCTTCCGTTTCGAAGGCGGAACCGACCAACCAGAAATGGTGAAAGAACTAACCAGAAAAAAAACGGTCCTTAGAAAACAGCGCCCAGGGGATAATTTTATTTATTAACTAAATAATCATTAGGTCAAGATTGAATAAATAATTTTGGACCAACTTTCCTGTGGAAAGTTTCAACAGTAGCAGCAGTAAGCATGTTTAGAGGAAGAAAGGGATATTCCTTTAACTGCAGAAAATTGTTGAGCCTCGAACAGCAAACAGGGCAGGTTTTCGAAAGAGTAGGTTCATTATGAAGGCGTTTGTTTTTTTTGTTTGTTTGTTTTTACTTCACGTAATTTGGACAGCTCGCGAAATCCCGAAGGCGCCTTCGAATGCGGCCGCACACGCGCGCTGTTTACTGACTTCGGCTCACCTTCAGGCGGGCCGCCGCGGTGGCACAGCGGTTATGGTGCTCGGCTGCTGTCCCGAAAGACGCGGGTTCGATCCCGGCCGCGGCGGCTAGAATTTCTTTGGGGGAGAAATTCTAGAGGCCCGTGTACTGTGCGATGTCAGTGCACGTTAAAGAACCCCAGGTGGTCGAAATTTCCGGAGCCCTCCACTACGGCGTCTCTCATAGCCTTAGTCGCTTTGGGACGTTAAAACCCCATAAACCAATCACCTTCAGGCGCGAATTTTCATAACAGGCGCTCATGCCGCAGGCGCTTTGATTTTCGCGCGCATTGTTTTCGCGTTTATTCCGCGCTCTGAATAAAGCTCCCCTTACAATGTGACGGCATCGCACACTTCTTGTGGCGCTCTAATTCTCTTTAACTGAAAATTTCCAACGATTACAAACGCAAATGATTAATTTTAACCATTTTTGAACACGTGGCCACACTGCCACCCGGTGCTCATGCCATGATTCAGAATTTCTCCACAGCTTCCCCCTCCCCCCTGCCCCCTTTTCTCTTTCATTATTTTGAAAAGAAATAGTAACATCATTTCTGTAAACATGTTCGGATATGTCAGGAGATCCTGTTCACATTTATCAATATACTTCTTTCAATGACATTTTCTTTGTAACCATAGCGCTCACTTCATTTTTTTCCACCGAAAATCCCATGCACTGCGTGTTTCCAGCTAGCGGAGACATAGGGAGAGAGAGAAAAAAAGCAAGGTGCTTACATCAGGGACAGCTGCAGGGTGGTGAAGGTCACGGGCTTTTGAACGGCGCACGCGCTGACCTTGGTGTTTATCCTGAACGGCTTGGCAACTGCACGGAAGAGAGCAAGTGACATCGATGAGAGACATCGTGCTGCAGTTCGGCGAGCACGAAGCAGGCCCTGGCGTTGTTAGCTGCGCTTACATTTGTCCAACATGTACTTGAGGTCCTTTCCGGAGCACTGGGACGGCAAACAAACGCCCAGGCGCATTCCTCCCACCAACCAGTGGTCGTAAAACTTCCTCAACTGAGTCGTGTTCTGCACACGTTTCTGGAAAGCGAGCAAAGCAAAAAAATTAGCGGGCGACCTTCAAAGGTGCTGCGAATTTCAACGCTATAGCTTGACGTTTCACTGCGCCTTTCAGTACATATTGATTATCGTGGCAGTTACGCACACAGATCCTCTCAAATTTGCCTCATCATCGCGAGTGTCTTACAAACCGAACACCTAAAGCGAGCGGGTTGGCGTTGAAAAGGCTCTAAATTCACCACAGCGGTTCGCCGGTCTCTTGCATCTGGCTGAAGTGTAAAACTTTTAAAACCTTCGTGTGTAAGGGACGGAACACAGGGAACGAAACGGGGTATCGTTACCACGAGGCCGTCTCCGGAACCACCCTAAAGAGCATACCGGCGGACGGCGTCCGGCTTAGTCCAGCCACTCCCGCTCAAGTTCTGTGCTGGCAGTTCTGTGGCGCAGTGCTTTTAGTGTATTGTTATGTTTTGGGTTGCGTTATGCACCCAGCCACAACAACAGGTTAATAAAACATCCGTTTCCGAGCGCAACACACAGCGTATGGGCAGGCAACATAAAAACAATTGCATTTTCTGTCTTCCGAAGTGCTCAAACTATGCGTTCAAAGACAGGATGAGCCAGCACACCTTTCCTAGTGAAGCCCCGCCTGCATTCAGGACCGCCGCACAGAATTCCTCCATGAAAAACAAGTGGTCTGTTTTAAAACTTTTTGTTACCCGAACAAGAAGCTAATCATAAGAAAAAAATTATAAGCCCTAGAATTCTGAAGCCTGGACTGATTAATACAGGCAAACATTAAAGAGTTGATTTCGTTTCCTGTTGTGATTCGCAAGCGGAATAATACAGGACGCTGTGTACTCTGGCCCAGTGTTACCGGCTGCAGTTTTTTTTTTTAAGTTGTATCCTACAGTAGATTCTAAGCTGAAGCAGCAGCTAATCAGGTTAATTAAAATCTCGGTGTTGGCAAGTCGCTGACTCATAATGGGACGACGAAAAAACACACAAACGACAGCACTATAGCGCTGTAGCTGTCCTGCTGTTTGTGTCCTGTTGTGACTTCCTGGGTACAACGCATTAAGCATGTGGGCAGCGGTCTCTTATTGCTAAGAGAGACACTAAGGAAAACTCCATTCAATTATTCTCCTAATTAAAAATTTATTCACTGGCTCTTTCTGGCTATGTTCACGCTTGCTCGGCAAGAAAATACGCATTTATCGCCGAGAAAATTGGATTTAAAAATCTTCCCGCCATTCGATCCAAACCCATGCCGTCCATTTCGAAAAGGACGGGTTGCCATCGATTTGAAGTGAACGGCAGTGCAGCGTAGCCTCCGGGATCCGCTACAAAAACCGATGTTGACGCATGCATTTTACTTGCGAAATCGGCCGGTGATGGCGACACCTGTATCTTTTTTTTTTAATATTTTCTAGCTAGTATAAAAGCCCCGTTTTCGGTGAGAGCTGGTCTATTTGTGATTAGAACGCGGTACCCTATCATTGCATGCCAACTTCTATTTGTCCTCAGAGTCCCTTTATAAAGTACATCCAGAAGGTCGTGAGAAGAGTGGTTGCACAACGGAAAGCGGCGGAACACCGGCTTGTGTTCCTTACCCGGAGGGTCGGCGGATACTGGTCGAGCGAGCGCTGCAGCATGCCCATCAAGCGATCGGTCAGCTCGGGCTTCACGTACAGCGTGCAGTACTGCCCGCGGAAGGCCTCCGCTGAAGTTGGCTCGTCGCCGCCGGGCACCGAGATGGCCAGGCACTCGTCGTAAGCGCCCAGGGCGCCTGTCGAGCCTGCCAGCAGACCGGCCGGAGGACGACCCATGGCGTCCAGGACTGCGAGGAGTCAGCGACAGGGGCTTGATCAGGGCAAAATCCCCGAACCTTCTTTCATCAATAAAATTACAGAGGGCACTTAAGACTACTTATGTGCTGTGAATGATAAAGAACGATGCTCGCGAGGATTACGACTGCGGCGACGGTATACTACTATTACGCAGTGGCCAGCGAAGCTGATCTGTTTGCAGCGCCTGGTTGGAAGTTGATCAAGACCACGATACACAAACCCAGCGCGACAGACTTGCAGTTTAGCGTGCGGGGTGTTGTGTTGCAGTGATGGCACAGTGGGATCCTGCTAAGCTTAAGCATGTATCTGGTTAACGGCTGATAACGCTTGCTAATTTTGATTATAAACTTTCAATGAAAGCTTCAACCAAACGTTTACAGTCAGTTATGGACATCCTGGTGGGCCCCCACCTGACGTGCGGAATTCAAGTGCGGACCGTCCTTATCTATGTTCTTGTGACTTGGAGTGTACCAGAATGTTGTGATGCCGATTTTATGCCAGTCGGAATGTTGAAAATCGGTTTAGAAATGGTCTTTGAGCGTGTCAGCCACGACATTCTGTTTAAGATCCTTGAACATGTCTGTGTTGTAGAGGTAATATTAAAAGCGATTAAAATAGCGTATGATAACTGTGCCACGAAACTGGTGGAACGAACCGGAAGCTTACAGACAGAATTTAGGTTAGAGCATCCGTGCGGCAAGGCTGTCCATTGTCACCACTTTTCGCTGAGTGCCTAGAGCCACTTTGCCGGAATGTAATAAATAACACCTGTATTCGCGGATTCGAGCTTGAAGCCTGTGAAATTAAAGTACTGGCTTATGCAGATGATGAGGCCTTTTTTTTTTTTTTTACAGCGAGAGCAGCATAGAGCATGCGATGTCGGTTGTTCGCAGGTTTTGTGATGTAACAAATAGCTTTATTAATCTGGACAAATGTGCGGGCATTTGGCATGGAAACTGGGCATCAGCGACTAGATTTCATGCATATGTAGAATGGTCGCATGTCCCTTCCAAATACCTAGGTGATCCTCTCGACAGGTATCGAGATAACGATGACTTTTAGAGGCAAAAAATTCAAGAAGTGTCCGCGCGTACACAGAAATGGTCAGGATTGGTTGGTAGGTTTATGGGGTTTAACGTCCCAAAGCGACTCAGGCTGCGAGAGACGCCGTATTGGAGGGCTCAGAAAAATTTGACCACCTGGGATTCCTTAACGTGCACTGTCATCGCAGAGTTCACGAATCTCTAGCATTTCGCCTCCATCGAAATGCAACCGCTGCGGCCGGGATCGAACCCGCGTCTTCCGTGTCAACAGCTGAGTACCATAACCACTCAGCCACCGCGGCGGCTGCAAAGAAATAGTCAGGAGGGGACCTGTCTATTTTTGCGAGAGCAAACATAAAAAAACAATATATTTGTGGTTTCAAAAGTGTGCATTTGTTGCAGGTTCTTTCGTGCTCTCGATTTAGCATTCAAAAGTTTCATCGTCACTTCGCAGTTATTTTTTGGCAGTCCTCATGGAGAGGACTAAGTCTGATAATCTCTTTGTACGTTTGTGAAAAGGGGGACATTGCCTTGCCGCTCTTGTACATGAGGCGAGTGGTGTCAAGATTTATGTTTCTTTGGATCAGCGCAGCAGCGAACGGAAGGTGTCTATACCGGGTGTTTCAGCAAACACTTTCAAAAATTTTTATAAATAGGCTTTTTGGAGTAAAAGTAAGGCTTTTGCAGCACAGTGTTACCAGTGTTGGCGGACACCAGAAGAGCGGTGTATTGTCTTAAGTATTGAGCTGGTTAACTAATTTTTAATAATTAACTTCTTAACTAGTAGAGTTAGGCGCCTAGTTGCAATTAGAGATTTGTAGCCGGTCGTTACTAATATCCATATCAGTTTTTAGAATTTCGAAAACGCGGTTACTTTCGCCGCTGTGACTAGACAAAATCTGGCTGCATCGTGCAAAAATACATGGGCTTTCGAAAGCATGCAGGCAAAGCAACCCCTCCAGTGCACGTAACTAGGCGCAAAAGCCAAATTTCGTCGAGCCACAGCTCCAACGCTAATCGCGCTTTCTAATTTTTAAAAACTGATATGGCTATTACTAAAGACTGGCTACAAATCTCTAATTGCAACAAGGGGCCTAAGTCAGCTAGTTAAGAAGTTAATTATTAAAAATTGGTTAACCAACTTACTACTTAAGACGATTCACCAGTTTTCTGGTGTCCGCCAACACTGGTAATACTGTGCCGCAAAAGCCATATTTTTATCCCAAAAAGCCTGTCTATGAAAATTTTTGAAAGTGTTCGCTGAAACACCCGGTATATTGTCCTGCACGACGGCTATTTCTTTGAAAAATGGACGCCAGCTAGGAATTTTTCAGTTTTATTTTATTATGAATAAAACGACCAATAATATAGAAGACTTTTAACTGCTCATCATTATTAACGGAATGATTGATTGCTGGAATAATTATTTGATCAATTAATTAATTGTTTGACTGATTGATTGATTCTTTAATCGTTTTCTCAACTTGACCATTAGGCGTCATCAGGGCCTACTCATTACGATTTGACGCACAATATCGTTTGCGGCAACGAAACGTTCACAGGGGTCCTTTTTTTTTCACAATTTTCTTTTACTTTAGGAATATTTTGTGATAGGAATATTCTGTGATTGTTTTTATTTTAATTAGAATTGAGTTTCCCCGAGCGTCTGCTTGAAGGGAAATCTCGTTAGATAAAATGACGCGGATGGTCTTGACATTCAGGCGACGCCTCTGCACAACACACCGCATGAACGCATAATCCTCTCATCGCATGGGCCTGCGAGCGCAAATAAGGTTGCCTGCCAACTGACACGTGGGTTGTTAATACCAGGAAAGCTCGAATGGGTCATTCCAGGGAGAGCCCGCCGGTCGCCTCCGCCGGAGTCAACGATGGTTCTGTGCAGGCCCTGTGTCTGTTCGGGACACCCGAAGAAGTGAGCAGCAACGCGCGGCTTTTCCGCGCGCTTGCCACACTCCGACGAGTGCGACAATTCCCGACGTTGCTCGTAAACAATGGGAAGGCGCACCGAAACGCTTCGTGGAATGCACTTTTCGGTGTGCTACGCGCACTCATCTGGGGAAAAATCCTCATCGGACATTCATGAGCCGCGCAGTGCGGTATCGCGACGCCGCCTTATTTCCGAGAACAAGGATTGGCTGGGCTCCAGGTAGTCGCCGGGATCATCTCTGGCCGCCTCTGCGGGCCGTTAATTGCGCTGGAGCTACACGCCTAGGGGCACTTATCGCAGCGACAGACACGCTTGAGAAAGTGAAGGCAAGTCAGTCCAATGCCTTGCTGTCGGCTCAAACGCGCGTAACAACCCCAGAGCCGTGAGGAAGAGTGGGCACACGCGGTCAGTAAAGCAGATGCGAACAAGAGCGGCGGCCTTCGGTTCTCCCCTGCCTTGTGGCAGTTCTTCAGAGCTGCGCGCAAGCACAGGCTTGAGGTGTTATGAGGGTGTCCATTCATCTCCGCGGGCTCTGTTCTGCGGTGCGTTGTTCTTCTTTGTTTAACTGATGTTCCCCACTTAAACCCAACCACGGTTATTGGTCTCGCTCACATTTACACGTGTGCGTGCGCACTTTCCCAGTGTTTTTTTTTCATATTTTTTTCTCCCTCATCTGCATGCCTGCTAGCGCTCGAACAAGCCTCGTGGGTTTTGAGCACTCGCTCTAAACTGCATCCGCGCTTCGGATGCACAGTGGCTGAGGCTGGCGGTCCCTGTGCCCAGAACTTTTGTCTCGTAGTTTTTTTTTTTGTTGTTGCTTTGTTTCACTACCACGATTGTTTATGGCCGGACTCAAACTCTCGACTGACACATTGTTTTGATGAGGCTTTTAATATTCACAGAGAAAAAAAAAATCAGGCTAAGCCCTTAGATGTCGCGAGTACGTTACAGTGTTCAATAATGTGAATGAACTGATATTGAGCAGCTCAAAAACATGTGCGGTCTGTCGTGATACTGCGGGATAAGCGCAAGTACAACACTCTAGTGATGATACCTGTCGGCAGCGGCTTTTCATCGTCAGTGATATGACATGAATGACAGGGAATAACCGATATAATGAAAAAAGACATAAAAGGGGGAAAATATTGCTGCTATTCCGTGATGAAATTAAGTAGCCGAAAGGGCACGGACACAGACACAGAGAATAATCCCTTCGCACTACTCTTCATCATGAACGTTAACCAACTTGCCCAACTTTCGGTATTCATTACTGCTATTTCAGCTCACTAGGTTCCATAGGTTGACGGATACAATCATAAGTCGACTCCCTAGGGCTCACTCAGGCTCATTTCAGATCATAATCTCAGTTACGAATGAGTTTGACCTCGTATTCAGATCATTACCTGAGTCATGAGTGAGTCCGGACTCACGTTCAGATCGCGATCTGAGTCATGAGTAATGGCCCAGATTCAGATCATGATCTGAGTCGTGGTGAGAGTGCGCTGACATTTAGATCGTGATCTGAATCTGGGCCTATCAAATCAAACGAGCTCATTATATGAGGTTGAACAATCTCATGGTCCCGAGTGAATCCACGATAACGATTTGGCACGAGTTTGTAGCGTTCATAGGCGTGAGTTTCCTGCGCACTCGTAATACTGAATGCGCTTTTGGTTGAGGTGATGATGTAGAGCGATTTCAGTGTTTCGCGGTATGAAATTTTTGTGGCTGTTGCCCTCTAGAGCATTACTAAAAAGCGAGAAAAGTTTATTAGTCGCCGCGTTTGCTCTCGTTGAATATTAGCTGTGGCTTGCTCTATCGCGATCGCTCTAATTCTTCCTTTGCTGTTTTTGATTTGATTGCAGAACTCATGCACCAGCCTCAGATCTTTACGTTCCGCGAGCGGCAGCTACAGACCTGTAGGCGGCTCAGCCAGGCCTGGATAGAGACTAACTGCAGTTAAGAGTTTTTAACAACTTTTTTGGCATTTTAGGCGCGTAAATTGCGTCGTTGGCCCCAGGAGCTCTGTCCGATGTGCGAGCTTATAGGTGTCCTGAGTCAAGGTGAGCCTGGGTGAGTAATGAGTTGAAATGTACGAGTGAGCCCGAATGGGTGAGCGCAGATGAGTCGTAAGTTGAAATGAGCGAGTGAGTTCAGGTGAGTCCTGAGTCGAAATGAGTAAGTCCAGGTGAGTCCTGAGTCGAAATGTGTAAGTCCAGGTGAGTACTGAGTCGAAATGAATGAGCCCAGATGAGTTGTGAATCGAAAAGAGCCAGCCGTGAGCCTCTGAGTGGTTGACCCCGGATGGCAGGTGAGTCTGAGTGAGCCCGTGTGAGTTGCGAGCCTAAATGAGTTTGAGTTAATGAGTTCGAGTGAGCCCAGGATTCTGTGAGTGTGACTGAGCCTGTAGGTTGACCAAACTTCTGTGAGTGAGCCTAAGTGCACTCGTTATTTTGCCGAGGTATCCCACTTACACTGTCGCTACATCACCACCGTCGTCATCATCATCGCCTGACTACGTCCACTGCAGGACAAAGACAGCTCTCTCATATCTCTCTGTCCTGCCCCAACCACGACCACCATACATCCCCGCAGTCGTCCAGTGCAATTTGTCTCTCTTCGAGTTCGCCTTTCTTGTGCATGTCATCTGTTCAGTTATTATTTTAAACATTTGTTGTGTTTTTTTTCGGCCGTGCCATGCAAGCGTCCAGTGGTCTGACCATTTCAGCGTAAGAGCGGAAATATGGGCCAGTTGATACATGATGAAGAGGAGAACCAGTAAAAAAAAAGGGCAAGGACGATAAGAGAGACGTACACCACGACGACTGGACTAGCAACTGCGCTTAAATGAAAACAGCAACCTCCCAGCAAGGCTGGCATGAGCATGCGCGGCACAACCATCGCCACATTCCGGAAATAACAAGAGAATATAAACAGCGTATCTGTCGTCGGCGATCTAAGAAAGCAAATTCTTTTTCCAGCAGGCGCCCTGACTTGGTACTGATACAAATATTGTCACGCATACTGATGAAGAATGCTTCTAGAATTTCGAGCTCTTCTTTGCCCCTACCTCTGCCAAGAATGCTAAGATTACAAAACAGAGAGTAGCAATTCACTCCCTGCAATGACGAGGCAAATTTGCCCCATAATCAACACAACTCAAGGACTTGTGGCGTTCACATCGGCCTGTTTGTCCGATGTAAACTTTTTCGCAGGCACTGGAAACTTATAAACCACGAGCGTGGCACATGGCGTGAACAGGTTCTCATGCTGCGTCAAACATACAGGAGTTCTTGACTAGCCTTTTGAGACGGATAAGCGTAAGCCAGGAAGTTTGCAGGGGGCAGAAAACACAACGTCAATGCCCTGCTTTACGGCTACCTTCTTAATGTTGTGGGCTACCTTGCGAATATATTAACATTAAGAAGGTAGCTGTAAAGCATGGCACTGACATTGTGTTTTCTGCCCCCTGAAAACTTTCTGGGTTATGCTCGTGCATCTCACTAGGCAATTAAATCAAGAAATCCTGTTTGTTTTACGCATCATGAGAACCTGTTCACGCCATGTGCCGCGCCGTGGTTTCTAAATTCATACTTGTCTGCGAAAAGGTTTGCATCGGACAAAAAGGCTGATATGAACACCACAAGTCCTTGGGTTGAGTTGATTATGGAGCAAATTTGCCTCGCCATTGCAGGGAGTGTAATTGCTACACTCTGTTTGGAAATCTTAGCTGTAGGAGCCAAGAAGAGCGCGAAATTCTCGAAACATACTTCATCAGTATGCATGGCAATTCAAGCCGCACAGGCACAACGCTGGAGGTCATTTTGCGAAACGCTGGATACACAGGTGCCTCAGGTACGCGTTTGGAATGCTGTTCGTGGCCTTCGCACGTCCCATCAACAGCGTCACCCGTTCAGGTCCCTCGCCCTCCGCCAAAGACGCGGCGAGGTCCAGGTAGCCGAAGAGTTCTGCACAAGGATAACAGACCTACCGAATCCTCCTGCAACGCTTAATTGCAGCGATGTTCCACACTCTAAGAATTTATGGATGGATCTCCTATTCTCCATGGAGGAACTTGTAGCTGCGCTGGCTTGTCGCTGATGGTCATCATGGCCAGGGCCCGATGATGCGACGTACTCCGCATTTTCCAACCTTGGCTAAGAGGCCCGACGGGCCCTTCTGGCCACTTATAACAAGTCATGGAGTGAAGGCACAGTTCCTATTGATTGGAAGACCAGTCGTCTGGTTCCACTTCTAAAACCTAGGAAATCACCACCTGACTTTACATCATACCGTTCGACTGAACTTGCCAGCTGCGTCGGCAGAGTGGTGGAAAGAATGTTACTAGCACGCGTGTAATGGTACCTGGAGTGATACAAAATATATCCAAAATTTGTCCTAGTTTCGACGCGGAAGCTCCTGTATCGACAGTGTGGTTGACCTGATAACGTCCGTCGAGTACCAAAAAAATTTGAAAAGATTAACCGTCGCGTTGTTTTTGGATATCAAGGGCGCATACGACAACGCAATACACCAAGCCATTTTGGACGCCTTGAAAACTGCTGAGATCGGAGGCTGCATATACAGCTGGATAGGAAGCTATTTATCGGAGAGGTAGCTCTTTGCTTAGACTGAGGATGCATGGACCAACGTTACATCGAACTTCGCGCGGAGTCCGACAGGGTGGAGTGCTGAGCCCAACTCTTTCAACCTTGCTCTTGTCGGCCTGGCCGACTTACTGCCACCCTCTGCTCAGATCACTATCTACGCGGATGATATCTGTATTTTGGCTTCAAATGTGACTCGTCCCCAAGTTCTTGCGAGATTTCAGAAGGCGGCATCTATACTGATGTCTTACCTTTGTCTTCAGGGCCTCAATATTGCGACCGAAAAGTGTTCACTTGTGGCGGTCACACGCAAAACAATGTCATTTTACGCCATATGCATTAATAGCAAAGCTGTACCCTATGAGGGAAGCCAACGTTTTCTTGGTGTAGTCATTGACACGAATCTCTCGTGGAGCTCTCATCAGCACAACATGAGAAAGCGACTGATGGCGATTGTCCATGTCCTCTCCTTCCTCACGGGAAAGTCTTGGGGAGTATCAGTGCGCTCGATGTTACAACTGTGCTGTTCACTATTCCGGGGCTACCCGCGATACAACTTACCAATATTTACTAAGATTAGAAAGACGAACGTCCAAACTGAAGTGTTCAAAGTGTGCAGGCGCAAGCTCTCCGTATCTGACTTGGACTGCCTAAATGTGCCGCTACAACAGCAGCAACTATTGTTGTCGCCCGGGAACATTCAATCACTACATTCATTGCTGTTAACACCATGAGACCACCTATTCGGTGCCTCACGCGGGTACCCTGTCATCACCTTGCAACTCTTCCGGTAATTGGACCACGTATTGTATTCGTCGAAGTCATTGATGCTCATCGCGCCTATCTTCCATCGCAATTCACCCCTGCCTCAAGAACGTACTCACCCTTACGGAGTTTACATAAACCTCGGGTACACCTTTCTATTCCTGGAATTACGAAGAAAGCTGGTGCATCATTGGCTGCTCTCAAACAGGTCACGTTGGAACATCTGCATTCTAACCACCCTCACCGCATCCATGTATAAACAGATGGCTCCGTCAACTAAACCAGTTCCGCGGGGTCTGTGGCGATCCCGGCGAAGTCCATCTTGATAAAGGTGAAGACGACCTACCACACTCCTCAAGTGGTGCGGAACTAGCTGCCCTTCGGACTGCAGTTGAGTTCATCAGCTAAGAACCTCCACATGAATGTTCGGTTTTCACTGATTCGAAAGCAGCCATTCAAAGCCTGCAAGCTGCTCTACGCCGCGGGTCGCATGAACAACTGGCTGCAGAGATTCACCAGGTGTACCACTGCGCCATATCGAAAGGCCATGATATCATTTTCCAACGGCTGCCAGGACACTGCGGTATCAAAGAAAACAGTCACGCGGACGAGGCTGCCCGATCTGCCCACAATGACGGACTTCAAGTCAGTATTCTTGTACCAAGAGTTGACGCAGCGTGTGCGCTACGCAGGTTGGCACTGGAGCTCACTCTTTCTGCGTGCAACACTGACAAGTTTTTCAACCGTAGCCTCAGGGCACTGGACCCTAGACTGCGCCGTCTTCCCTATAATATACCGCGTCGCGAAGCAACATTGCTTTGCCATCTATGGCTCGGTGTTGCTTTAACAAAGCAATATACGTTCCGGGAAGGGATGATCGACAGTTCTGCTTGTGAAAGATGTGGCTGCAAAGAGACAATTGTACTACCGTGATCGAAAGAAGCGCGAACAGAGCGGAGCCAACGCGCTCCTCCGTTCGAATTTCTTCTGATGGCGTGTTTACCACGGTCGTAAGAAAAAAAATGGCTGAGGCTTAGCTAAGGTTAAGCCTGGTCAGATGCGAAGCATATTGATGGCTAGGCTTGGTAAAGTTCCTCGCTTTGTTCTTCAGTTGTTGTAGAACGTTGTTGCCGAGCCGCATATTGAGCACGCCGCTTAGCCAGACGTTCATCCCGCTCTTCATCGGTCTCTGTGGCACGCTGAAGCTTTCGCTTCTCGTTCAAATCAGCCCTGCTTCTAGGCGGCATCCCAACACCTGGCCGCCTCGTAAGTGCCCGGAGAGCGAGGCAAGCTCAGCTTTATGCCGCTGCTGTAGCGTCACGTGGTCAGCTGCAGCGCCTCTGATGTGGAGCCTCCACCGCCGCGGCCGACCGCGCGAGCCGGCAGCCCATCTCCCCTCTGCTGTGACGTCATGTTGTCACGTGGTCAGCCGCCGCGCCTCTGATGTGGAGCCTCCACCGCCGCGGCCGACCGCGCGAGCCGGCAGCCCATCTCTCCTCTGCTGTGACGTCATGTTGTCACGTGGTGCCACGTGGTCACGCTAAAGGTCAATGGCAGCTCCACCGCCGCGCTCGACGGGCTGTAGTGTAGCTCTAGTAATATGCTTCGCATAAAACACGGTAGAGTCGTCCTAGAATGCATCAAGGACGACCCTAGCATCTTTTTGCTACCACCGAAGTAAAAGCGTATTTAAAAGAAATGCGAACAGCGGAGCGCCTAGGCTCCACTCTGTTTGCGTTTCTTTCCATCGTGATAGTACATCTACCGTGTGAGTGCCCTGCTTTGGCGACCCAACGAAAGACGTACGCTGCGCTGTGCCCCGGACCGCCTCGATCCTCGCAGTTTAACAGAGGATAAGATCCATCTGGGACCGTGGCCACAGCAATCGAGAGCCCTTAAGTGCATGTACAAGGCTCTGTTTTGCTTCCTGAGAGCTTGAGGGACCAATTGTGAATGTGCCCCTCGCCCCTTCTCTCTCTCTCTCTCTCTCTCTCTCTCTCTCTCTCCCTTTTCAATCCCCTCATCCCTCTTCCCCAGTGCAGGGTAGGCAACCAGAACACCCTTCTGGTTAACATCCCTGCCTTTCCTCTTCCTCTTTATCTCCCTGTCAATGGCGATAATTGTATCAGTACCACTTCAGCACGCCTGCTGGAAAACGAATTTTCTCTCTTAGATCGCCGGTGACAGATACGCTGCTTATCTTCCCTTTGTTATTTCCAAAATGTGGTGATGGTTGTGCCGCGCATGCCCATGTCACCCTTGCTGGGAGGTTGCTGTTTTCATTAAAGCGCAGTTGCTAGTCCAGTCTTCGTGGTGTACGTCTCTCTTCTCGTCCTTGCTCCCTTTTCTTTTTTGGCTGGTTCTCCTCTTCATCAGTTTCAGCATGCTCATTCGCAAAGATATGATTACCTACGGCACTCAGTTAGTTTTGCTTTGGTAGCTTGGTTGTTGTGAGCTCACAGATAGCTCTGTGGCTGAATAAAAAGGTATTCCCTCGCCATTTAAATGCAGCGTCCTGGGTACGACCAGCATATTTTGATATCTTTTACTGGTCATGAAACTTCCCCGAAGTTTGGTAAATAAACAGGCTGCCATTTTGCCGTGAAAGAACTTTTGCAATGGAAAAGGGATTTCCGCGTTAAATGAGCTATAATGAAAGCGCTGGTGTAATAGTGTTAAAGACAGAGTGCACTGCTATCAAGAAATGCACTTATTAATCTATATTTCACCCAGGCATTGTGCAATTCAGACGGCGCTTTCTTAATGCTTCTGCGCATGTTGGCAACGAGACGTTAATGATCTCTGAGGCCATGTGTACATTAAATAGTGCCGGCCTTTTTCCAAATATCCAAATAGAAGGCTGTGTCCTCGGATCTTCATGGCGCCGTGTTGCGGTCACTCTAGGTAGCGTACCAAGGTTGCCCATATCGCTGCACAGATGTATCACGTTCATGAAGAAGCCAAGGAAGGTATCACAAGACCTTAGTGTGACGCATTATCGAGAGCCGCTCACATATGAGAACGGTTTTCGATCATGCGTGAGTGGCCCAACTGGTACCACAGCATGGTTTCAGTAATCCACACGTCGTGTAGCAAGCTAGAGTCCTATCTCCTGGCACTTGCTACGCTCTTTAAGCGACAGAATGTTTCTTGTAAAGAGAAGAATAATATGCAAAAGACGCCATATGGTGCCAATCCGAACCTGTTTGAAATATAAGATTGTCAGTCAGCGCAGAATATTCTACAGAAGCTCCGCTGTCGTTATTTCCTGATGTAACTGCTGTTTTGTCTTCTGCCATGTACTTATGCCGTAGGATATACACTCTTTTAGTGAATGCCACGTAAGATTGACGGAGGCTTAGAAAGAGGGGAGGGGGGGGGGGGGGCGCATGTTTATTTTTCTGACGAAATCGCAAGATGTATATGACACTGGCGCCCAAGTAAGGTGCTCTTCACATTCTCATTAATCGCTGAAGCAGAAGTTAACCAACAGAGATATGAGAGAAGGGTCCTCCCATGCAGGAGCATATACATATTCCCAACGGCCGCTCCACTTCGTGAGGAAGGCCAAAAAGGCGAAGGACGAGAAGAGGAAGGCAAACAGCGACGACTAGACTAACTCGACTAGACTAACTCTACTGAAAATTGCCTTTCCATTGCCGTGGCTGTGGCTGCTACCCGCTGTTCGCCAATGTTAGCAATCTTGGCAGGGGAAAAGGCAAAGAAGAGTGCGGGATTCTTGGAGGCCTGCTGTTAGCTCTGCTGAGAAGGTGCGCTCTTCAGTAAATCACAGCTGTTAGTCGAATCGTCGTTGTGTGCCATCTTCTCGTCCTTCCTCTTTTCCTTGACAGGTTTTCTCAAAAATATGTAACAACTGGTGCAGATTTCGGCTCACTTCCTCGTGGGATCCGCGCGTCATTGCCGCCTATCGCGCTATTAAGAAGACATTTGGTTGTTATTGAAGCGAAAGGCCTCGTTTTGAAATTCAAAGCACTCCCCGAGTTCGGAAGCATGCGGGCGTTACGTGCCCGCCCGCATGCTGCCGAACTCGGGGAGTGCTTTGAATTTCAAAACGAAGCCTTTCGCTTCAATAACAACCAAATATGCGTGCGTGCGCGCGTTTGTGGTTCTCAGAAAATACTCAAAATGAACTGTCAAGGACCAACGCACGCAGAAAGGAGATCGTCAAGCGTTTCCCTCATTTACACGATAAAACTGAGCACTCAGTTCGCGCTAAGTGCCTTCCACGCAGGTGAGAATGAAGTACAGGCGAGAGGTTCGGCACTGCGGAGGAAGTGTGGAAGAAAGATACCGTTTGTTCTTTCCTTGTGTGTGCGATAATGTGGTACTATAGCGAAATGACACACTGCGTCACTCTAAATTCCCAGATGCCGTCGTAGAACACAGCCCACCTAGAATAGATTTTAGTCCAACGATTAGCTAACATGTCACACTGGAAAGCAAAAAGAACATTTGTAACTATTTGCGAACCCTCAAGATACGGCATGAAAGAGGACACACACAGGAGCAAAGGTGTGTGTCCTGTCTTGTGTGTGCGCAGATATTTCCAAAAGAAAGAAGAACCAACTCGCCCAAAAACGTAACGATACTGAAAAAGAGCAGTTAACTCTTATCATGACTGCAGATGTACAGTAGCCGTCAAAAGTAAATGGAGGGCGACTTTGTCAAAAAAATTTAATTTCTTTAAATCTAAAGCATAATGGCCCATATTTGTTGGTGCGCAGTGCAATTCGCACAATCACAATTAGTCCGCACATATGTATTCAAGGATGCATGAATTGAGCGGGCAATGATAAAATTTTTTCGTTAATATTGCCTTCCATTTACTTTTGACGGCACCTGTACACAAATATAGAAGCGATGGGAACGGCGTAATTGGAAACATTTGTTGTTCTGGTTGGATTCGTTGAACACTTTCCGTTACAGGCATAAGATGTTCATGAAGTGAGTTGTGAAGTGAGACACTTATAAACTGAGTTGAAGACGCAGTGTTTTCACCCCTGTGCATTCAACTCAACAACCACCGCAACGGGACCGCCGTAACATAGTGCACAGCCCAAAGCGCCGACTGAAGGCATTCTAGTTTGCCCCGCTTACTTGCGGCATTCTAGTCTTTTGTTTCATTTTTTGTTATCTGTTTGATGGGTGGCTCACTTAACTTATGCATGTGAAGATCGGAACAAACACCCGTCAATGAGGCGGAAAAAAAAAGAACGTAAAATCATTGACGCTTCGGCGCCGCTATACCGGCACCTCGTTCACAATGAGACGAATATAGATGAGTCGTTGCGTATGTAGGAAAGACGTGGTGTACAGAGCGCATGTATATTTCGTCCAGATTGCCTCGCGTCCCGTTTTTCGCTCGCTTGCCGTTGCCCGTAACGGCCTCGAAACGTCAATGATTTTTGCGTTATTTTTTTCTTTGATCTCTTTGGCGAGTGTTTTGTTCTTCTCATGCAGAATGAATATCCCTCGCCAGACGGGTTTCCGCCGAACCTTGAACTGTGCTTGCTTTCTGTTATGGAATAAAAGCGAACATTAAAAAATGCATCTCAAAACTTTCCGTTAGCTTGTTAAAATGTGAAGATGCTGACGGAATAACGCCCAGTGGCACCCTTTACCTAGTGGAACAGTTGCGGGAAAGCTTCCACGGCAACGGCATTCGGAGCTCCCTCCCTAAGTTCTGTTTAGAAGAGGAAAGTGTTTTCATTTCCAATGATCTCACGCACTGGTCCAAATGATCGCGTTAAAGGGACACTTAGGAAAATTATAAGTTGGCTTGTATCGACAAGGTACAGCGTTCTATTCACAAAAAGGCCACTATCACCGAAAACGCAACCTTAATAAGTTAGAAAAGACAAATATATATATATATATATATATAGGTGTCATCATCACCGGCCAATTTCGGAAGTACAATGCGTGCGTCGGAACCGATTTTTGGGAACGGATCCCAAAGGTTACGCCACTTCCATTCACTCATATCCAACAATTTTGGGCAACAGCATTTTTGAACGGGAAAGAGTTTATGAACGTCCTTGATGCCGAAAACGTCACCATAACTAGAAAGAGACAGAAAGTCAGTTTTTACTGGGAGCAATAATTGAATCAAGTTGTCCTCAGTGCCCCTTTAAGATGCGTTTGTAGGCCCAAGAGCTAATTAAAGAGCACGAAAAGTGCTGCGAACGCTGTACTAAATCTCTGTCCAGTTTAAGGTGACTTCGCTCAAGATAACTGTCGGTATAGGGAGTGCGCAAGCGCAAGCCCGATATACACTTCACGCTTTGCGCATGCGCGGTACCAACCGGCAGTTTTCTTGTGAGCGCGCGAAGCCTTTGCGTACGCAAAACCTAATCGCTGCCCCTGAGGCCAACCGGCCCGGATCTCCGCGCTGCGTTGTCGTACACAAAACTGGTTCAGTGGAGGCATGCTCTTTTTGAGGTTACTCACACTTGAAGGCCCACAGTTTGTTGCTCCGAATACCCCGACTCAGCTTGAACAGGCTAGATATGCACTCGTGGGGCAGGTTCTGGTCGTACGCCAGGTCTTGCACGTACGGAAACAGCTTCTTGGTGGCGTCCCGCATCATGCCCCGGGCTAGCTCGCGCAGCTCGTCGGCGCTGAACGCGTGCTCGTTGTCTGGCGCTTCCGTGGTGGTCGCCGACTCCTTCGGATTGGCCACCGACCGTCGGTGAACCTGGCCAGCTACGCCGGGCCACAGCTCTGCGACGACCACGAGAGCCACTAGGTAGCAAGCAGCGCTAGCCGTTCGCCCCTTCATGCTTACTGCCCGTTCACTGCGATCCGTTCCCGTCTAGTGCGATGCCGTCTCCATTGACCGCTAATATCAGCGCACTCGTCAGACTGCCCCTCGGATGTCTCTCTCTCTCTTCTTTCTCATCTGGCGTCTTTCATCCCCGTACTTCATTACGCGGAGCACAAGTGCCATAAGGAGAGGAGAGGAGGTCTCTGTGCGCGACGCGAGACTACGGGCCTTCCCGGAGACCCGGAGGCTCCTTGCCTGCGCTCGCCTTCCCGCGCGCTTCGAAGACGGAAGGTCAGCCTCCGAGTCCGCGAGGGAAGTCCGCTCGTCCATAAACGCACAGCAGGCGCACCAGTTTCTTCGCTTTCACCCACCTCTATTCCTTGAAGGGCACCAGCGCGCGGAAAGTCAACAGAGGAATGAGCGAAGAGAAAAAAGAAAGCGGAATGCCACAAAAAAAAAAAAAAACGCACACACAACACATGAGGAGAGCGATGGTCATGGTCACTGCTGCCAGTTGGCTGTTTCTATTCTTTCGAGCCGTTTAATGAGCATCATTAGAGCGTTTATGCTTAACACTGCAAAGCAACCGCTTGTAACAAAATAGTGCCGGCTCTCACCCTGTCCGGCTGAAAAAATGAAGCCGTTGTTTGTTTCTAAGTAGCAACGTCACAATAAGAGCTAAGAGTTTCATCACTAAGGGAATAATCATAAAGGTGCAGGAGAGGAAAATACACCTGTTAACGCGCCTGTCTTTTTTTTTTCTTTTCGCGCGGATATGTGAAGGAAGAAGTCATGACCGCGACTAATGTAAAGGGACCACCTACTCACCCTCATATAATGCTGAATATTGAAGTATAGCAACATTGAACGAATTCCAATTTTTTTCGTTGCAAATTTCATTTCTTTATCTTACACTCTAAAACTAGCTAATAAATCCGCGCAGCTCGGCCAACACACCTCAGCGACGGTATTCAAAAACTTGTATGTTCATCCCTAACACGTCCAGGGCCACTTCCATGATGGGGGGGGGGGGGGGGGGGGCGTCAAAAATTGCAGCGCGCCAGCATTTGATGTCTCGTGTGTGTTTGGCAGGGGAGGCACGAGGTTACATCGGGAGATATGCCATAACTACTACATTAGCACATTACCACATCGGCAGGGAAGGCGATAACTGCGTCAGCGCGTCTTCTCTAGCCTGTCACAAAAAGAGAGGATGTATCTGAGAAAGTTTGCCACGTGCGAACTAGTGGTTTTTGTTGTTTGCTTTGTTTTAATCCTGTGCGCTCATGTACCACGGAACTGTATTCCTATGTCTTCTGTCGAACTAAAATTTCAGTCGATGTTTAGCGCTCGTCCTTTCTTTTAATGTTTCTTTGTCCCAGTCCTATGCGCTAGTGTTTTTAATTAATCATGAACCACCAACTAGCCCAGCTTTCTGCCTTGATGGGTAATAACAGCGCACGTGGGTGTCTTTACTACTTAATGAAGTTACAATTTTGTTGATTTTGTCTTTATTGTGGGCTTTTTTTTTTGAGTAGACATTAGAAAACATTTTGGCTCTGAGCACTTCCGCGTTGGCGTGTCGGCCAGCGGTCGATGTTGGCATTCTTCCGTCGCTTACGCGAGGACGTTCAACGCGATCATTATACAGTACGCGGTTGAAATTGGCGCGGCTTCGGCAAACGGTGCGGCCAGAGAATTTCTAACGGTTTCCTGTCCGCCACTACTTAAATGCGCAATGGGCGGACTTGCGCCGCTCTCTGTATTGGTGATGTGCCATCTCCTACAGGTGTGCTAATAACAAACTGATTCACCTGACAATTAGCCAGTGTTCTTGACCCCGGCCCCGGTCTCAATTGCCGACATGATTTGTCAGCGATGGATACAGACGCGCAGTGTCCATATCAAAACATCTGATGACAAACTCCCTTGCGTTTCAACGGGACCGCTTTGTTCAACATTCTCCACCATACATAACAGCCATTAGTTGGTAGCAGTATGTACAAAAGGCTTTAACGACGCTATCCGGCAGGCTTCAGCTGCGACGCGCAGACAGCAGCCAGAATCTTCCCTGCTTTCAATGAAGCGCAGCGTACGGAGCAGTGCAGTGAAGTTTGCAAGAGGGGTTAAACATCGGAGGTGAGGTTGGGCTAAACCCTGCGGCGGCATGATGCTACTGTCATGGTTGCCCGCGTAGAGTTTCTTTTTTTTTTTTTACAGAATGTTTCCACAAAAAAGGATACAGAATTAAAGACTCACTGTTTCTCTCAGCACAGAAATCCGTTAGAAGAGCAATTTTTTTTGTTAATTTTGAACTAATTGAGAACGTCGCAGTGATGACGTCTATAAGTTATAGTTTTAAAGCAATAGCAGAGTAGTAAGGGTAAGTGGTAAGGGCGGGCATGTATCTTGGATTAGCGGACAGACGAGAACTAGGTGTGGGATTCCTCATCAATCAGGACTCCTCATCGATCAATCAATCAAGATGGCAACATAGAGGAGTTTTATAGTATCAACGAGAGGGTGGAAGCTATCGTAATTAGGCTTAATAAGAGGTACAAGCTCAAGGTGGTGCAGGCCTACGCACCTAAGCAAGGCATGATGATCAGATCATTGAAAGCTTTTTTGAAGACGTGGAATCGGCGATGAACAACGTAAAATCCCAGTACACTGTACTGATGGGCGACTTTAATGCGAAGGTAGGCAAGAAGCAGGCTGGAGACCAGGCGGTAGGTGACTATGGCACAGGCTCTAGGAATAGCAGGGGGGAGTTAATAGTAGAGTTCACCGATAGAAATAATTTACGGATCATGAATACCTTCTTCCGCAAACGAGCAAACAGGAACTGGACGTGGAAGATCCCCAAAGGTGAGACTAAAAATGAAATAGACTTCGTACTGTGCGCTTTATACCCGACTTTATACTCGACATACCACATTCCACGTACCTATTACCCTGAATACCTCCTGTAAACACACGGTGAATTGCAGCGGAGAGATCGTGACTCTGTGCCTGATACCCTTACTGAATCGGCATTTTATCACTTTCCTTGTGGAGGACTACGGTCATTGTACGGTCCCTATAGATATTTTCTAGCGCCTTTCAATATGGCTTATCAGACGCTAGCCGCGCAATGTCTGTATAGCTACGCAATGCCTGTATGACTGCTAATTTCTTGTGCAACAGCGCAACGGCACAAGGCCAGAGGACAAGAAGGGACGGTTGTCCTCTGGCCTTGTGCCGTTGTGCTGTTGCACAAGAAATCATGTCTGACCAAAGTGCCCATCAGTTATTGTTTTGACTGCTGATGTTTCGTTTGAATCAAATGCTTTCTCGTATAACCTTACGAATGCTGCATATGGGGGATGCCTTTATTCTGCACATTTCTCTATCATCTTGTTGATGGTGTGAATGTGGTCTACGGTCGAGTATCCATTGTGAAAGCCACCCTGGTCCATTGTTTTAATGAAGTCAAAGGTTGCTTCGATTCTATTAGTGATTACCTCAGTAAATATCTTGTGAGCAATACAAAGTATGCTGATCAGTCTAATTTTTTAAGTCACTGACATTCCCTTTCTTTGATTCATTGAATCGAGATAGGGTTAACGTTCTTCAAGCTTCCGGTACGCTAGAGGTCTTGAGGCACTGCGTACACAGAGTGGCAAGTTTTTCTACCACAATGTCCCAATCGTCCTTCATTACATCTGTAGTTTCTTGACCCTCACCAGCTGTTTTTCCCTTTACATTGCTTGCGCGGCTTTCTTTACTTCGGCTTTCGTTACCGGCGGGATATGTCCAGTTCTTTGGCACCACAGCCTCTGTCATTAGCGCCATGATTATTTCGGCTGCTGTACAAATTTGTGTAAAGTTCGTCGGCTACTTTAATGCTCTTATCCATACCGCTGATCATTGCCCTCATCTGATTTTTGACCACGACTAATTTTCCGTTCACCGCTTTTAGGCTACCTCCGTTATTTAGCACATGCTTGGCCTTCACCGTATTATCCTTCCCTATGTCGCACACCTTGCAGTTAATGATTAGCGTTGACAGTAATTCTACCAGTTCTTTTTTATCTGAACAGGGTGAGCTCATGGGCTAGTTGGTTATTCATAATACTTTTTTCATAATACTTTTTTCAACAGCGCATGCTACACAAGGACACAAGACGAGGAAACACACACACGAGCGCTGAACTGCAACTTTATTTGAGAAAAGGCGCCAACCCCTACATATATACCCTCAAGAATAGAATATACAAGAATATACCCTCAAGAATATATACCTTATCTACGGGGTACGGTGCTTTGGAGTTTCTTAATAGATTTTTCGTCTCCTGGGAGAGCTTGCCAGTATCCTGCATAGCATCCTACCCCATACTTGTATTGCGTTCCCTACGATGATATTGGTAACATTTTCGTTGATCGCTGGTACAGAGGTCTTCGTCCTCGGTTAAAGCGGAACACTTGTTCTCGGGCGAGATCCTGAACTTTTCTACTTTTTCTCTTACCGCTAACTCGTTTTTGTGCTTCTCCCTCACTAGTTCCCTCTGCTCCATATTCAGACATGTCCACCATTCTCGGGCAAAAAATTTTAAAATTGTGAGATACTGTTAAGGAAATATTGAATGTAATGGTGCATTCTTCTGATATGTAGCAAAATCTTTATTTAAAGTGTTTCCATCGATCGCATTGATCGAACAGTTAAGGCTGCCATAGAAAACTAATGGGGAACGCTTGTAACGATAGCAAAAACGTCAATAGAAAAAAATACAAGACTGCCGTCGGGTGATCTGCGGATATATTGACTGCTACAGTGAAATCTTGCGTTACATGAAAAAATTGCGCTCATAAATGGTTTTCCGCTCAGAAATGCTTTTGTCCAGAGTCGATGGGTATGCTTGGCCAACTCGATACCTAGCCATTCTATCGTCGTTATATATCTAACGTTTCCTAGCACCTACACATCCTTCGCGATGACGGGATGGTGCCCAATATGAAGACTATTTCATTTTTAGTCTCCCCGTTCGGGCCCGTCGAAGTCCACTCTCGGTAGCGGAGGAATATTATTTATGGCTCGTAAACTATTTCGTTCCACGAACTCTACTAATAGCTGCCCCGCTATTTCTAGAACCTTTGCCATAATCCCCCAATGTCTGATCGCCAGCATGCATACTTGTTGCCGATCTTGGCACCGTATACTGCATTTTTACTTTGCTCATTCTCGGTTCTACATCTTCATAAAACCTTTCAAACATCTCGTCATCGTGACGGGATAAAGGGGTGTAGTCCTGCACAACCTCAACTTGTATTTCCTGTTAAGCTTAATTACGTACGATAACAGCCACGCTCGCGTTAATTCTCAGGAGTTCATCGATATTTCCAGCAATATCCTTATTGGTCCTCTGCGGACACTTAGTCGGTCCGCAGAGTATCTATTTATTTGCCGCAGCGAGCCGTCAGGTTGCATCGCGCTTTGTCTAACACTTGCGACAGATTCCATCAATGCCTGGTCGATGATGCCGCGAGCTCTCACAGTTTTAAGTCTAACTGAATTTCTTCAACCCTGTTTTCGAGCAAACGTTTTCATCGCCACCAGGTCTGGTTTCTTCTTACAATTGCTATAAATTATCCTCGACACGCGTGGCACTAAGCTGAAGCTACGAGGGAGTTGGCGCGCGTAAGCCTTTACCAAAAGTAAGTACAGCATTAAAAATCCGGAGGATGATTCTTGGTGTGAACCCCTTTTGTGGAACTTATTTTTCACGCCCCCGACATTCGCACCGAACAGACGTTCGGGGCGCCGAAAACACACGATGAAAGTTAGATGAAAACAGCAGCGAAAAAAAAAGGAAACGTATTCACGACTGTGGTTGATATCCGCCCTGTCATAAATAATGGGGTTCTTCAGAAGGCCATCATGAGTCACATGTGCGCCGCCGAGCCTGCAGGCCTGACCTAAGATTACAAATGCTAAATCAGTCTGGAAGCACCACAGTACCGGAAACCAAGAAGTTACGGCAAGGCCACATATTATGATTTAGGAATTACTGCAATCGTGCCTCGTAGCGGATGCGTACATTTCAAGGTTGCACCCAAAGAACGTCGCCAGCCTAGGATTTTTTTTATTTCTTTCATTATAACCGGAGGGTCAAGACGCACCGCAGAAAAAAAAGTCCTTCTGAAAAAAAAAAAAAGTTGATAGATTTCAGGGCAGCTCGGTTGACAACTCAAGCCTCATATTCGCGAAGCCGTTCGCATCTAACATTTCTTGATGCTTCGACGCTCGTGGTAACCTGGTCCGCAAACATTAAGAGATCACAGGATAACTGGAAAGGAAATTTAGTAGATCAGCAGGGAAAAGAAGGTGTATGACGGTATCGGGTAGGATTTATGCTTGTTGGCAAGGTGACAACTGTCACCGTCCAATTCCAAAGGGGAAGTTGGTGAATATATATTAATGCGCCAATTGGAACGCACGACGCATCGGTATAGTGCTTGCATCAGGCCTCCGACCAGTCGCAAGGTTGTCCTTAGATGGAGAACAGCTTTGCGTTCGACATCCGTCTCTTGATAAATCTGCCGACGAAAGGATGAATACACCCCGATGTTATTACTCTAACTCGTGTTTCTCTTTAATATTTACCGACAAGGCTCTTCCGGGTCAACGGGCACGTGAAGTCCCAAAGGCGGCTACGCGTACAACCACAAGATACAGGGCTCTCTAATGGAATCATGGCCTTACGCTTCTCAATGACTGATCGAACTTCTTGTTACTTCGTGCAAAGCGCCAAAATAATTCAGGGCAGCATCTCCCGGCCGGTGCACCGAGCGATGGGCAAGCACTGGCCCCGTAGCGTGAGCGAGGTGTCCTTCGCGAAGGATGCGCAAGGGTGGCTTTATAAGTAGAAGGTCATGCGCTGGTGCAGATTTTTACGTCACTTCGCCCAAAGGCAGAGCTTTTGAGGAAAGGCCCTGGCGGGTTTGGTACGCGCCCTCCTTTTGTGTATACTTTCACTGAATGTACAATTCTTTCACTTAACGAGCGGTACTTCACGTACAGTTTCCGTGAAAAGTATCCAGGGCACGGCCCATGTGGCCCAACGTGCTACAGGAGTGCGCGGTTACGCTTCTGGTGCTCTGCCCAACAGAAGCGTAACCACGCACCTACGTCGGTTCATGACTGGACTGTGCCACTAGCCAATCACGACAGCCACTGGAACGCTGTCTAAAGCGGCGGCCAATCATTAGTTATTTAATAGGCATTTTTGGTTTAGGCCAGCTTCGCGCATAACAGTCAAGTTTTGCATCGCCTTGTGGACAGCTTGTCGACACTTGTTGGATTGCAGCCACCACGGCTGCATTTCGACGCAGACGAAATCGGAAGACGATGTGTGCTTTAAACAATCTCAGATGGCTGAAGTTATTTCGCAGTCCTTCGCTATACGGCGTGCCTCTGAGCCCATAGTGCTGCTTTCGTAAGTAAAAATCCACCGATCAGCAGCGTAGCTGAGATTTGAGAATTTATCAGCTGATATTTCAGGCCGAGAGAGCATGGACGCTCGCGCTAACATGCACATGCGCGCGTCTTTTATGTTTTTTTTTTTTTGCCCCGTGGATTTCCTAGCGCCACTGAGTGTCAGCAAACTCTTGCTCGAGTTTATTGCGAGCAGAAAAGAGGAGCTACTGCAGCGCGAACAGCTAAACGCCGTTATTTGCGGGTTTTCAGCTTCACTTTCCTTGCGAGGTAAAACCACAGATGCATATCGCTCACGTTGGCGATTCAAGCGACGTGTTTTTGCAGATCATGGAAATTACCGCATACGTCACGTCACCTTCGTATTGCACACGATCGCACACGATCAACTCACTGCACGTCACAAGGGCGGAGAAGTGCACGTTACTCGCACGGCGAACTTCAAGGGCAACGGCGCCGAGGGCAGCACGCAAAAGGATGAGCGACCACTTCGCCCATCTCCGCTTGCTCGATAATGCATTTTATCCTTGAAAAAAAAAAAAAAAGCATGCGCAATGGTCGCGACTTAGCGTCCACATGCACATCTCAGAAAAAAAAAAACTTTCCTCAGGCTCCTCAGTGAATGCAGGAGCAGTCGTAAAACTTGCGAGCCTTGCATATGCGTATGTTATACCCAAACATCGCCGCAGGTACCCGGGCTTGTCATCCCGCTTGAAGATGCTGCGCAGTACTTAACTCAGAGGACCTGGGTACAGCAACAACAACGAGACACAAGCACTCGACGACGCTGCTTTAAACGCTGCCATCCCACCGAGCTTCCACAGTGGCGCAGTCCTCTAATGAATGTCGGTCTCAAAGCGCGCCGCTTTCCGAGTACGACCGCAACGGGCCACGACACACAAATCGGTGACAGCGGCTGTATCAAATTTGGTTAAAGCAAAGATGCACTGCACTCGAACGGATCATTGCGGTTGTCTATGTGCAGCAAAGGGGATACAAATATCCCAAAATTTTCCTGCAGTCAAACGATCGCTGCATGGGCAGCACCGCGGAGTCCTAAATTTTCGTGAAGGCCGCTACAAGTTGAATTAATTTTTATGCCCCAAAGAACCAGGACTTTGCGGAAGACATATTTATTTTTTTTTCTTATTCCTGTTCAGGGCGCAACTGCTTTGCTCGTCACACTTCATTGCCCTTAGGAAAAATATAGACGGAAGCACTCGTGAGGTCTAGTGCATGTACTCCGTCATCATCCAATACGCAGCACCTGTTCGCGCGCTTACAGTTTCACTAGCCGCCATATCACCCATCGATACATTATTCTTCTCGTGCTGTATCTTCCGCCGAGGTCCTTACGTGTGCGGCCATTAAGCTGGGACCTTGCATTTGAACGCCGGATGAAAAACAAATTTCCCTCTCCAAGCATGCTGCTCCATTCAAGGCATAGAGGAAGATAGGTTTTTATCTCAAGAAATACTAAAAGGAAATGTGCTTGCTGCACAGTAACTGCCGAACTCATCGTTGGCCCCTGCACATTGGCCGTCGGGGAGGTGGGGAAAGGGGATGGAAGGAGGGCATAAACGAGACATTAAGGGAGGACCGAGAGAGAGGGTGCGTGAGAAAGCTTAAAACTGTGTTCAGAGAAAAGAAGCCTAAATACAAATACTATTCATATGCAGAATGTGTCCAAAGAATACAATGTGTTTCAGGGAAGCCCGCCGCTAATTATTAAAAACAGGGTTTTAGAGGTAAAGAGAATCTTTTCCCGGCGTGGTAATACCAATGTTGCTGGACGTCAAAAAACAAGCCAATCATGTTAACTATTGATACACTGATTAACTAAATTCCAGTCGTTAACTTTATAACTATTACAGATAGGCGCCCGACTGCAATTAATGACTTGTAGCCGGCTGTTAGTAATACCAATATCAGTTTTTAGAATTTCTAAAACGCGATTACCCTTCCTGCTGTGGCTCTACTAATTTCGGCCATCTCTAGCGCCATTCCAAAACCGCGCGTCTGCGCGAGGGGCGCAAAGCGATGTCAATCAAATCGTGTCACTCCGTGACGCACGCACCACCTGACAATCTGTGCCCTGCCCGTGCTGCGGTGTTCCCCGCTCCTTGCCACTTCGCTGCTCCAATGCGGGAGGGGCAGAAATTGTCGTGTGGTACGCGCGTCACCGACTGACGATTTGATTGACGGCGCTTGCGCTCCCCGAAGTCGCACGGTCTTCGAATGGCGCGAGAGATGGCCCAAATATGTCGGTCGAGTCAAAGCGACGAGGGTAATATCGATAATAGTTAAAGAGTTAACTATCAGAATTTAGTTATTGACGTCCGCCTGTAGCAACCGGCCGGAGGCAGCGGCGGGCCGAACCAAATTAGGCTAGCAGTCGGGGCAAATGGCCAGCGTTTATTCAACGGCTTGCATTTTTAAAGCCAAGGAAAAGGAGGAGGAAAGAAAGGGGTTTGTCGAGTGGCGCGTGTGGTCTTCGGCGCAAATGGTATAGTTGAGTGACAGGAGGCACACGTTACCCTGACGGCGCAGTTACTATGCCGCAAAAAGATTCTCTATACCAGGTGTTTAGGGGAAGACTTAAAGTAGTTTTCAAAAATAGGCTTTTTGGGGGCAAAAATATGGCTTTTGCTGCATAGTATTACCAGTGTTGGCGGACACCGGGAATCCGGTGAATTGCTTTAAGTAGTAATATAGTTAACTAATTCCTCAAGCGGCTGAATTTCTTTGGAGGAGAAATTCGAGGCCCGTGTACTGTGCGATGTCAGTGCACGTTAAAGAACACCAGGTGGTCGAAATTTCCGGAGCCCTCCACTACGGCGTCTCTCATAGCCTTAGTCGCTTTGGGACGTTAAACCCCATAAACAAACCAACCAAAATTAACTTTTTAAATTTCGCAGCTAGATAACTGGTTGCAGTTTGATCTTAGATTTGTAGCCGGTCGTTACCAGCGGTAACTCAGGACGTTCCACGTTGCCGCTTACGAACGTGGGTGGCGCTGATGAACACTCTCAAGGTTAGGTTATTTGTAAACATAAATATCCCCGAAAGCAGAAGGTTTGACAGCCGTCGCCGTAGCTCAGAGGTAGAGCACCGGACGCGTAATTCGGAGGTCGTGGGTTCGGATCCCACCGGCGGCATGTGGTTGTTTTTTCTTCTGCTTTTCTAATCAATTAGCTTTAAGCGACAGTAATATTCTTACTTGATCAACACCACACAAAAAAAAAATTAATTAAAAAATCCCCTGTGCTCCTTGGTTTCTGTGGCTGTTGGCTTCTCTCATGTCAGGTTTAGATTTTTGAAAACGCGATTATCCTTGGCGCTGTGGCTGCATCGTGTTTTCAATTTGGCTGCATCGTGCCAAAATGCATGCACTTTCGAAAAACATGCAGGCAAAGCAACCTTCCCAGTGCACGTAACAAGAAAAAAAAAGCCAAATTTTGTCGAGCCACAGCGCAGAGGGTAATCGCGTTTTCTAAATTCTAAAAACTGATATGGCTATTACTAACGACCGGCTACAATTCTCCAATTGCTGCAACTAGGTGCCTAGCTCTAATATTTATAAAGTTAAATATTAAGGTTAGTTAACCAGCTTACTACTTAAAACGGTTCACCGGTTTTCTGGTGTCCACCAACACCGGAAAAAGCGATAATTTTACCACAAAAAGCCTACTTTTGAGAATTACTTGAAATCGACCCTGAAACACCTGCTATATACAGGGCTGCGTCCTGTTTGTGTGGGTTGCAGCAGTGTATAACCATATACGAGTACTACTGTAAAGCTAAAGATGCCGTGATCGCATGCAGGCCCGATTGCTCTACAAAGGTGATTAGAGTGCCAAGGAAAACGCAAGGCCACGCAGCGGCTGGAGCGCCACCGAGCTGCTTGGCACCACGCCAACGGTCTGACACAAGCACAGAGCAGCTTGTGCCGCGGTGTCACCAAGGCCACTTACCACAGCAGCAAGTTGTCCAGAATGTGTCCCCAGAGGTTCTGAAATATGTATGCGCATGGGGCTTTGCTACAACAGAACATTTTTGCGGGCTAATTAGTTCAGCGGCGTAGTGCGTGTACTTCTCGCTTTGTATTAGTTTTCTTTTTCGCAGTTTTTATTTGTCTACAGCTTTAGTTAAATCCATTATTCTCAAGAATAGGGGACGCAGTCTCCAAGGCTGAAGGTTACAATTAGCAACTTGATTCGGCTCAAGGGAAGTTGTGAAGACAGCGGCAGACGTTTAGCGCAAATCAAAACTTATTAAAAAAAAAGGCAACGCGACGCAAAGAAAGCTTTGGAGCATCGCGAACTGTAAGAGAGTTATGGCAAAAATTAACAGTAAACATTTCTGTCTGTCTGCAAATCTGAAAAGTGTGCTTTCGTAGCGGTTTTGGGGGAAGAGTGGGAACAAACGAGAGCTCAGAAGTTCTAGTTAAAGCGGGGGGGGGGGGGGGGGGGGGGAGCGCAGAGAAAAGATTGTGCTAGCCCTCTGTGGCGCCATCATGGTACCGCCCCAGAATACTTGCCCAACCAAATACGCAAAATGAACGACTCACTGCCTCAACCAGAGCCGAAATCTGTTCATTCCTACTTAGCATCTGAGGTCGTCGTCGCTGGACTAGTACGCCATGCATTTGGTTCTCCTCAGAGCGGTGGCTATCAGGGGACGTCACCATAATGGCTGCCCCCACGGCAGAGTGTGTATCGGAGTGCGCCCGCCCCGCTTTCACTACACCACGAGCTAAAGCTTCAGCCTCAGGAGCCAATTATCCATTTCAGACGTCCAGTGGAAGCCCAGATATAACATGTTGCTGGCATCACATTCATCTTATTTAGCACGAACGACAGGACAACAGAACAGAAGGCAAACACGGGCGTTTCGTCATAGCAGCCCGCGTTCGTATCATTCTTTCCTGTTGTCCTGTCGTTTGCAGTCATTAAGATGAATGTGATGTCAGAGCACCAACCAGCCTAACAGTTAACTCTTTTAAACCGTCTCTGGATTTCCCAGGGGCATTCGCGGAACATGTTGAGCATTTAGAAATATCTACGGATGTCAGCAGGACACGACGGTTATCTATCGCTACTTGAAAAAAAAAAAAACATTAAAAGGTTAGCTTTCACAATAAGGTGGGATATGGAGCAAGCTGGCCATAGTGGCAGGTAGCAGTTAAATTAATCCTTGATTGCGAGAGGTTGCTCGGGAAGAGCAACTTCGGTCGCTCAAGACCCAACGTTGACAGCACCTGCCATCGCAGGGCAGTGGTGCATCCCTTAACCGCTGCACCCTTGCTCATGCAAGTATTGGTATGAGGACTACCAGAGACATATGAATGTAAAGTTGAGAGTAACCAATTCCGCATATATGGGCATTAACTCATTAACGCTATCACACCATACCCTTAAGGCGGTGCTTAAGTGTTAGCTCAAATTTTTAACTGTTGCTGTTAGTTTCCTTATTAATTGAGAGGCGTGTAGCCCACCGTAATATTCATATAAGTTTTTTTTTAAATCTTGAAAACGCAGTTACCCTCGGCGCTGAGGACCAACAAATTTCGGCTATTTCGACGAGTTATGCGCAGTGGAGGGGCTGCTTTGCTTGCAAGCTTTTCGAAAGCGCACGTATTGTGGCGCGATGCAGGCAAAATTTATTGGGCTACAGCGCCGAGGGTAACTTATAAAACTAATTATAAAACAGGTTTAAGTAAATTATAAAAAAAAAAATGTGTGGGTATTACGTTGGACTCATCATTATCATCATAATAAGCCTGACTATACGTCCTCTGGAAAAGGCAGATTGCTTCGTTAAAGTTCTTCCCCTCCCCAGGAACTTAACTGTGATCATTAAAGTCACCAGTTCCTAACTGGGGTTGTTGTTTTATCGGCATTTCGTTATCATAATAAATTTTGGATGACGTGTTTCGGCAGCTTGTCTCAAAAACTGCCATCCCTACAGATGATTCCTATTTCCAAAATTTTTGTAACAGTTGCGTATAGTTGAGCCCACTTCGAGCAAACACTCACCTAGTACCAGTGAAGGCGATGCAAACATCATATGCTCTACGCATCAGGACTATCACACTGCATATCAAACAGCACTAACAACTGGACATGGGATTCAATTATAAGGAACATTCAGGCGCCACAAACTAAACGAGTTGATAATTATAAGTTCACTTAAAATCAGCTGTACCTAATAAGTTCACAAAGCAGAGAGCACTGCAAAACAGTAGTTAAACTGTGTAAAAAAAAAACATATCAGCAATTAAAAAAACTGAAAAGCTTGCAATGTATAGTTACTCTTCTTGAGCATTATATTGTTTGCCGCCAGGTGAAAGTTTACATATTTAACAACATGCCACACTCAAAGTGTGGCATGGCAATTACATGTAGGATGTGTAGTGGAACAAACAACATGGGCCACAAATTCATTTTATTCCACTCCCACCACAACTAGCCAATTCTCTCCATTTCGCGCACAGCAAACTGACATGCATACTTACTTTATCATCTAATAGCAGTAACTATGATTTGAGCAGACCCAGTTACTGCACTGTAACAATGAGTACAGTCAAACCCACTTATAACAATACCAGTTATAACAATATATCGGGTACAATATTGGTCAGTCGCGGCACCGTCGGCTTTACTATGTGTTATATGGTAAAATAAACCGCTTGTATAGCAATGCTGTCATAGCACATCATCGGTTATAACAATTAAACCTAGTCAGTGAGAGTCCACCTTAAAAAAAAAAAAAAAACGTGGAGACTCCTCAACCACACTAGCCGAACCACTCTTGCAACAAGCGCGCGCGTGTATACAGACGACCGACGAACCGGCACAGCTACGCAACGAAAGCAAAAGAACCCGTGACCATGCACTCAGAGACACCGGGCGCGCCGAGGACGCTTAGTTTTCGCGATAACGCGGGCACGCGGGCGAGAGAAACGAAGCATGCGTTCTCCTGTGCAAAAACCCCTTGCAGAGAAGGAAAGTAGGGAGCCTTGTGGAGTTGTCCATTATTAACGTATCTACGGGGTGCGCCACTAACAAAAAACGCTTCGGCGCATTTTTTTTTTTTTTTGCACTCGGCGCGACGGTTTGCAGCAAGAGAGTGTGCTTTGTCCTTTCTTCCCCTGTTATTTGGTTACTTGTCCACGTCCCCCGTTTCGCGGATTTCACGTGTCCTCAGGGCAGGGGTCACCGCGTCAGGCGAGCTACGTTGCTGCACTGGCTACGCGCACCATGTCTCAGTCAGTCGATGCAGTGCACGCGCGTTGTCAGCGTGGTTTTTCTCTAGTCAGCTGTCCCCACCCCCTTGGTTCTGCAAGCTCCTTGGATTTCCTGTCAAGAATTGCTTCCGGAGCTTGATGTGCCAGTGACGAGGAGGCGCGCAAAGCTCTCCTCGGTGCAGTAATGACAGTGCTTTAGTCATCGGTGCATGGCGATGATTGCGGTGTGTCGAGTCGACGATTTCTTGCGCGTTGAGGATGCAGTTGTAACAAATGAAGACCTCACCAACGAGGCGGTCACGGCAGCTGTCAACGGCGCAAACAACACGAACAGGAACCTTTGCAAGTTGTGTATATAGTCAAAGCTCGTTAATTCGACATACAGTAATTGGGAAATTCGAACTGCCAGCACTGTCCTGGCCAACGCCCATACAAATATATAGCTGAAGAAGGATGGATAGCTGGGCGAGTTGGTAATTGTTCGTTGTGGATGGTACAGCGTGAAACAGACAAAAGAACAAAAAAGGAGACACCGCAGACGAGTGCCGACTCGCAGCTAAAGTTTTTAATGCCACATGACTTTGATGTATAAAATTTGTTCTTTTCAATAGAAATTTTAGTTGCGAGTCAGCGCTCGTCTGTGGTGTCTCTTTCTTTTGTCTGTTTCGCGTCGTACCACCCACAGTGAATAAGTATATGGCGTCGTACGCTCGCTAATTCGGACGCTACGGGTCTCCACCGGTCAATTCGAACGGGCTCACGAAGGGAGGCTGCGCCCAGGTATGACTCGAGCGGCAAGCGATCGTCCGAATAGCCCTAGCTGCTCAAACCTAAATTATGTGCTGCAGAGTCTTCAGGCATGGCGACAGACGTTCGGCCCTGTATCGAAATCATACCGCATAGTTTCGGTTTCGTTTTTCCGACCTCTTTCGCACATGCCAGCTAACAGAGTGCCCAGCTGCGCGCCATTTCGTGCAATTTGGCGCGATCTCTTTCGTCCGCGTGGTTCTTTCTCTTCGGTTCTTCTAGAGCGCCGAAAGTACGCGCTCGTCACATGCTGTTCGCAGTTTGCACGCGCTATCGCGTCACACCGTGAAGGTTGCCGGGGAGGCACCCACTACTTTTGAGCAGTTCTGCTTCGGGAGCCATTTATTAAAATGTGAAAAATAATCATCGTCGCGCCGTTCTCGTCTCAAAAGCAAGCCACCATTGTCCAGTGTTTCAACAAACAAATATACCGTGTGATGCAAGCAGTTCTTGTTAGTTTTTCAGGGTCATTCGATAATTCCAACATTTTTTTCCGGTCCCCTGAAGTTCAAATTATTGAGCTTTTAGTGACATTAGGACGATCACGCTCCTCTGGATCTTTCCTGTCACTAAATGCAGTAAAGTGTGCCATGTTTTTTTTTTTTTTTTAGGCACAACCCGATTATGAAAATTACTGGTTATAACTATGGTATTTCCGTGGCATTTCAGCATTTTTATAAGTGGGTTTGACTGTAAAACGTATGCATCCATAAAGAACATAACTATATGTCTGTTCAGTGAAGTCCTAAACACATCGAGATGATGTCATTGCAGTGTGGCTACGTGTAGGCCACAACGATGCAAAAGAATCTTAAAATAAGCACAGCTTTCATTCCTGCTTAGTTAGTCAGGTTAGTTGTTTAAGCCTAGAACATTATTCACGAGCCACTCAAGCTTCAATTCATTGAAACAAACATCCACATACAAAATATAGGGATGAGACTCGTTTTGCCCCAAAATTCCTATTTATACAATTAAAAAAAAAGGAAAGCCTCAAAGGCAATAAGCACACAAGATGCTCTAGTAGATTCAACTTTTTATTTAGACAGTGAAAAAATAATATACACATGTCCACTTTTTACATGCAATGTCAAACACACCATAAATGCCAGTACTGCTTGTGACCAGCTTGCATCATAACTGGTGCCATTCATCGCTGTTCAGGGAGTTTATAATTTACACTCACTGTCAGTTCCAATGATGAAGAGAATAACAGCTTTTCAACATGTTGCTGAATGACAGCACACATTTTGCAGACAATTAATGTCTACATTCTAGTTGTAAAGAATGTTTTTCATCAGAAGAGCCAGACTCCAAAGTAAATCAGCAAATGAACATACATGATGACATTTTCTGTTGCGCAGGACGCTGCTAACATGTTTTCACAATTAGCTGAGCTTAGTTTCGCACCATAGCATGACGTTTCTGCTTATGCAAGGTAGTCCAGTGAGGTACACGAATGGAACCTGCTGATGTTTGTGCGTATCAGTGAAAAACAAAAAGGTTACACTCAATACTGCCCTCAAGGTGACACAAAGCTTGCACTGATCAACAAGCTGCAGAAGTCAAATGGTGGTCAAGACGGTAAAGTTTGCCATCGCAGTGCTCGATACTGCTCACAGGCCCAACTTCTTTGCTGCTATCTCGCGCATCTGGTTCTTCTGTGCTTTCCCAATGGCTGTCTTTGGGTAATCCGTCTCATAAAGAAAATACTTTGGGATCTTGAAATGGCTAAGCTGCAAGATGGAAATAAGTAAAATCTCGTTACAAGAGACACAGTTACAAGAGACACTTGGTTATAAATGACATTTGAAAGTGGTTTGGTTGGTTTTCCTATGTTTGCCACGTTAACACCATCGCATACAAGAGACACGGTTACAAGAGACAATCGGGTACTAAGGACCACTTTTTTAGGTCCCTAGAGTAAATTTAAATTCTTCATTATTTAAAACAGACACAACCCAAATATGCTCATGCAACATGGCCGATGTCGTAACAACTCGTATGCGCTTTACTTTTCATGCCCTTGCCTCGATTCTGTTCCTTTCCGCAGCTGGATGACACACATCACATAGTTGCGATTACTGTCGCGCTGCACCGAAATTGCCATCCCAGATTGCGTGTCCGTATGGAGAGATCGTGAACTTCCTCAGTTACTTCATGGTTACAGCCCCAACGATGTGCTCAACGCGGATGAGAGCAGTTTGTTCTACAAAATGAGGCGAAGAAAGACACTGTTGTTCAAGACACTGTTGTTCAAGCGGTCGAAGGAGCGCATCAGCACTCTTTTTTGTTGTAATATGCCAGAAACTGAGAAGGAGATCTCCTTGTGATTGGGAAGTCGAAACGACCCTGTTTCAGCCACTGGCATCACATTCCCACCCCATGCGAAGCAAACCGGAATGCATGGATAACATCCAGCATTTTCAACTCCTGGCTGCTAAAATTTGATCAGAAGATGAAAGCTCAGAATCGTGATGTGCTTCTCTTTGTGGACAATGCTTCTTGCCACACCAAAGTCCCTGTGCTCAAAGACACTAAAGTTATTTTTTTCCCTCCAAACTCTACATCCCACCATCAACCGACAGACCAAGGGATTGCGCACTTTGTCAAGTTGCAGTACAGAACGAGGTTCGTAGAAGTCTGTTGTTCGACGTGTAGCAAGATCGTGCAGCAGTAATTGACGTGAAGTTTGCTGTTCAGGTGATTTCAGGCATCTGGAATGGCCTGAGAAGTGACATTGTGGAAAACTGTTTCAGAAAAGCAGGCTTTAAATGTGGTGACATGATGGAAGAGGGGCCTTATATGGATCCTGTGGAAAACTTCCTTGAAAATGAAGCTTGGGCGAGCATCCAAGAGACTGCAGAGGTACCAGAATCTTTTGAGGAGTTCGTATCTGCAGATGTGGACCTTGTGTGTTGAAGAGCTTACAGACCGTGCAATCCTTGCACAAGTAAATGGTACGTGTGCCATAAAGGATGAACCAGAGGAGCAGGAGGATGATGTCGAGGACGTTGCAGGGAAAAAAGTGTCAGCACTTGAGGCTGATGGGCATCTAAGAGTGCTTCAAAGGTATTGTGAGCAACAAGAAGGCCTGCAAAGCAAAGTGCGTTACCTCCAGAAGTTGGGAAGTGGGAAGGAAGCTCATTCTGCACTCACAAAAAGACAAACCACTATGAAGGACTTCTTTAAGCCATCCTAAACAATCTCGTGTTAATGTACGTGAATGTGTTTAAACGCACTCATATGCTGATGTGCAATAAACTTATCCAGTCCAACTCGGCAACTCCTCAAGTGTTTTTAGAATTTATGGTTACAAGAGACCTTGGTTATAAGAGGCATCTTTCTCGGCTCCCTTGAGTGTCTCTTGTAATGAAGTTTTCTTGTATAGCAATACAGAGAAACCGAATGCCCTTGACTTGCTTTTTTTAGCCCTCTAAGATGGCCACTATCTGCAAATGTTCACACACAACTGAGAGTCAACATGGCACTTCTATTTGATATTTTTTTTTAATGCACATATATATTATCTTGAATTTTAAGTACTGTTCTCTATCGCGTGTTGCGCAAATAAACGCATGCGGTAGAATGCTTCTCCCAGCTAAATGGGAGCATTGTTCGAGCTGAAATTTCGCGCAAAAGTGGCATTTTGTCGACAGAATTGTTTCATACTACATTTGTTTGGGTTACTTGCCTGAATCGATCAAACAAAGGCGCATATTCGCATCGTCTACGGCGACAGCGAAGAAAATCACGCCGTTCTGTCAGCGATCGCACCGGTGGCGCCATCTCGTTTGTTGGCCGTGAAGATTCAGCAAAAGAGAGAGGTTCGGGAGGTTTGAAGACGCTCTTTCAACTGTTTTTTTAATGGTCACAGAAAACTTAACTTGCTGAAAACTTAGTTTGGTCAAGCTAAGTTTTCTGTGACCATTAAAAAACCAGTTGAAAGAGCGTCTTCAAATCTCCCAAATCCCCCTCTTATGCTGAATCTTCACGACCAACAAACGAGATGGCGCCACCGGTGCGATTGGTGACAGAGCGGCTTAATTTCCTTCGTCGTTGCCCGCAGACGATGTGAATATCGGACTTATTCTGTTCGAACCCCAAGCAAACGTGGTATAAAACAATTCTGCCGATCAAATGCCATTTCTGCGCGAAATTTGAGCTCGAACAATGCGCCCGTTTAGCTCAGAGAAGCATTTGACGGTGTGCATTTATTTCCGCATTTATTTCCGCATTTATTTATTTTCCACACCACACTTTCTAAAGGCATTCTGAAATGTGGTAGCACTTCAACAGAAGTTTTGGAGTCTGAAGTTACTCCCCAGCTGTCTGTTGCTAGTTTTTATCCCGAGCCATGTGTCGTGCAAGGTTGAAACGACAAAGACTGTCTAAAGAAAATTCGTTAACAAGATCTGCAGATCGCTGTAACTATTCGCTGCGGACCATTTCTTAAAAACTGACTGTTTTCGAGAGTACTTCCATAACCTCATAGAAGATGGCTAGTCACTAGCACTACCGTCCTCGCTCCATGATTTAATTTGCATGACAGAACCATGCATTCAGTAATTAGCAAGGTTAATGGGGCTCAAAAATGGCCACCCGGCTTGCAGCATGCATGCGCATAACATCAGAGGTTTCAACCACGCTTATCTGTAGCAGTGCAGGTGGTATTGCAGACCGCTGATGGTTTCAGGCGGCCATTATGTTCTCGGGAGTCCAACCATCTCCACCTGCCTTTCACTTTCTTGCAGCAAGTCCCAACAAATCGCAAGGAAACCGGCGAACTAGCCCTAAAAGCTGACGGAAATGCACTAAACCAAAAAGCATATTTAACATGGTGGCTCCCATACTGCGGGATCAGCGCCACAAAAACAACATGGAACATGGAACAAGCAACATGGAAGGTAAGCAGGCAGGCAGACAAAGGCTTCAGTGGTAAACTGTTCATTAGGCAAACTTTGACCCACAGCAAATGATGTCATATATAATTATTAAAAAATACAGCTGCAGTATTAAGGCTTATTTTAACCATGACTAAACAAATTGTTTATGCGAATCAGCATTTGTTTAAAGCTATCTGAGACTATTAAGGAACATGCCAAATCTAGCAAATCTGCTGTTATCACAAGGGGCGAATATGGTTTGGTTTTGGTTTATGGGGTTTAACGTCCCAAAGCGACTAAGGCTATTAGAGACGCCGTAGTGGAGGGCTCCGGAAATTTCGACCACCTGGGGTTCTTTAACGTGCACTGACATCGCACAGTACACGGGCCTCTAGAATTTCTCCTCCAAAGAAATTCAACCGCCACGGCCGGGATCGAACCCACGTCTTTCGGGTCAGCAGCCGAGCACCATAACCACTGAGCCACCGCGGCGGCCCACAAACGGCGAATATGCTTTTACACCAACCAAGTCACAGAGATCTCCCTCTTTGCACTCACTAAACATAACGGATTAAAATAAAATACAGTAGAACCTAGAAGTCCATCAGAACACGGAAAATATTCAAATTACCCAGGTTTTCGAACTATCCGAAATTGAAGCAAAATGAAAAAGGCAAGCTCGAAATGTTAAACCGTGCGCAGAACTTCACAGTCGTTACTACTGCACTCAACAAAGCTGTGGTTGACGTTTAACAATTACTTCCTCCTACAGCGGAAACTTGTTTGCACTTGAAGTAGTCGCTGTGCCACTGCTGGTTGCCTGAAATTTGGTCAGGCCAGTTTTGACACCCGCAGAGCATGGTTGCCTATCTCTCTTGATGCAACTCTATTACCGGCAAAATTTTTCGCCATTCGCCGGTGCTTTTCTGCCCAGAAGTTCTCAGCACGCCCAAGGACGGTGGCCACAATCAGATGTGGCACCGCACAGCTAAAGCACATGTGTAGAAGGTCAGTTGTCGATTGAAAAGGGACGACGGGAAGAGTGCACAAGCGTGGTCGATCCGACCAATCTAGGTATGGCGCAGTGTATTTGTACTGACAAGTTCAGAGCAGCGTGTGGCATGCATGAAATAGAAACTATAGTCTGTGTTAATGCTGCTGTGGTCTGAGCACATCTAATGCCGTCGAATGGTGGTTGCTGTGTCTGGTGTGGTACTGCGCACTAAGTGGAGTGCCACCATTTTCTGTGCTATGGTGCATGAAGCACTGAGAGGTCCAACTGAATGTCATGGTGCTTAATGCAGGTTCTGGTGCCTATTACAAGCGACGCGATGTTGTACTACCAATCGAAATCAGGCGATGAACCCGGCTGTTACTGCATAGCACTCAAAGTCTTTGAATTGACTGGGCCGGTGCCCGACTCTGGTTTGATTATAAGGTAAAATTTAGATTACAGAATACAGAACCACAGAAATCTCACAAATTATCAGAAATTTAGAATTAACCAAGAAAGAATTATCAAGGTTTGTCTTGTGATGAGGAAGAACACAGTACTGTTTCTGACAAAATGTATGCATGAAGAAAACCGCATCTAAACTTCAGGCTATGCTTCAATAAAGTGAATAATGATATATGCAACTATTATGCATGCTACAGAACTACAGTGTTCTGGTCCACAGAGCCAGAAAAGTTGGGCTTCCCTCAGATTCACGGACATGAGAAACAAAAATTAAACACAAATATTTCAGTAATCTTCACATCTTCACTTTTCAGAAAGGAGAAGTAGTATATCAGAATTTTGTACTGCAGTCTACAGCCTCACATAAGATGAGTGTACACAAAGGAAATTAATGCCCAGGAAAATCTATACTGAGATGAGTTGCTCCGTACTACTGACAGTGTTCTGAGCACATCAAGGAGGAGTCAAGACAGAAAAGAATGGAAATGCAATACAAGCACTTACCTTGCCCTTGCAATACTGTTGGAGCTCCTCATCAGTGACCTTGGCATTTGGCTCAAGCACCAACCAAGCGCATACTTCTTCACTCAACCGTGAATCAGGCACTCCAATTACCTGTCATATTTTTCAACAACAGCTCAGTATTGTGCGTAGTAAGTGAAAAAAATGCACAAAAATATACACACACAAAAAAACTAAATTATCATACATGACATTCGTTGACAGCAGGGTGAGTAGCAAGAACTTCTTCAATCTCAATCGGGTAGATGTTTTCTCCTCCTCTAATTATCATGTCCTTCAGGCGTCCAATGATACTCAAGTAACCATCTTCATCCATCTTACCCAGGTCACTATATCATAAAAAAATTGTCAGTAAACAGTGCATAGTAGCAAAGCAGCAGCTAACTGCAATGAGTGTTTTTTTTCCCCCATTTCACGAAGAGAAATGTCAGCATTGCTGAAGCCTTGCTTTTATTTTATTGCAGCAACAATTGAAATACTTCTGGCAAGAGCCACAAATACACAGAGATAATACATGTGACAAAGGCATCAAAATGCCACTGAATGGTCCAACAAAGCATAGCTAGAAGCCGATGTTAATGCAGCCTAAAACACCTTGTATCTTTAAGCAAAACCAGCACTTCACAGTAATGTGTGTATACATATACAGAGGCCAACTTGATAGAAACGAAGGTTTAAATGATATGAAAAGCCCCAGAGAGCCACTTCTGGGCGCACGACAAAAGTTTAAAAACTTCTGTAGCTGTAGTACAGTATTGTGCATCTTTGTCATGAAGACATTTAAAAATTTTCTTGCCTGAGCCGCCGGCTCGTTTGTGGTGAAACTGTGCACAGAGCTTGCTTGTTCTGGTAACTTTTGTCTCATAGCAAGTTCGACAACGATACTTACGTGCTTCAGCTGTACAAGATGCAAACACGTAATCATCTGCACTGAGAACGAGGAACCGTAAGCCGCCAGCGCTGGGTTGCCGCCGAGGGGCAGCGTTGGAGCCATCTCTTGTCTGCAGAGGAAAGCGCCACAACGTGAAAGGTGCAAAAGCGAGAGTTGCTAGGTGCGCAAGTCCTTTGATGGCATCATTGTCGTGTTTCGCAGAAACCCGGCGTTGGCGACTTTTGGTTCCTCGATGTAGACAATTACGGGTTTGCATCATGAGCAGCTGAATCAGGTAAGTGCCGTCGTCAAACTTACTGCAAGACAAAAGTTACTGCAACATAGAACCTCTGTGTGCAGTTTCATCCCAAAAAAAAAAAGCGGATGAGGCAGGAAAATTTTTAGGAAAACTTGAAGATTGTGATTTATGTCACTGGAATAAAATGGTGCGTTTATTAAAGCCTGATGAAATGAAAAAAATCTGCAAATAGTTTGCCAGATTAAGAAAGAAGAATTGTCAGCTATACAAAGAGCCATTGTAGCGTACCCGGTCTTATACCATCCACAAGGTGCCTTGACTTCCTTAGTCTTCTCTTCGTCATTGTGGTAACCAAGGAAAATGTTATGACCTCGAACCCACACCTCTCCGGGCTCATTAATGGCAGTCTCCTTGCCTGTGGCGGGGTCTGCAATCTTAACCTGCATCATGATATTCGCAAGTTCAGAGTGTGCAAACATCAGTCAAATGCCTAATTTTTGTGCCAGCAAGACCCGGCATGGTACTACACAGACAAGGTGCAGGTCAACTAAACAGATAACCAGCACCAACTTTACATTGCCTGAATATATTAGCCATGTGCAGGCCACATTAGGCATAGCATAATTACTGAAAGCCACGCAGGAGCAGGATTTATAACAGAATTATGAAGACAAGAAAAACTTACCTCTCTAATGCTTACATACTGAATAGTACAGCATGTCACCAGCATGCTGCGTGTTTTTGTAGTTTTTTTGCTCTTAACTGAAGCACAGTAGTACATTAACATGTCGTTCCAGGAATGCTAGGCCCAGAAAATTTAGATCTCCCATATTTTAAAAGCAGGGGGTGCAATTAGGGTATGGATGTTCTCTCTTAAAGCTGAGAGAAAACAAAAATAGTGTACAAAATTTATTATTGGAATTCAGTTTAAGCTGAGCAACTCAGTGTAGTTAATGGAAGCATGATAAAGCAAGCATGCTGATCTGTATTAGGGCAGGTTTGTTGCTGCCCTTGGGTGCTTGGAGCATGCATATGCATGGCAGCTTATGAGTAAAAGATTTCTGTGAACTCCAGAAGATGCGACTATATTTCCCAAAAATAAAACTTACAGTGGCCAACATACGAAGCAAATTGAAACAGAAAGAGAAGGGCATTTCCTCAGTCGAGGTATTCACATGGAGCAAAGCATGATCAGACAGTGTTGCTTTTCAACAGTCACTCAGCGATTATTGCATTGGTACCAAAAACAAAAAACTGCAAAGATGAAATGCCAATACCTATAAGGGTTTGTCACAATTGAATATGAGTCTATCACATCCAAACTTGAAAGACAAATGGTACTATATATAAATGCAACCAAGCACTGCTTTCAGTGAAACTGTCCAAATGCTTTTTATCACAATTAAGGACCATAAAATCTTCCTTGCATACAGAACGGTTTTCAACACATAACAATGGTGCTACAAATATAACAAAGAAATTGGTGAACAGAAATAAATCAGCAGGCCTAGATGTAGAAAAATATCTGACAAACATACGTAAAACTTTACAGGACCAAACTATGTTAAGAACAAAAATAAGAAAACAAAAATTTTGTTTGCAGAGAAGGACTGAAAATGCTTATCTTTTGTACAATGTACAGCCTTGTAAAGCAGCTACTAGGCCAGAGTGCCAATCAAAACAAAGTTGCAGCCTATTTATAGACAGGACGTGGCATTTTGTTCTGACCTAAACATGGCTTGGTGCAGTGAAATAAAAATTGCATTAAAGTGAAGAGTTGTTTCATGTGCACATGCCACAACATAAACTTAACTGCAAACCACGCTACAGCAGCTCTCAGCACCATCAAAGCTCTGTGATATAGTCATTTGTTTTTTGCTCGACCAATTCGTCAGTGGAAAGCTTTATCGCCTGAAATTGCCTCAATCTCGTCAAACAAAGCATTTTACCAAGCGTTGAGTGCTTTGTTTTAGCATTTATCCCCCCTGGTGTAATGCCATGTAGGTGATGCAGGTACTAAATAAATAAATAAAGATCTCAACTCACAAGTTTTTCAACACACATGATTGGTAGATGCACATTTTTGCTACTTTCGTTACTTCCTGAGCTCTCTAAATTTGCAACTTCAAGAGGAAGCCAGTCAAACAGATCAAGGACAAGAAAAGGGAGGTGCACACGATGACTTGAATGAAATTTGAGATATTCCTCAACAACATCACTCCTTCAGATTCCTTTCCATCTCCTGCCAGCCATCATCTTTACTTTGTGGGCAATACGGTCGTTACTCCTCATTATGTGGCCAAGCTTGATTTTCAGTCCTGATGCAAGGTACTGAACGTAAGCACAGTGCCTGTGACATTCACTGTCACTAAAATCTAATTCTTCTGCAGATTAAATATTCATCCATGACTAGCTACCATTCTCCATGGAGAAAGAATGCAGTCAACAAATAATAACGATTCCTTCTTTGTCAAGTTAATTTTTTCATTCCGAAATGCAGCACCTGACAACACTCATCTAGCTTACCTCAACATAGCCCACTGGTTTTCCCACAGTCGTGCTCTGTTTGCTTTCAGGATCTTTCTCTGTTACCAATGTAGAAACTGTGGTTGTCTCTGTAGCTCCATAGCCAACCTGGTAGAGAGATGCATTAAGTCATAAAAGTTTTGTGCACCAAGCAATGTTATACCTTTACCACAACAGAGAAGACACAGCCAGTCACTTAGAGCAACAATTGCTTACTGCAAAAATGCAAAATAGAGGTCCTGCACATACAGTGACATCTCGGTAATTCAGACTTCAAGGCACTGGAAAAAAAAAATCCAGAACTATCTGAAGGTTGAATTATCGAAACGCCTAAAAAAATTGCCAAACACCGTTTGCATCATTGAAAATTTATTTTGTAAAAAACTGGGGAACGTTCAGACTTCTGATTTTAAAATGAAAACTGCACAGCAGTGGCAATTTTTCTTGGTTCTGTCTCAACACTGTTGTGCACAATGTATGTAGCATCGAAGCAAAACTTTTATAATGTTAAGAGTATCCGCGGCCTCTTCCACGGTGTGACGCGGTAGCGGTGGAGCCACCTTAGAAGTGCCATTGTCGTATGTGAACTGGCTCCACCACGATGAACAGCACATTATGAAGGAGCAGTATCGGCGCATTGAAATTGCGAAGGAACCACGCGAACAAAAGCGATGTAAATGCACTCTGGCACTGAACGATGAGCCGCCTATTAAGAAAAAAATTAAGGAGAGCACTTAAGGCTACTTACATGCCATGAAAGCAAAAGCATTCGTGTCTCATCGTGGGCTACTATACTCCGTTTCATACATAGCAGTCAACACAGCCAAGGCTGTGGCGCCTGTTCGTGCTCCTCGTCTGCATCGTAATGTAGTGCGTGAAAAGTAAAAATAGTAATGAACTTAAAATTAAAGTAAATGTTGGTTGATGTTGCAGTATAATGATAAAGGTGTTTTATTTTGCAAAAAAGATTGCTTTTTCTTTTATGTTCTTCAAAGCAGAGTGCCTTAGTTTTTTGGGCTTTTTCCGGCCCCTCCTGTATCAGGTTTTCGCAGCTAGGCCAGCCGGTCATGTTGTCTGCTTTCGTCAACCTCTTCATGCGCGCTCTTCGTGAACCATGGAACCTCGTCGTTGGCTTCTCACAATAACAATGTCAACTGCAGGGGCAAGTGCGCTACAATACGACACCACTTGTTGCATTTGATGGTCTGCACAGCAATAATCTCTGCTCAGGGTCCAAATGCACAGCTTTAAACAATCCTCAACTTTTCGCACTAGCTCACACCCATAACGCATCGAATCCGACATCTAATACAAAACATTACTATGAACGGAAGCACTTCAAAGAATTTTCCTTGTCACAACAGCTCAAAGAGGAGACCTCCCGAATCAGATGCTGCTCACTTCAAAGCCACTGAGTACATCAATCAATGCCGGGTTGCCGCTAGCCGAGGCTGCTCCGAATAATCGATGCCGCACTGCATTCTATCAACCACACAATTAATGATTCATTGTGTGCCACTTGTAAAAAAGTCACTGAACACCCGAGAACAGCAATTCGCAATCACGTCCGTCGCCAATACACTGCACTGCCTTTTTCCATCGAAACAAGTAAATAGCGCTGTTTTTCAAAGTAGGCATTAGAGTCTGACAGTTTCGACTTTCTTCCTAATGATTCTTTTTATAAAAATAAAAAAATAAATGAAAAAAAAACCCAGTCAAGCTGGGAGTCGAACCTTGGCCCCTTATAAAATGAACAGACAGGCGCGCACTTCGTACCACTCAGCCACGACGCGAGGCGGACAGATACATTTTGCTTGTTTTTTGCAGCGGACTACTTTCGTACCTTTAGCAGTGTTGACTGCTATGTATGAAACGGAGTATAGTTAACTATATTTGTTCACTAGTCAATACAAGTTAGTAACTAGCACTAATGCCTCAAAGGCCTTTAGGTAGAAGACCTTTATGGTAAAGGTATTTAGGGTGAAGGACTTTAGGTTAAGATTTATGGTTTATGGGGGTTTAACGACCCAAAGCAACTCAGGCTATGAGGGATGCCATAGTGAAGGGCTCCAGAAATTTCAACCACCTGGGTTCTTTAACGTGCACTGACATCGCACAGTACAGGGCCTCTAGAATTTTGCCTCCATTGAAATTTGACCGCCACGGCTGGGATCGAACCCGTGTATTTCGGGTCAGCAGCCGAACGCCATAACCACTGAGCCACCCTCAGCGGCTTTTCCGGTCAAGAGGTTTACCCTAAAGGTCTTTGGTGTCAAAGGCATTTGCCCTAAAGGCCTTTGACTTAAGGGCCATTGGGTGTGTATGTATATATTGGATCTTCTGTTGACTCTCTTATGGTTGCTATGTCAGCTGTGCTGATGACGTTACTGAACCATGCACGGCGCTACGCAGCCAGCTGAACCATGCACGGCGGGGTTCAGCAGACTGGCTGATGCTTGGCCAATAGCCACAGCAGCCACATGTTGGTGGTGAAGCACATAAACATAAACAGGCCAAAAACTATGTGGCCAGACTATTTTTCAGCCTCGTGACGCGGGCCCTCCAATAGTCGTCATGCTTGCGCACACTTCAGAGGCGCACGCGCCGCAACAATGTACCATGAAATTCAGGCTTCTGAAGGGTGCAGGTTAGCTGTCGCTTGCCTTGCAAACCATAATTCGGCCCGGCCCTTTTTGGGAGCCCATCCGGATTAACCAGTGCGAACCCTGCAGGGACAGAATTAAGAGCACCTGCCGCCATAGATTTAATGGGCGTTGGCTGGTACCTCATAGGCAGTCTCAACTTTCCAAATTAGGGGAGGGGGTTGAATTAACGAGGTTTTACTGGATAGGTGCGAACAGAAGTAAACGGTGCATGCTGTGGCTCCTGACCGTATTTACATGTCGCCTAATGGAAACTGCATGGAACCAGTGATCCCGACAAGCTAACTTGCATGCGCATGCTGGTAGTGATCAGTGATCAGTTTCTCAAGGACACATGACGTTTCTTGATTTCTGGTAGGATAGGAATGATTGGACATGCAACAGAACAGCCTGCTCCATTTTGGCATGTCTGTAAACGGAACAGGCTTCGCAGCTTAATTACCTGCCAGAAATCTCTATGTGTGTATAATTGACTTCTTGTACACAACTACACAGGCACTTTACTTGTTTGCAACAGTGAACTGCCATTATGATGTCACAGCATAACCTCAGAGTTCTCGGGCACTAATACTGACACAGAAAGCACAATAAACACGCTGTGATTAGCTGCTAAGAAATACGAATCTGTAGAGCTGCTGTATATCCACTAATGCAAAATATAACTTCTGTGAACACTCACCCAGACATGAGCTTTAAACTTTTCCCGTGCCAATTTCCTCATTTCTGGTGTCACTGCATTGCCTCCCATTACAACTGTTTCGAATGAAAAAGAAGGAAGAAAAGGTGAGAGGACAATCAACAAAGCTCCACAGCCCAGATGATACCACAATGCATTTCTGCACTGTACACATACAACAACATGCATAAAGAGGCCCATGCTATTGGCAAGCTAAAACACACACCCTTAGTTAGGCAAGAAAGGTCAAATTTGTGGAAGTCTGCATGATTGATCATGTCGGTAATCATGGTAGGTGCACCTGCAACCTGTGAACACCTGAAAGAGAGGAAAAAAGAAGGAAGTGGAGAAAAAATTACAACATTAGTAATCACCTTATGGAAGTTCAACAATGAAACACACACAGTTATCTTCTAATCATTCATCAACAAGGACAATACATTAACTAAATCTAGAGCAGGACAAAAAAAAAAGAGCACAGCAGCAAACTGTCCTTGCAATGAATCTTTCACAACTCAATCTTGATGCACACTCCACAAATCACAGTAAAGAAAAGAAGCAAAAAACATGTAATAATCTATGTTAAATGAACTGTCAGGTGATTTCACAACAAATTCTCTTTGCATGGCACGTCCATTCAAAAGATACATTTGAGCACCCTTTCACTTAGGTGCTTTATTTATCACAAGGTAATCGCATTTTCAAAATTCTGAAAAACTGGCATGGCGGTTACCGGCTACAAAGCTCTAATTGCAGCCAGGCACCTAACTCTAATAGTTCGGAACTTAATTATTGGAAATTAGTTAACCAGCTTACAAGTTAAAATCATTCACTGGTTTTCTGGTGTCCGCCAACCCTCACAATACCATGCTGTGAAAGCCATACTTTTACCTCAAAAATCCTATTTCTGAATATCACTTAGTCTTCCTGAAACACCTGGTATGTAGGGCCCATCGTTTCAGAGTAAAACATGACTTTACCTGATTCTGACTTCTGAGCAGATCTCACAGGAATTGCTCTGCACCTAATAATAACCCAAAAAGGTGCCTTCAAGAAAGCGTAGTTTGCCGGTGCAAAAAAAACTTAAGGCACTGCAAGAGGTCCAGCAGATGGCTTGAACCCAATCTAAAGCATTTTTTTACCCAGTTATAACCTGATGAATTTAAAGGGACAGTGAGGAGAGCTCTATTAATATTTTTGTATAGCAAAATCCGATAGTTCGGCATTTCATGGCTTTGTTGCCACTTGGTCGGCAGCGAAAGATGCATTTATTTGTAAGGAATTTGGATTCAAAGTTGAAAAGTTTTTCCTGCCGCTCTGATTCAAACTTGGGATTCTCTTATGACGACACAGGACTAAGTGACGTGAAACATGACGTGCACATGACGTAACACAGACTCCATGATTTCTGTCGGCCAGCAGAGCGGCCTAGCAGTAGCCGAAAAGAAAGCTATCGCCGGCCGCATGTTGAAGGCATCTATCGGCTATCGCGGCTATTGCGGCCGTCGCGGCCGTCGCTTCGTTTACATTTGCACCGGCGTTTTGCCAGCGTTACGATGGATCCTGTTCTCGAAGTCGTCAACGAAGTTCTCGCAAATAGACACCTTTAGCATACCGTGTACCTTGTTACCGTTAGTGGAATACTGGGAGCCCGCCTACCGCCGGTGAGCAGGCGCTGTTGGTCCTGATGCTGCAGGCGCGCGCGTAGCTGCCGGGTATGTGGCGCCATCTGGTGACGTCAAGGAGATTTGCGCATGCATTGGCTGCGCCTCAGTGATTCGTGGCTTCTCGTGCCCCAGTGTTGCTAGAACCAACACTGTTTTGTCCTATGACGTCATCACGCTTGTACTTGCGAGTTTGGCCTGTGGCGGCGATACCTGTATTTTGGTTCTTGCTCTTTTCTAGGTTACAAGAGCTTTGTTGTCAGTATGAGTGGCGTTTTTGTAATCAGGAGCTGGTATTCTGTCAATACAAGCCAACTTCAATTTCTCCTCAGTGTCTCTTTAAACACCATCCAAGCCTTGTTATCCCTTCGCTTTTACTACTTATTTACTTTTAAAATTCTTTACTTTCAGACATGTCCAAAATTCTCGGACAAAAATTTTGAAAATAGGAATATTGTAAGATACTGTTATGGAAATATTGAAGGTAATGGTCCATTCTTCCTATGTGCAGCAAAATCTTTCTGTGAAAATCTTTCCGTCAATTGTATTGAAGAGTTATTCCTGCCATGGAAACCAAAGGGGAACGCTTTTGATGATAGCAAAAACATTAACAGAAAAAAAATTCAAGACTGCCGTCAGGTGATCTGGCTGTGGATATATTGATAGTTATAGTGAAACCTTACATTACATGAAAAATTGCGTCCATCAACTGTTTGCCGCTCAAAAATGCTTTTGTCCAGAATTGTTGGCTATGCTAGTTCAAAAAGTATACATGACAGAAACGAGCCGCCAGAATAGAGGTGTTGATTGGACATCTTATTGGCACCCTTGTAGCAAATGCAACGCACATTACTACAGGCATCCTGCTGCAAGGCTGTTGTGCATTAAAAATGGCCACTGTAATGTTAAATAGATCTCATCACAGTGGGTGGGACGAAAAAGTTGTAATTAATGCGAAAAAAAAAATGTCTGATTTCGTAAACAGTTTTTTTTGGTAAAAACTGCCCTTTATAAATTATTCATAAAATCATAATAAGCAAAAATAGAGCACTTTATGCCTGGTACAGAATTAAGTGCAAATAGTTATATATATTTGCTGGCAAAAATGGCACGGAAAAAAAAAAACTAGATTAGGAAAGGCTTTCTTGAAAAACCGAGTTTGGTTTTGAACTCAAAGAATAGCAATCAATATATATCTGCAAGGAACTGTTAAGAAGCTTGACCAATAGTATACAACACAAAACGAATAAATACCCTGGATCTCCTATGCCTTTATGACCGGCCACACTAAAAGCCACAAAACAGTATATACTCAGCTTAAGCAAAATTAGTTGCTCATAGGCAAGATTGTATCATTCCATTTGTGGTTCTGTGATGCTCTGCTGCCTTTCAGATACAATGAATTCTCGTTAATTTGACCTTGTTTAATTCAAACAGCTGCCTTATTCAAACTGATGCTTTGACCCCATACACATAGTGTTTCAAAAATGGCTCCCATTGATTTGAACTCTGCATAATTTGAACAAATTTTCGGTCCCCTATAAGTTCCAATTATCGACAGTTGATTGTAGTAAATAAGACTAAAAAAATGAAAGAAGAACAAGTGTGTCACCCAACACTGTAAAACTTCATATGACAGCCAGTAAACTTACCCACCTATAGGTATGAATGGACTTGAGAATCTCCTTAGTGTCATAGCCAGCACATGGAACCACAGAACAGTTACCTCGCACAACAGTCAATCCCAGGACTGTCGTCATGCCGAAAACGTGGAAGAAAGGCAATGGGCTGCACAGGACTGTGTGCTGCAACCACAGAAAGTAGGCAACACAGATGTGCCGGCAAGCGCAGTTGTACTGTGACATAAGCATGTGATATGAACTTATCTACTGCCCTGTGATTAAAACAAAGATACGCTTTCTATGCTTCACAAAACATGCGAAGACTGAGGTTAGCAGTAGCTTGAGCAGCAAATGCTACTATGAGCCAGTTAGCAAGGTCAAGTATTTCTCAGGGTAAAGTGACTGCATGTAATCAGAAACAAAGAAGTGTGGCAAACATTTTTGTACAAAAGTGCAAGCACTGTACGCAACAGTACATCATACTGGGCTAGTTTGCTGACATAAATCTTGCAGATTTAGCTCAACAAAAATGAATGACAGGGAAGAATAGAGGGAAGAATAGAACAAACATGTTGTCTATTCTTCCCAGTCCTTCGATTAGGTTGCACTAAATCTGCAAGACACCGTGTGCAGTAGCACTTGTTTTCCCTTTAAATTTACTTCTGTAAATGAGTGTAAAAGTTCTGAAGCAGTTAAGTTGGCTTCCCTGCAAAAATGTAGCAACCACAGAAGATGCAGATACAAAGCACATGTTAAAGCAGAGACTGTATGTTATGTTTGGCGATCATACAGAGGTAGTTCCTGTACAGTCTGTGTCACCCTTGTGTGAAGCACTCAAGCGGCGCACTTGCCTGCATAAACACTGACACCTCGTCACATCTTCGAGATTTTAGAGGCAATGCTGGCGCGGAAGTACAGCTACACAGGTCTGTAAAGAGGTGGGCATGAGCACTTTGCCTGGAAACCATGAGCCTCTTTATAATTTCAGTTTTTAATGCATGGTGCACACTCCTCAAGCGCTCTACACAAGGGTGATGCAGACTAAACATCTAGCATGTATCTCAGCATGTATCTCTGAGCAATCTAGCATGTATCTGAGTAAGGTCTATACAATACTAATGCTCTGAAAATTGGGTCTTTTCGTATAATACAGGAATTCTGGCCCTACACGGGCATTTTGTAGCAATGTAGCCCCCGTACCAATCCCACCATTACTTTTCTGCTCCCAGGTAATGCCAACACTTTCCCACCTCAGGGAATTGGATGCAATGCAAAAAGAGCAGTGTGATGTGAGCATCACCGAGTGTTTTTGCATCTTAAAGATTAGAAAACAAGTATTCACTGTGTTGTGACAACCTGTGCATTGCTATAGCATGGCATAAGAGAAAAGGTAAGCAGTGCCACAGGACCTTTTGACATCACTGACGATTGTGCCGTAAAGATGCATGCACAGTATGCATCTAGAGTGAGCGCCTAATTTTTATGCAAATGCCCTTTGAATGCCCTTTTTATGTTCCTCTAAGTTACCACTTGAGTAAAACACTATGCAATCCAGCTGAACATGCAAGGCAGGATGCCTTGAATTTTGCCTCCATCGAAATTTGACTGCCGCGACCAGGATCAAACCCGCATCTTTCGGGCCAGCAGCCGAGCGCCATAACCACTGAGCCACCGCGGCGGCCTGGTTGGAAATGTAAAGAGGGTACTGCGGCAATTTGTAGCGGAATTTTTTTCATGTGAAATCAGTAGTGACCAGTAACCAAATGCACCTTGTTCTGCAGAAATAGAACACTTTCAGTACTCAAACCCCATTTTTTTTTTTTCATTGTTACACACAACTTCAAGAACTTAACACTAGTAAACATTGCTGATGGTTAGGCCACTAGGCAGGATGTCCCTATGAAAGCTGCTCCACTTCAGAGCCAGAAAATACTGCCCCATGATCTTCCCTCATTCCATGACTATTCCATGCCCATGACCTTCCGCCTCCCCTCAGAAGTGATAAGTTCATGTGCCCTCATTGCCTTTACATTTACTCATACTGGGGATCTGATCGAGAAATGGCTGGTTTTCATCTAAAAACATTCCTGCAAATTGTTGCAGGCTTGCAATGAACTGTGCAGTTGAAGGTAGAGAACTGTAGGTATTCATTAAAAACAATCAAAGTGTCCAAGAAAACCTATGGCTCTTTTGCAAGTTGGCTGCTGACTGACTTTTTAGCATCAGTCAGGAGTTCTATAAACACTGGTGTCCCTAAAACCATTCTCTCAATTAAAAAATGCAATTGCTACAAAGAGACTCATCACTTTACTGCCCAAACGATTTGAGCTTTGTTCTGCAGGTACACAAGTATCAATGCAAAAGGCTTCACCTGAGAAGACGAAGTGCAAAAGATGGCATGCAGAAGTAGGGACGATGGGACATACGCATGTCTGGTCGTCCCTACTTCTCTATGCTGTCCTTTTTTGCACTTCATCTTCTCAAGCTATGCACCAACTCGCTAGCGACATGTTTTACTGCTTCACCTGAGGGTCAGGTGCAGCATGGTCATACATAATTGAATTGTTCACAAATCCATGGTGGGAAAGCATAGCTGCCTTTGGTGTTCCAGTGGTCCCCTGAAAAGACATGTCACAACTGAATAAGATGTTTAGAAGGCATCAAGCAAAGTGCACAAGAGAGAATCAAGCTCACCTGGTTATTTCTGCCACTAATTATGATGATATAATGATTTGCAATAATAAGTTGATAGCCCTTTGCTTTCATGCAGTCTTAATTTGGCATACAAGCCAGCGCCCACATCTCAAGGTATATGTACTTGGTATCCTTGTACTGTTGCATGTTGTGAAAGGACTAGGACACTCCCTGTGTGACTTCAGAGTTTAAGAGAGTAAGCAAGAGAAGCAAAAGAGATAATGAGATTCTGACATCAAAGCTTTCGCTTTAGTTTCTTCTACTTGGAATGATATAAATGCTATTGTTAATAACAGAGCACAGGGTTCAATTCTTGAATGCACTGAAGATAATGTCACATCCATAAGCAAAATGTGATAGCAGAGCTCGTTGCCATTTGCGATGGCTTGTCCGCTTTAAAGGGCCTCCTCTGTACTCCATTAAACTGTCTTCTCCTATATACCGATTCACCACAAGCAGTAGGAGCTCTATGGCGCATAGCCTGTCCCCTGGGCATTGTTGTCGATGTGCGGACCATTGTGAAATCGTATCCATGCCCAGTCGGAGTTGTGTGGGCTAGACGCAATATGCATCATCTTAGGGAAGCTGACAGTGCGTCCCACCCACTGCAAGTGCCTTACCTGCTTCCTCTACTGAAACTGTCCGCAGGAGACATCGTCCTGCCTAACAAGAAATTTCTCCGCCGCTCCACGCATGCTTTAATACCACCGCATGGATCCAACCTTCCCGGCGATTTAACTCGCCGTGAGGAGGTGGCGTTGAGGAGAATCTGGGTGGATGCTGCGCTGACGCCTGCCATCAGGGCCTGCTGGACATCACAGACCCCGCTTCTGAACTGCCCCTTCTGCCCCGCTTCTGCTACAGAGGCAACGTTACCTAATTTTCTGCTAACTTGCCCTGGACTCCGGGAGGCACGCAAGCGAAACCTCGGCATTCAGGGTTACCACCCCAACGGACCACCAGACACTTGAATCTGGACCCATGGGCCCCATACCGGGCCGTGGCATTTGTAGCTGCCACCGGCCTGCACATGTATATATAACTCTCTTATGCTGCACGGAATATTTGTGCAATACAAAAAATAAGCAAAATGTTGAATTCCTAGATACACTATAAATTTTTTTTTTTCCCAACCTTTTTGAACTCAACACTTTAAGCTTCAGTTTCCCACAGACCAGTGTCCAGTGCAACCTCACATGCCTGTAGTGGCACATCTGTTGTTGACAGCACAGTCTTAAAAACACAGACAACTCACTACAGGTTTTCTTTCCAATCTCTGAGCCACAACTGGTGCATTTTCATGTCATATTTCTCACGGGAACTTACTTTTCAAGACTCATAGGATTTCTGCACCTGTCCTGTGATAAACAGTCTACCACATAATGCACTACAGTTTAAAATATTAAAAAACCATGCCACAAATTATGCAGCAAAAATGCAGCAAACATTATTACTGCACAATGATGGACTCTGCTCTGTGATTTAGAATGCCTGATTGAGGTTGCAGAGTTCTAAAAAATTAACTGTAATAAAAATTCTGGTGTGTGCATGTCTTAATAAATCATGACTGCTGATCCAAATGGCACGAGACTTTAGGTGTTAGAACATAATTGAAGCCCCATTTAGCCTTAATATTCTATTCCAGAAGTACTGAACACACTGCTGACTACAAGTTAATATTCCAGTGTACACAGCCAGTAGCACCCAATGCAGATTACTACTGAGTCTTTGTTGTGCCACATGACATCACTACTGGTCACTAAAGAGGCAACAGACTCAAAACTGTACCATACTCTAGTGACCTCTTCACTTAAGGTTCACAACTTTTAAAGGTAAAATGTTACATGTCACTGATAGTGTCAAATACACAGAAAAGATGTCAAGGGGAACACACAATGTTTTAGAGGACCAATTAATGACAAACAGTTTCAATGGACTAGAAATGCCACCTTTGTTGTAGTAACCTAAGAAAGAGCATACTTTGAGGAGATGCCAGTGAATGTTGCAAAAAAGCTCCTATAGACATGGCTAAATTTCAACTGCTACTGAAGTTGCTAGAGTTCCACTGTTTCTTCCTGCCATATTCTTGGGCTATGCAACCTGATATGACACACATAATATCAAGTACAGCAGCATCAATATACTTCTTGTGTAATTTGCATATTGCAAGCTTTATTACAAGAAACTATTTTACTTGAAGTATATCATGGCTCCAAGACATTGTCATTGCAATGCCATAGTACCCTCGTTTCCACTATAAATAAGCCATTTACCTGGATATTTTTTACTATTCCATTCATATCAACTTAACGGGAATCAATGATATTCAATGAACACCACTAAAAACTTTCCCCCTGTTTCAGTTCTCTTGTCCACGAACAAGAAAACCACATAAAAGAAGCTGCATACTCACAGAAGTGAACACAATGGTGACAGGGTCATCCATACTGACTCTCCTCTCTGCCTCAGCTAAGTCAGCATTTCCACCTTGCAGAATCTCCCGCCAGTTGATGCAGCCTCTGGTATAATGAGCATGGACAGCATCAAGGGCACGTACATCATACGTGCAAATAGATAAAATGAATGCTTACATAGACAATAAGCCCGAATCGCTCAAATGCATTCATCTACATCAGTACCCCAAGAAGCAAAACAGCTTCAAATTGAGACACCCTCTTGAGCATGACAAACTGCTTAAACTGTAGATCACAGCAGTCGTTTCATTTCTGCTTTTAACTTGCACTGGCCAGAACTGGTCAATGGTTTCTTAAGCTTGTTTTTGTGAACTGGCATCTGTGCAGAATGGAGCTGTTGAAAGGCAAGTCATTCCTACGAATGAGTTCCAAGTTACCAAGGCATCTCAGGAGCACAAAATGCTGTCGCATTAAAAGCCTCACTAGGAAAAAAAAATGTGTTGTCAGTAATAAAATTTGCCCACTGGCTAAAGGGAAGTGACGCCACCAGGCCAGAAGTGATGTCACTTTTAGTAAAGAAATTAGCAGCTTCTAATGTTATTGCACTGCTAACGGATAAGGTAATTAGGTTTCCCTGTGAATTTTTTCTACAAATTAATGCTCAATATATAATGTGTGCACCACATCCACCTCTACCAAAATGTTGCCGCCAAAAGTTCTTTTGTGCCCAGTATGCCAAGGAACAAATAGATAACTCACGGCAATGCCTTGTCACTGTCCACAATAACAGTCTTCAAGAATGGATACCTGCAAGTGGTGGCATCACACCACTCATTAGTCCCATAAAGAAATGCATGAGAAAGAGAGATACTACTTGGAGGCAGCTAAAGTGACCACTATCAGTTCAGCAAAACTGTAGCTTGAGCATGTAAATGACTCAGATATTCTACTCCAGAGATAAGCAGAAAAGAGATGCAACTGGACCTCATAACAGAAATGAGCAACAGACTGGCATTTGCAGTATTTTCTCAGATTACTGTATACACCTGCGACCCTTTGCTTCTGGGTAAAACCTGATCTTTTATTTGTTCTTTTATTTCTTTATCTATATAATACTGCAGACCTCATGTGGTCTAAGCAGGAAGGGGAAGGGACAGAGAACGTTTTCAATAACAACACAAGATGATACAAAAGATCAAAACAAACAGTCATTGAAAAAGACATCTCAGTTTTCTATTTTTTTTTATATGCACTGCTCATGAGCTTTTAAAAACTTTCATTGAGTATACTAATCACTTTAGGCAATAAATTCCACTTCTCTATGGTATGTAGAAAGTATGAGCTCAAGTTTGTTTCTGCGAAACATGGTATTAACTATATTAAGGCATGGATATATGTCGCTGATGGTGTGATATGAGACGAAGAAATTGTGAACTTTCCATGATGGAGTAAGTGCAGAAAAACTGTCGGTGCAATTTTTCATCTCATATGAAGGGGTTTCACTTGGGTGGAAGTCATTAAAGCAAATGGGGAATCAATTTATCCCTCCCAAAGCAGTGCTACAATAGGGACGTTGAACCTGACGCCTGCACTGGCTTTCTGAAATATGCATTTCACCACAGTAAACCATTAAATTGAGGTGCTGTACGAAAAGTAACAAATGCTGTAAATCTATTTTAGAAAGATATCCAACAATCAGTTGGTAGTGATGCAATTCTTGTCACGTTCCTGTAACCTTCAATGGCACTTGCCACTCAAGGAAAGGCTTCATTTCTAAATGAGGGTGAGCAGTGACTGTTAAAGCTAGACTCTACAACACATGTTACCATCAATGTACCACATACTGTCTCTTGATAACCAGTGCTATTCCAAAGCCGTTATGCATGCTGAATCCCAGCTATGATACTGAAGTATCGTTACTGGAGTTTTAGGGACAGGGAGAGGATAGCAAGAAGTACTGAGGAAAGCGATAGCAAGAAAGGACAAGGGAGAGCTTCATTCACTATTTACAATATTTACAAAAATATTAAAAAGGTGAACAAGTTTGTGCCAATCGCGGGTGTGTGTTCAGGCACTGCAGGCAGAGGCAGGCATCAACGCAAAAATGCACCAGACAGGACAAAAATTGCACCGGGCTGATGGCGAGTCCCGCATATCGTGGAAAAAGCACACCACGAAACTTCGCCTCATGGAAAACAGGATAAAACAATGAATGGCACGTGACATGGAAAATACATCTAGTTGGTTTTTTTCATGCTTGACTTAGTACGCTACTGACATGACAGACGTGTGTTTGTTATTGGTGGGCTCGATTGTATATATATAGGGGCATATGCGCTGTGTCTCCAGTATCTGTGTCTAAGTTTCAACTTCTGAGGATACGAAGTGTGCATACCGATACAAAATACCATGGTACCTTTCACACCTCTGCAATGTATAGTCACAAAATATTTTACCATTGTTTGTGACCAGTATTTTTCTTTAAGTACATAAATTTTAAAATTTTTAATTTGATTTTGATTTTTAGTAAGATTTTAATCGTTCATAAACTGTATGCGTAACTAAAATACCTGTAAGCCAAGGTCTAGAGCACAACAAATTTATAACCAATTAATGCCTTCAAATTAAAAAAGAAATGCAAAGCCTGTCTCACTTCTTGCAATTTAGCTGCCCAGGATTGGAGTCCTTCAGTTCAGGAATCATGGCACAAAGTGTCTCATAGTACTTGAGAACCTTGAATGATTCCGGAATGAATATGCCTGTAAAACACACCTGTGTATGACAGAGAAAAAATACATGTTCTCCAATTGCACTTCAAACAATGAACAAGTTTTCTCAAGCATTTTCCCTTTATTTACAGTAGAAATGCAGTTGACAGTAAAATGCCAGAGAGACGTTTTTTTCTCCAATTGCTCCATTACCTACAGATTTTCTATTTCACAAGCCAAATTTTAAATGTTGCGAGGCAAATCGTACATAGTCTTTCAAACTTTAAATATCAACTACATCTTGAGTATTCAAGTTAAATAGAAACCTTTTTAGTATCAAATACTTTCTACAGCTACCCCACATAACATTCCAAAACAGAATCTTGCACGAAACATTCAGAGGGAATTTTCTAAATGTGTTCTGCCAGCTGTTCATCCCCATCAATAGCCTGACTATGCCCCCTGCAGGACAAACACCTCTCCAATATCTCTCCAATTAACCCTGTCTTGTTATCCCCACAACCTTAGTCCCGCAAGCTTCTTAATCTCATCTTCCCACATAACTTTCTGCTGCCACCTCGTACGCCTGGCTTCTCTTGTTTCGTCTGTTACCCTTAATGACCATCGGTTATCTTGCCTTCACATTACATGCCCTGCCCAAGACCACTTCTTCTTCTTCTTGAGTTCAACTAGGATGCCATTAATCTGCATTTGCTCCCTGACCCACTGTGCTCTCTTCCTGTCTCTTAATGTTATACCAATCATTTTCCTTTCCATAGCTCGCTGTGTTGTCCTCAATTTAAGTTGAACCCTTTTCGTTAGCCTCCAGCTATTCAACTGGGCTCAAAAACAATGGTAAATAATTCTGCTTCCATGGTGCAAGAATTCTACTTTCATTTGCAATTTGGAAACCCATCACGACAAACATTAGACGACGGTGGCTCCAGACAGCCAAATGATTAATGCTGAAAAAAAACGAATTCCACACAGCAGTCTGCAACTCAGTAGCTTCTAGTGCCTTCCAGTGTGCATGCTATAAATGTTGAGTTCAAAACAAAAAAAAAAGAACAGTGCCATATCAGTAAAAAAGTGGCAGCTTGAAATTTTGATGCTTGTAAAAACATGAAAGAACTGTGCCACATCTTCCTCTACTTTTTAAGAAGCTAAGGCCAGGAAAGCAATGCTTGTGCCCTAATATGGACAATGCCATACCACTCAAGAAGTGAATGCCTGCAAATAACTGACAAAGCACGCCAACAATACAGAACAGCCACCACCCCATCCCATCTGCAGTGGTCAAATTTTTAGTTTCGAACTGAATATTTTCGAACAATTTCAAATATATGTAAAACAAGAATACAAGCAAGCAGCCTAAAGGAAAAATAAACACTTTCTGCAAAAAAAAAAAAAAAAAAGCCATGAAAAGAAACAGCTGTTCACGGCAAAAGTTTTATGCACACCTCATCGTTACAATGACCAAACGGCCTACCAGACATTAAATAACAAATTTGTGTGTGCGTGGAGAGGAGGCATTGAGTAGTGGTAGTAATAAATTTCAGTTTGAAGAGTAACAACTTGAAAGCACTTAATAGAAGAACATTGCTGAATCCAATGAAAATGTTAACATGACACTTTCGATCAATTCTTAAACGACCAAGCTGACTAAATGCTGAGCTGCTGTTATGTTTTAAGAGAAACCAGCACGCAGAGGTCGAACATAAAGACCAGACGCTCAACATAGCACTGGTTTTTTTTCAAACGAACCAATACCAACTACTCTATATTGCCGCATCGATGTTTTGTTACCCGAAAACAGTCATCTGAAATTGCGAGTCGAGCTATACACGGAATCTACCTATTTGCGGATTCTAAGGTAGTTTCGGCCAAGCAGAGGCCCAATCCCGGAAGGTCACATGGAACGCGAGTAAAAAAAAAAAAGAAACCTTTACTGGTATACAAGTCGCTTTGCTACGAAAATTCGAACTGCGCGCCGTTTATCCGACTCGCTTACGCTGGCAGTTGCTTTCCCTGAAGTGGTAAGCAGCGTGAGAGAAAACTTTCCATAACCTCTGAAGCGCGTGTTGCTCCAGCATTCGAAACTACTGGGCCATTAGTAGTTCGGTTTGCCGCTAGCCAGCCGGGCACACGCAAGTATGAAAGGCAGGATGGAGTGCAGTTATCGCCTTTGATCTCCATTTGCCTCCAACTTCTGTCCTTGCTATTGCATCATTATGTGTTTCTAGCGTTGAGCCGCATGCACCGCGATGCCATCCCACGGTAGAGTCGGAGGGCAGTACGCATCGATTTATATTTAGAGTAAACTTTTTTTAGGCAACGAGAGCTGCAAGTAGGGGGTCGAGTTATACTCAGGGCCAACTAATACATGGCAATACATGGTAGCCCAGATAGCCATTCTTGTCCTGTTACGCACGAATCTTGAAGCATTGCAAGATGCTGAGATATTTCCTCACAGGTTGAGTGACGTCAAAGGCTGCTATCGCAGCGGCATGGCAAAACGCAACAAGATGCCTACAGCGACAAATAGAGGCCATTCGGTGTTACAACACGTGCAGGACCATGCCGTTATCAACCATCTAGCCCTCATGCATCGGTCTTCCCGCACGGCAAGGTGCGAAAACGAAACTATACACTACAAGATTAAGTATGCGATGCGACTACGCGAGGCTGGCTCTGAAGCTTTTTCTTTTAGCCACTTTTCTCTTGCCCCTGCGGCTTAAAATACATAAGTTCTTGATTCTAAAGAATGAAAATTGTGTAGAATGAAAGCGGTCGCCCCGAACTGACCACAGGAGCGCACATATGCCGCAGCTTTTAACTATAAATCATGACAGGAATGAAATAATTGCCAGAAATTGCAAAACCTATTCTGAATGCAGGACCCACACTTTATTTGTGAATGTGAAGGGAATGGCTATATTTGATGTTAATGTAAGTAAGTCCAAGTTAATTTAAGTTAATGTAAACAAATGTTAGTACATGCACTCAGCACAAAAATACTCAAAACACACAAAGGGGTGAAGGATGACTAACCTTTGTCATTACTTTTTCAAACTCTGCAGCAGTGTAAGCTGGATGAACACAAGCCTGCAACAAATGAAACAAAGAAAATGAGGTTATGGTGGCACAAAAACTGCGCAATCTGAAGGGCAACCAAAAGTAGCTCAATCCAAAGAAAGCTAGGAACTATGTTACAGTATTAAGGCGATAATATTAAGGTTCTGATATCAACTAGATATGCAGCCAAAAAGGCAGAAAGGAAAGAGGGGCACATGTGGCCGAAGCTCCATTCCTCTTTTCTCCTCCAAAATGTGGTCAGTTTGGCCATGCTAATACAAACATTGTTTTTGCAAGCTTGATTGTCCTGAATATTTCCCTTTCCTCCTTCTTCCTCCTTTGGCACGTCTGCCAACTCAGGCCAACACACTGCTCACCAAAGCCATGTCTGTGGGCTACACTGTCATTTTACAGCACAAACTGTATGAGGGAAGGTGGGCCAGTTCCCCGACATTCAATGTCGTATCTTTTTTTACTTTGCCATCCCGGGGTGATGATGTGCATGGCTCGTACGTGACTCAGTCACTTAATCAGTCGTTTGCTATCGAGGCAGAGAAGATGGGCCGCTGAGAACGGCAGCGCAAGCGACGACTATGTAAAGATCCGGAGTTGCATGCCTGTGAGGGGGGGGGGGGGGGGGGGGGGGTAAGCTTTCAAGACGAAATTATTCTGTGTGCGATGCCAAGATGATGAGGCAACGGCGCCAAGATGAAGAGAAATGCGCATGCACAATGCCGAAGCCGCCGGATGCAAGAGACAGGCAATACCATGACAGTGCCACTGAGACGTTTGAGCATCAGTTTAACACCGGCCCGCTCTAGCGTTTTCGGTCTGCAGCAGACTCTCAAAGATACTTCAAGCTTTAGTGGTAGCTGTACGCATAACCGCCTCATTAATCCGTAACTCCCTAGTGAGGTGGCGCTAAGCAACCTAGCTGAAATTCACAGTGCCTTTGAAAATCGCTTGCTATTTTTTTTCCCAACTGCGACTTCTATGCTCACAGCAGCGTTACATTAGTCTATCCTATCCCACATGCTTGCCTTTTACGCTTTCACTCCCAAGCCATTTCTTACTTTTTTGGTTCAAGTGTTTCACTTATTCGAATCTCCAAACTGCCGAAACTCCAAATCTCCGAAACTCCGAAACTGAAAATCCGGAACTCCAAAACTCCAAAGCTCTAAAACTCCAAAAGTCCAATAATCCGAAACTCCGAAAGTCCAAAACTCCAAAAATCCAAAACTCGAAAACGCCAAAACTGCAAAAATCCAAAACTCCAAGAATCCAAAACTCCGAAAATCGAAAACTTAAAAACTCCAAAACTCCCAAAATCCGAAACTAAAATTTCAAAACTCCAAAACTCTAAAACTAAAACTCCAAAACTCCAACACCCCGAAACTCCAAAACTACAAAATTCTTAAACTCCAAGACACGAAAGAGTGACCAGATGAGTCTTTATACGAACATGTACAGGCTTCCAGAAAAGTGACAGGAAAGATGGCATGCCACGAGCGCTCAAGCTCTGCCTTATTTCTCATCTATATCCTGCCTTTGTCGCCTTCAGACACCTTCTCATCATGCCACACCAACTGACTAGCCCCCACACATAAGGTTCCAGACTAGACAATTCTTTCAAATATGGTGAACAGTTCCCACTGCCAAAGAAACGTCAAGGCATGTTTACTGGAGACATTCCAAGCTAGCTTTACAACTTTTGTCCTACAACAAAACGTGTTCAGTAAAAAAAAAAAGGCTCAACAAAAATTACAGGTAAAAGTGTTACAAAATCATCCTGTACTCACAGAAACGATGCCAGCTTTCGCCATTGCGCCATAAAGGACTACCCAGTTGTACGTGTTGGGAGACCAGATGGCAATTGTGTCCCCTTTGGTAAAACCAGCAGCCAACAGACCTTTGCAAACACGGTCCACCTTTCACATTAAAACCAAGAAAAGAAATCACCACAATATTATATAAATATATCATATATACACATCAGCCCCAGGACACTTTTCACCAAATGTGAAGGTACATGCATATGACGTTTCAATTTATAATTTGAGTATTTCAACAGAAAATGTGTACTGAAATGATAAATTCAAGGTGAAATACAAAAAAAGGAACCACAGCATAAACGAAAAAAATAAATGTACAGAATCTAGGTCAACTCAAAGACTAAAAAAAAAGAGCTACATATTATCAAAATATCAGGGTCTATAAATATTCCATTATATTCATTGTCATCATCATTCTAACTACGTCCACTGCAGGATGAAGGCTGTTACCATATCCCTCAAATTAACCCGGTCCTGTACCAGCTGTGGCTACCTTACCCCTGCAAACTTCCCAATCTCATCAGCCCAACTGACCTTCCGCCACACCCTGTTCACTTGCCTTCTCTTGGAATGCATCCCATTACCCTAACAGATTACCCTGAGAGACCTCCGGCTATGTTGTCTTCGTATTACATAACATAGCTGCTCATTTCTTCTTGGTTTAACTAGGGCTATCATTATCTCGTGGTTGTTTCCTAACCCTATCTACTCTTTACCTGTTTCTTCATGTTGGAATTATTGTTGTGATTTCCATAACTCATTGCACTGTCCCAAACTTAATTTAGAGCCTCTACATTAGCCTCCAAGTTTCTGCCTCATAGGCGAGTACGGGAAAGGTACAGCGATTGTATACAGTTGTATCTGTAATACATTACATTCAGCAAGAATTAAATAGGCGCCACTCACACAGTATATACTCGTCAAACTGAGTTTCGATATAAGCGAAGTACTGAAACTGGCAGGGTACTGATCGTGCATTTAAAAAAAATTTAAGCCTTCCATAATTTCCGACACCAATTCTACTTATGCAAGCCTCGAACAACGCTGCTACCCGTGGAGGGTGATGGGGCACAGCTCTTTCCCACACGGTCTCCTCTGTATAGACTGCCTGGCTGTTGCTACCCAGGGAAACAAACTCTCCGCACCAAGCCAAAAGCCAGCAGTTTGCCATGCTAGGTTTGTGCAGCCCACCGGTCATGCTGTGAACCAATGAGTCAGTCAGTGCAAGCGCACTGCAATGTACGTTCTTCACCACCCCTCTGTATCCCTTTGGTCGGATGCTTAGCAGTACCTCCCAAGGTGGAGCAGACTTGTAATAAGGGAGTAATTACTCATAGGCATCCACCCCAGCGCAGCCATACGGCTGCAAAGGAAAGCTACACAGCTTCCATAGGAACTTCCACAGATACACAGCTTCCACAGAAGTTAAAGATAAATTAGTCCTGGTCCGGGGTTCAAACCCATGACCGCTGCCTAACAGGGCTCTACCAATTGAGCGAACCTGGACGGCTAGCATATGGTAAGGCGAGAGCGAATTGATCAATAACACGAAGTGGGAATGATTCGCTCTCGCCCTACAATTTGCTAACTGTCTTGGTTAGCTCAGTCGGTACAACGACTACCCCGGTTAAGCAGCAGTCACGGGTTTGAACCCCGGACCAGGACAAATTTTTCTTTAACTACTAAGTTTCTTTCCTTTGTAGCCTTATGGCTGCGCTTGAATGGATGTCAATGAGTAATTACTCACTTATAGTGTATCTCTTCTTACTTTGCACAAGTACAAAGAAATACACAGCCGTGGTGAGGAGTGCACATTGCGGTGCACTAGCACTCTCAATAGAGACATTTAGCAAAGTGGGTACCGCTACCACTTACTGTGTAGCGCACGCCTTCAGTGCACATGTGCAGGTTGCCTGTGCATAAATTTACAAGTGCAAGTTGCTCAGAAAGAGCATCTCTTTTCCACCATGCAGTAAAAGACTGCATAGCCAGTGCACCTGCTTGCATCATGAAAAAATTGGAATATATCCTACAAAACTAGGTGAATAGGCTACGCTATGCACAAGTGCTTATTTGCAAAACAATACAAATAAACAAGCAGTAAGGTAATCTACTCACGTCATCTTTATAATTTGCAAAAGTGATATGTTGATTATCTTGCTGAAAGACCCAGCCGACTTCATCACCCCACTTGGCAGCAGCAGCATCTATATGCTGTCCAAACGTTTCGCCGGAGAGACGCATCTCACTGGGCTCGCATCGGTAGCTGGTGACAAGCTTCTGTGGCTCCACAATCACTACCGACCGTGGCCTGCAATGACAGAAGCCAAAGGTTAAAACAGCAAATGGAAAGAGCGAAGTGCGCAAAAAAACAAGCCCTGCAATGGCCAATATTGCAGCACGAAAAGTGGACCTAATTTAGTTGCATCTCGAGCAGGTAAATACACTCGCCACAAAGCAGGCCCAACATGCCTGGCCTAACATTGGGGACTGACAGTGGCCTATGACTGCAGCCTGCAGTAGGACACAAACATAAGCCCATACGAGTGGCTAACATGCCAAAATGCAAACTGTAAGCCTTGCAATGGGGCCGAAGAAAGTTTGATCCAAAAATTTGACAGAATATGCGGGATATCTGAGAGGTAAACTATGCATGAAAAGTTATAGCACATTCCAATCAACGATTCGAGGCAGATCTCCGAATCCGCGAAGGAGCCACGGTCCAATCAGAACTCATGATCTGAATCCAAATCGCCCACTGAAACGCGCTCTTCGATTTTGTGGAGCAAGAAACCTTGCTCCGGATCGGCGATTTGAATATGCCATTACATTGAATGCAAAACCTTTACCAGCTTGCCCGCGTAACTGCTTTGCTCTCCTCCCCTTTTGCTTATAAACGCCATGTGCCTGGCTCTCCCGTTAGATGCCATTGGCACTTACTCCATGATTAGAAATATTTCCACCAATTATGGAGCTGAGAGGGCACAAACTGCGCGTTCTACTGCCCCTGTCATGCTGCAAGCACCTTTTATTAAAAAGCGCTCCTAAACTGTTCGCTCTACCCCACTGAAAGAAGTGATAGCGGCACTTTGAACCAGACGCCACCGATGCCCCGCAGCTTTGCTTGCCCAGTATTAATGCTACTTTATAGTTTTGCACACCTTCATATACACTTCATTTAAACCTCGTGTATTATAGTTCCGCAGTAATCATATTTAACTTCCTGAAGTCACGCCTTAGGATGAGGAAACATTACCAGCTCATACATGTCACTTTAAAGACGCATGAAAGTTTGCACAGGCTGCCTACATTGAAAGAAGTCTGATTTGACCATGCATTCCGACGCACAAGGAAAAGGAGCGGCAATCGGTTGGCACAAGACTAAGCGCCGCAAACACTGCTATGCATTATAATGTGACGTCAATGTGCACTTGCAGTAAGAACATGACTCACACTTGTTACTCGCTGCAGGCGAACGTAAGAAGGAGAAAGCTTTCATTCACCACTCAGGTTTTCTTGTACGTGTTAATATCAGAGCTAGTGGCAGCACATGGAATTCTTCAGAATAGCATAATAGTTGGAATTGATTAAGAGAAGTACGCCACCTTTAGAAGCGGTGTTCATTTTTTTTTCTTTGCTGGTAAAAATAATTGCGCTAGACGAAATCACAGGTTAGAAGCCATTATTACTCGCTCAGTGAAGCAAGCCACAGTGCCGGATTGGCACACAAACATATATTTTTATCTCTCTTTCGTACCAACATCGTGGTTTCGAGGCATGCAACAAAATCCATTTTGACCAACCTCTCTTCAAACACTGTGTGTGCACTTCAGCACTCCGATTAGCGAGACGGCATATCCTGAAGTAGTTTTTTTTTTTTTCTCTCTTTCTAATAGTGCACACATGGCTGTCACGTTAAACTATGTGAAATGACAGTACTTGATTATAAAAGAGCTTTAGCGTAACAGCCCGCAAAATTTTATTCAAGGAAAAGGAGGAGCACGGAGCAGGAAAATGAGGAAACCAAGGAGCAGTAACATTGTAATAAATAAATTTTTTCTTCCTTGAGTCCAGTGCTTTGGTTTATGGGGTTTAACGTCCCAAAGCGACTTAGGCTATGAGGGACGCCGTAGTGAAGGGCTACGGAAATTTCGACCACCTGGGGTTCTTTAACACGCACTAACATCGCACAGTACACGGGCCTCTAGAATTTCGCCTCCATCAAAATTCAACCGCCGCGGCCGGGATCGAACCCGCGTTTTTCGGGTCAGCAGCCGAGCGCCGTAACCACTGAGCCACCGCGGCAGGTACAGTTCAGTGCTTTAGTTCATATAGTAATGTCACAGAGCTCAGCAATGACTACATTATTCTCTGAGATGAGTGCTAAAAAATATGCGCATTAACGTAGGTTGCATATTAGAGCTGCTTTGAAGGCTTTGCTTTCTAACAGAACAGTGAACATGCGGTGCTGCGACAGTGTGCAAACAGAACAGTGGCTAAAGCATGTTTGGTGCACAAGTGTGCCAACTTACGGTCATCGGATTAAGCAGTATCAAAAATCTACAGCCCAGCACTTTCAAGATGCCAGTGTCAAAAGAAGGAGTCTGCACATGATAGCATGGACATATTGCTAAACTGACAAACGCATCTTCTGCATTATGAGGAGCATATGCTCCAATTATGGGGAGCGTATACACCAACAGTTTACTTCAGTTATACATCTGGCAGCACACTACATGAAACGCACTTGCTGCATGCATAGAAAAAGTATGCTGAAAACAACATTCACAGAAATAACACTTAAGGGGCATACATCACGTAACTTGGCTTCAACCATCACCACGGAGGACGAGGTGAACTGGCCATTGTCAAGCTATTGCTGGATTTTTGACAGCATCCACACAACATAAAATATACTGTTCTCTCTTTTCTGACGCTGAAATAAATAGCAATGAATCCAACTAATTTCACCAGAAGCGGGGGAGAAGGATGTGCTCGAATAATCCAGTTTGACAAAACACTCCGTCCTCATCTGAGAGATGTCAATGTACGCAGGGATCGATAAAGTCCCGCAGAAGTGTTTTGTTTTGTATTAGACATTCATATGAACAAATTATGAAGCACCCAATGTCATCCCCCCCCCCCCTCATTCTCTCATCCCTTCAAGCGCGGCGCGGTATGGGTATCCAACACCGTAAGGAAGAGTTTTAAGCGGTAACCGCATAAGGCGATATTCCTTCGCGATGCGTCGCGCGATGACGACGCCGTCGCCCACCGCTGTCGCTGGCGCAAACCGCACGAAGCGACGGGACTCAGCGTCGGAGCGGCGCGTTTTCACTGTTGCTCGATTGCTGCCACTTCAGCGTTGTCATTTTGCGTTAATTAACGCGTGGAACAACGTTCCTAAAGCTCCATACAAGATAAAACACAATAAAAACATTGACAAAAATATATGTGGGCAATAATCTTATTTTTGTCTAATACGCAAAGTCATAAAAGCGCGCGCATTTTTTTCTTCCTCTATGAGCGCACCCTCTTTCCGTCTGCTGCCGGCCTCCCCAGCGTCGTTGTCCGACCTCTCCCGGCCTACGTCATCAGCGCACATGTTTCTCGTCGGATGGGCAAGACATGCGCCGTACCGAGAATGCTCACACCGGGAGGAGAAAGGCTGCGAGGCGTTTCGAACCGGGGAACAACGGTGGTGGGGGAGCGCTCGGCACCAGAAAAACCGGTTCAGAACCGAAAGTGACGATTTTGCTCATCGGGGCCCACATCACACTGTTTACATCAGGGAGAGGTCAGAACCTGACATGGACGAGGGGTAAGTCGGCTGCTGCTCCGCTGAAAAAAAAAAAAAAAAAAAACGGCTTTTCCGGGCGATGGGCGAAATTTTCTGCAAACCCAGAAACTGGGCGACGCGATGAGCGACAGTGGTTCGGCGGCCCTCAGCTCAACGCGCGATGCCATCGCGCGGTGTGTCGACGCGAATTATCGCCTCATGCGGTTAGCAACCTCACAACCCCTCTACCCCAATATCGCCCTCTATGAGTAAAATTTCGACCTTTCAAGAAGAGGACGCCCTAAATTTCCTTTCTTTCCTTTTCTTTAAACACGCACGTTTCACTGCAACGACAAAAACCATTCATCCAAGGAGGAAACATCGGTAGACGTGTGGCCAACCATAACTATAGCATGGGGTAGCGGGACACGCTGTCCACGATGGGTGCACTAGTAATCAGCCGCCCCCTCCTCTACAACACCTTCACACTCAAGCAGGCAGGAAAGGAACTCTGTCGATGAGATTGCAGGGGTCTACCGGTCGAGCCAGCGCGTATACGCGCCACACTTGGCGGCCGCAGACTCCTCCAACAGATCGGATACCACACCCCGGAGGGGACGTCGGACGCTGCAACCAGACCCATTTCCACTCTGATAGTCGAACAGCTGCGACTCCAGCCACTACGGCTCAACATGAATCCCGAATTGTACGCGGGGAGACGACGAGCCCGCGCGCAACACCAATTCGGAGTCCGCCAGGATGTTCTTTTGTGCCCGGACGAGGCGCTCCACCGCGACAGCGGGACGGCCACTGCCGCGGCGGCCTCCTCGGACATCATGACACACGCGACAGCGGCGGCCCTGCGAACCCAGGACTCTATGAAAGCGTAATGCGTCGCCCTAGCCCTAGCCGTCGGCCCTGCGACTCGACACACAGGCGTGACGATTATCTGCACCGAACCGCGTACAGACTTTCTCCGCGGCATCACCCCCCGCACGGCCGTTCACATACTCGAACACTCATCCGCCCCGCAACACACCAAAACCATCACGCGGGGACCTGGCCACAAAGGCATCTCCGGTAATGAACGCGGTCATGCGTACGTTCGAAAAATCTCTTTCCGAGAGCTGGTGGAACCCTATAACCTAACACCCATGGTAGCAGCGAAGATGGCATACCAAGCTACCACGCAGCAGACCTCTGCCACTACCCCTGGACCTGCCCGCAAATGCGGGGCCGTTGACCGCATCCTCAACCCATCTCGTTCATCCTGAGAGGACGCTCTGCTAGCCGCCGACCGACCTTGCAACCAGCGAAGACTGTTCACCAGGGCGAGGCACGAAGCGGAGGCTAGAGGGCTCCTGGACTGTTGCAACCCTCCCAGGGAACAAGAGCTACACTTTTATTTATTAAAGTTTATTCCTCCTGCTCCTCCTCCAATGGGGACTGCAGCCTTGAACGATAATTCGGAATGTCGCAAGGTCGACCAAGCCGCTCGGAGGCTGTCGAGCAAAAGGTATACATTTTTAGGACATACATCTCCCGCTAATACAGGCCCTTGGGCCCAACAAGCAATGCAGCATCCTGAAAACTTTTCATTGAAAATGCGAAGAGAGGTAACAATAGGAATATATAAACTAAGGCTCCGAATATCTGCAGGCAGAAAACGCCGGCACAAGTAATACATAAGAAAATCATAAGTTTTCAATCTGCTGAAAATCCACGTTAGCGCCCCAATCAGGGCACCTCGAGCAATCCTGTGGACCACTCCTGCTTTACGATATACGAGATAAAGCACTGGATATATGTACGAAATTATGATCAGATATATTTTTGAGACATCTGTTTCTCGTGGATAAGCTAGAGATAAACGGTGATCACTCGCGCACAACCCTTGGTGCAGAGAAGGGGCGCCTCTCTCATGGACACTGCAATGCTGGTCCGCCCGGACAACATCCTCGTTGAACATCACGGAAGTGAGGGAGTTTTCAGTTGCGACACACTACGCCGAGCAAGACTCCAGCGCCTCGCATGCGCGAGGTGCGGGGTACAAGCTTTCCCCTGGTCTGGTGCTCGGCTTGTTTAGGGTGAAATGCTTGGGAAATGGGTCTTTGACCCCACCTCGAGCAAACGAAAACACCTCGTGCCATGGCGCTCTTTGGCCAAAGATACCCTTGCGCCATAAAAATTCATCATCATCATCATCATCAAGACTCCAGCGACGCAGTGCACCTGTAAAGCGAGCTGTTGGTACACACGGAACCGATTTTCATTTAACTTAGGATCATCCGCTTGCCACAGCTGTACGAAACTTTTACTCCTACGGCGGTATAAAGCCAATGTGAATAAAAACAACTGCCCTTTGGTAAGGCTGTCAGGATTACAATACAAAGAGCCAAAGTACTCTACACGAACTACATTAAAATGGTTCGTACCTCAGATCCGAACAAATTATGGTTATCAGTCGTTGAGCTACATTCTCCCACATCAACTAAACAAGGAGTCCGAACTGATGTATAGCTAATGCCACATCGGTTATGTTTGTGATGTTTTTCTCTGAAAGTGTTAGGTTGTGCACCACTGCAATGCCTCTGGGTGATGCGTCGGCCTCGTCAAGCCTTCTCACTGGTTTTTCGTCGGCGCACCCAACATCGCCATGATGTTAAATAAACATGATTCTGATAAGGACGCCGGCTACCACTTGTTGCATATACAGCGAGAAACGCAAAGCAACTGAAACACTGGCAGATAAGTGAAAAGCGACAAATGGAACGGCACATAGTACACAAACAGGCAGAGACAAAGCGAGCATCGAATGCGCGGAGCAGGAACTAGCACGTGTGTATATGCTGTGATTCTGCTCATATCCGGTCAGATACAACAAATGCTCCGCACAATAGGCAGCCTCCGTGGAACGGAGAGGCTGCGTTTTCGCCGTTGGGCGGCCTCGAGCGCAACCTCTCTCGCACTTCCGCACGTTTGCGCCTTTGCGTGACGTGGGTGCACGTGCACCGCCGACACTGATCTTAGTACGCGGGCAGCCACTTGAAGCGATAAGTCGGCGACGAGGTCTTGCTGCACCGAGCGGACGCGCTCCCTCTCCAGGCGGGGAGGAAGGGTAGCCGCCGTGTCTCTTTCGAGCAGCTGACGCAGCCGGACAAAAGTGCGACCAAGAGGCTAGCACATTGAAGCAAAACCTACTACATATTATACCTTAACTCAGTACCCACACGAACTGTAGACGGCCGAAAACAGCGAAATTCCAAGCCTTTCACCCACCCCAGCGGCGAAGGAATGATAGCGATGGCATGACGTACCAAATCCGAGAACGAATTCAGTCAACTCAAGAGTTTCAGGTGTTCAGTAAGCCGAACAGAACGGTGTCACCGTGTATCGGAAAACGTCAGGACCTACAAGGACCATCCACGGCCACCGAGATTTCTTCAGCGATAGTCCATCTCAGGAGTCCTACGCAGCGCTGCCAATGCTATTAGCGTGCAGAGACTTCCACTGCGGAATACAGTACAGTGTAAAGGCACGGCCGCTAGATACAAAGCGCAAAGCGAGGTGCGGCCCGCCACGTCGCACAGAAACGGCGTCTTGGGCCTAGTTCTCCGTGCGCCCGCCGCGGCGCCACTGCTCGGGGACAACTGCTCGCAGGGAAACGCCGCAACAGCTGCGTCGGAACGCCCGTTGCTCACTCCTTGAGGCGTAAACAGTGCGCTTCCTAGTTGCTCATTAAAGACTGCATTTTTAAGTAGTCATTGAAAACGCCGATTATGTCACAATCACCGCAGCAGGTAGAAAGTGTATGCCTGAACGCTGTCCATAACGGCCGCCTATACGATGCACGACCGGGCGAGCGGCTGTACCTCAGGATGTTGCATTAATGCGCCTGAAGCTTTCCATCTACTTTTAAGGCGTAAGCCTTAAAAGTAGATCGTAGTGAAATACCTAGGATTATACTTTGACAGTGCTCTTTCATGGAATGATCCCTTGTCCCACGTTTGTAAAAATCTCCGAACCGTCTCCTGTGTGCTTTACAACATCAGGTACTACATGCCGCTTTCAATACGCAAAGTTATCGTAAACGCCCTTGGTTTTAGCGTACTGCGCTATGGCATAACGATTTATGGTCACTGTGCAGTTCGCTGGGAGTGCAGGATTAATTCTATCCTACGATCTTTGTTAAAAAATATCGGCTATGATTTAGGCCTTCCGTCCAATTCTGATCTCGTTAAGGTATTTTCTCTACCTGATTTTGATCGCCTTCTGATGGAAACGATCGTCCTGAAACATTTCTGGCTTAGTAGCTATAAGATTCCGTATGTTCCCACACGGTCTCTTCGACCGAAGGAACCTTTTTGTATTCCCCGACGGTCTACAAGATATGGGCGTGTAAGAGATAATTACGTTCCCTTTCACTCAACAGGTTACCTCCAAGTGTTCGCCGGGCAAAAACGAAATATAAAATAAAAAAGACGCTGCGATACGTTATTTAGAGGGTTTACGACATCATACTCATGTGCGCTACCACCTGTCAAGTAAATCCCGTGATTTCATTGGTTACTGCTTTATTTATGGCATTGATCTGAGGTATTGTCTTGCCACTTTGGTTTTTCTTCCTTGCAATTTAATCTGATCAGGATTTTTTTTTCTACATGTAACATGAGTCTTGTGTCTATTTTGTTCTCACCACCATACTAATTTGATGTCTTTATTTTTAATGTGCTTTTTTTTGCCTGTGTGAATGTCTGCGCGGTTCCGCTGCCTGTCGGGCTCTGCCACTCAAGCCCTATGAGGCTTTGGAAGGCCGTATTTCTGTTTTTTAATATTTGGCGCAATAAAGTATTATTATTATTATTATTTTATGGCTCATGACTCGCCAGCGTGTCCGTCCGTCTATGCGTCCGCGGCAGCTGTCATTAATGGTTACTTGAAAAATCAGTAATGTTAGTTAATGGTGTAGTAGTAGATGTACGAACAGTAATGTTGGTTAGTTAATGATACCCACTAAACGCGCACACTGCGCATGCGCAATCCTCAGGTGGTTTAACAACGGCGCATGTACACTGACGTCAAAAGTTTGCACAATGGTCGTATCACCCAGAGCTCTCTCAGGTGCTCTCTGAACGTTGATCGAGGAAGGATGCAGCTCACGCGCGCTCCAATGTCGCCCGCTACGAAACGCGCTCGCGATGCCGTACGGAAACGTTCAATAGTCGCCAAACGATCTTCAACAGTCGCCAAGCAGAGGGCACCGACAGAGGCGGTTAAAGGCTTTCGCCTCTTCGCACTTGAGATCGTCAAAGTGCTCCCTGATTTTTATTCACTGCTCGCTACCCCATGTAGACGGTGAATGAGACGGACACGCACAGCTGGTCGCACGCAGTAAATTTCCGCTTCGTGTCACGTCGAATTTTGGCTCTTATATACACAAGTTATTGCAATTTATAAAAAAAAAGATCATTATAGCTGAAGTTGTGGAACTTCATAAGCCCACCTGCAGCCGAGAAAACCACAAAGTACTTGACACTTTTATTGTATGGTCATACAAGAAAGGAAGGAACCATTCACAGACGATGAACCTTCCTTGACGTTACTTTTTGTAGTCATTCTCTGCAAAATGCAAAGAACATACCAGAGACCTGTCGCTTGGCGCCCACTTGTACCTTTCCCTGACAGTCATTGGCGAGCGATATTTTCAGCCACGCTTCTCGACGCTGTAGTTCAAAGGGAAACTCATGATATCTCACAGTTGGCTGTTTTCTGGAGTTTGTGACGGACAGTGGCACACAGCAGATGCGCGGCATCGTGCCCCATACACGTCACTGACCTCCACACACGCATGCGCGAAAAGCCCAAAGCGTGCACGGCAGACACGAGGCAAACATTCATTCACGCGCACACGAGAAGTCCAAATCCAGCACCGCAGACGCGAGGCAAGCGTGCTCCCTCACGCGCACAGCAGAAAATCCAAAGAAAGCACTGCAGACATGAGGAACGTGAGTAGTAGTAGTAGTGGTGGTTTTTATTTTGCATTGAATATGGAAGGCAAACGCGGTTTTACACGACGCAAACGCGGTTTTACACGAGGCAACCGCGTTCGAACACGACGAAGCAAGGAGCGCTTCGGGAGTCCACTCCCGGGACCTGTCCCCGAACAGTGGCGCCCCCACCGAAAACAGCGGCCGCGACTGTAAACTCAGCCAGGACATGCTCACCCATTGTGGGCGGCGCGACGTGGCTGGCCGCACCTCGCTTTGCGCTTTGCATCAAGCGGCCGTGGTAAAGGTATCCTTGATTGCAAAATCACGATATGTACAGTATGTGTCATACTTAGGGGGACACGGCTACGCAAGCGCTGCCGCCGACAGCCGGCGAGATGGCGACAAAGGCGCATGCGCAGTAAGCACGCCCGACTGGTCTTTCCGCGCATGCCCCTGGTGCCGCCCATTCTCATGCGGCACCGCTACGCGAAGCGCTGCCACGCGCAGCCGTGAAGCATGACACATACCGCACAAGTGCGGTTTGTAATGACGTTGGTGGGCTTGTTTGTATGTGCGCAAAAGAAACGCAGCTTTACGCGATTTAATGTTCATTTTTCAAAATATTTTTGGTTCAAGAGCAGTAACATTTAAACATAGTTATTTACTTTCTTCCTTGTTTCCCAGTAAACAACGCCATAAAAATACATCGTTTATTATATATTTCAGCCCAGTGTTTAAGCGTGGGTAGAAGAAAATTGATATAAAACTACCACTGTAGGGCTAAT